>NC_143396.1:172182586-172488579 GCF_052110815.1 Crocodylus siamensis
AAGTATCATGAAAGGCTGGAATGAGCCAGAAAGCTGGTTCATGTGAATAAACAATTCTGGAAGGACCATACACAGTTAGTGGAAAAGGTGTGGGGTTTTGCATTAGGAATGTGCCCATTGACATAGATATATACCTATCTTCACTAAAACCATGTGAACATTCACCATTTACTTTTTGGTTGTGCTATCATTAAGAGTCTACCCAACTCAAGGTAATGGCCAGCTGATTTCCCAGGCAGATCACAGGGCTGGCTACTATTTTCACAGGCTTATCATAGTGGGGTCTCCCCAAACCTCTGATTGACCAAAGGGCCCCAGTGGCCCTGGCCCTCACCCCTGGGAGGGCTGATCAGCAGCCTTCTTTGCCAATCAGAGGTAAGGGGTGGCAGCCATCTTGCCTGCTCACCTTGGTGCCAGCAGCACCCTTTGCACTAGGCTGTGTGGCCTGGAGGACTGCTGGCTCCCACTGGGGAGCCAGCATTTTATTTTAGTAAATTTTTCTTCTTGTTTTCCACAGATTTTGCAGAGATCACCCAATTCTGTGATTTCTGCACAATCTGTGAAATCACAGTTTGAGTAGTGTACATATCCCTAATGTATATAGTGCACTGTGAGGGTATGCACAGAGAGGCTGGGGGTCCTATTTACACTGCAAGAATTTCACAAAGCAACACGTAACCCAGGTACACCCAAGGGTGTGCCCTATTCTCAGTTGGATGGGATGGGTAGGCAGGAGGGGGTGCTGTGAGAAGGATGGCAGAACTTTGAGTGGATCCCTCTTTCCTTCATAGAGTTAGCCCAAGCCCAAAGTTCTTAACGGTATACGATTAATTGAGTTATATTATACAAAAGCAAAATTTAAATATCATGTACATATATTTACACAGTGAACACTAACCAATAACCAAGGTCAAACCCTAAATAACACTATTTACAACATCACAATACAACATTTTCAATTACAAAATATAAGGGGCAAACATGAACAATCTTAATAACATCTATTTCTTAATATAGTCCCTGACCCATGGCAAGAGAGAGTCCTCCTTCCAATGGGGTCCTTTTGGGGGGTGTCCAGGAAGCACCAGGGGCCCCTCCCCTTAGGGCCTTGATTAGGCAGGGGGGCTGCTCACCTAGCTCCTGCTCTGGGGTTGCCCACCCCTAATGTCTTTCCCCTGGGGGACCCAAGGGCCCAATGGCACACATTTCCTCAGGTGGCGGTGGTCAGAGTGCAACTCAATGGGGTCTCCTCTGCTGAAGTGCCTCTCCCATGCTGCTGGGTTCTTCCCCACTCTGGGCACAGAGGGCTCGGCTCCTCTCAGCTGCTGCACCACCACTGCTGGCTTCTGGGTCTCACGCTGCAGCACTACTATTTCCCCATGCCCTTGCTTCAGCACCGAGGGATCTTTTAGCACAGGCCAGACCCTTCAGGCTCTGGCCGGCCATCCTCATGCTGGGTGGCTCCACTGCTCCCTGGCTCCCAAGGCTCGGGTCCACGTGCTGCCCTGTGCACCAGGGTCCCAGAGCAAGCCCTTGTCTATGTTTCAGTGGGTGGGTCCCTCCCGGACCCAGCTGGTCCCTGTCCTGTCTCTCCGGCATGATGTGGTACCCGCCTGGCGCTTTCTGTTCTCTCAGACACCAGTTGCCTTAAGGGCTATTTGTAGCCTCCTTCCACTCCTATATTCCTAGCCGTGCTTCTTGGGTGTTATCAGTTATCACTTTGGTGGGTCACCTTGCGCCAAGACAATGTCAGGCCTCCATGCCCTTGTTGGGGCTGTTGCAGCTTCTGCCCCTTTTTTCTAGCTGGGTTTCTTAACCTAGGCCCAGTGCTCCAGGCCTATGCTCCTGGGCTCCAGCCCCTATCTAGCCCCCCTTGGGCTCTGGGGAAGGAACCAGAGTCAAGACACCTCTCAGGCTTTGAGCCCCTTGACTTGGTTTCTGTCTTTCTTGGGCTTTGGGCCCCCTAGCCCTGGTTTTGCACCTTGGGTCTGGCCCTTAGCCCTCCCAGCCTCAGATCAGCTCTATTGCCTTTCCAGCCCTTGGTTTCTGCCTCTCTCAGGCTTTGACCCTTTCTGCCTCACCCTGCCTATGTCACAAGCCCTGGCAGAGCTCAAAACACCATGTGCTGTTTGGGTACCACTGTAGTTTAAGCCTCAGTGCACCCTTAAGATGCCCCACGGTGGTGTCCTCATCACCCCTTCTAGCCATACAAAATCCACCAGTATAATTGGAGCAAAAAAGAAAAGCAGCTGCTTCTGGGTAAAGAAACATGAGGAAAGAAAGGCATGTTCTCACTTCAGTAGAAACTTCCTCCTGCTGGGGTAGGCAAGCAAATGAAAGAGGAGCCTTCATCCCCTGAGTTTTCACTGCTCTTGGTCTCACAAGCACTCTGTACCTATTTTGTAGCTGTGTTGGCCTGAGAAAGATGTACACAAAGCTCTTGGGTCAGAGGCAATATCTATTTGACCAACTATTTTGGTTTAGTAAAAGATATCTCACCTCTGACCCAAGAGCACTGTGTATCTCTTGTCAGCCCTTGGTATTTAAACTTGACTATATGCTGCTAGGGTCAGAGTCCTGATGGTAACAAGACTGCAGTATGACAGATGTGATATCAAAGGAAAATGTATTCACATTAATACACATTTAGAAAGAAAATTCCTATCACTAGCATGACTGGCAGAATGACAAGGAAAGGAAGATGCTGAATTTTGTCAGGCTCGCTCTTTCACATGAGGTAACTCAGGAAACAGTGCTCCTTGGTATTTACTTTAATCAAAAAAATATATCAAAGTCAAAGCCTGAATGTCAGTGAGCAGGTTTGTGAATAGGTGCCTTTCCTAACCGACCTTGAAAATTCACATGCTGTATAGCAACAAAATTTATTTCCTGCTCATGGCTGGGCTTTATTAACACGAACTTTAACAATAAGTTAAAGTTCAGCTCAAGCTTTCTCCTCAAGCTGGGCTGCTCCTAGACTTCATGCATCTGAAGTGCTCAGCCCATGCCTAAGCACAGCTCCATAGAGAAAGCCTGCATGATCTGTATGTCCAGGGTGAGAGAGCACCTACCACTGGAATCAGCCAAATGAACTCTTCTACGAGAATCAAAATGTGTTTAAAAGAGCGACTATTTGAAGGAAACAGTGCGTTTTTTTTCACAGATACCTCCTTTAAAAACCTGAAGGTAGCACCTGAATGAGAATGGATAACTTGACATGAAAGCAGCAGCAGTCCTGGCAAAACAAGCACCACGGTGTTTAGATTTCTCGGATGGTTTAAAGGATTTGCAGTTGGCAGAACGCTTCCCTCACATATGTAAGCACAAATTTAGCCTGACCTGCAGTATATTTTGGCAGGAAATCAGTCGGCATAATCTGGCCACTACAGATCTGTAGTGACAACAAAGCATAATAGCTTTACTGGAAGTGAGTGAGGGAGAGGAAGCAGGGAGCAGGCAGAATCACTAACAACCTCGTTTCAAATTGCACCCTTGCTCTAACCACAAAAGATATGAAGACATACGCAAATAAGCAGGACGTCATTATACTGCACAGACAGCCAACGCAGCACACAGCTAGGATTGTTTCCTGGGACAAAATGGATTTCAGAAAGGACTCAAAAAGAAAATGGTACATTTTCAACAGTTGTTCAGAGCCACAAAGGATACTAGGAAAACAACAGACTAGTGAGAAAATTATAGAGAGATGAAAGCCTAATTCCTTTCACATTAGTAAAATTTACCAATGCGAAACCAGAAAACCTTCTACTTGAGACAGAGACATTATCCAATAAGGACCTACACTGGTATTCCTGAAAACCAGGTGACAAATCAGAATAAGTTTTGCGTATTAGTCCTAACGACAGGCTTAATCCTTCTTTTCTTGTGAAGAAGAGCCATCTCAACCTAGCGTTTGGAAGACACAAAATAAGAACCCTCTTCCTGTTCATATCAGACACAAGTGCATCTAACCCAAAACATACACAAATTAAACACATGAGAATTGGAAAAAAAAATGTTTTTATAAATACCGGGAGAACAAGAAAAGTAGCACCTGAGCATGGGAGTTAGGAATACAGCCTCTGAATCAGAATGGAGGTTGCAAGTGGGAGAGGAATAGTAGGGGGGGGGGGGGGGGCGGGGGAAATCTTATAAAACAGAAAGCTGGCCGGTCAGAATCAGAGCTACAGAAACATTTTGTGCAAAATGAGGATGCACACTCATCTTAAGAGTTCCCTTGCCGATTTCAGTTTTCCCTTCCTTTTGCTGTGCTTTGAAGTCACTAATTATGTTGATTGAGGACCTTCAAGTCCTAGGCTGAGGGATGAGGGGAAAAACATCCAGCAAGGAGACAAGACAGCAACAGGGATAAATCATGCAAAAAATTAGCAGTTTTTCAGTATAAAAAACTGTAGGCTTGGGCCCAATTCTTTGCATCTCTGTGCATTTACCTCACAAGTACGCAGGCATGTCGCTAGCTGCACTAAGTTTCTGTGCATCCCAGGGAATGGTGTCAGCATGAATTATGACACAAAGAAAGAGAGACATAATGCTCTGCTGTTCCATTCCCATTGTAATCAGCAGGTGAATGGGGAGAGGGAATTTACATTTTGCGTCCATCCACTCCATTGACAGATGTGGCTTGGGTTCAATTTTAATAAGCCCGTGTGACCTGTCACATAACCTTGGAGGAGGAACAGATCTGGCTGCCTCAGATATAAGTGGGGATGAAGCAGAGCTCCAAACTGAATGAATTGGATTTTGAACTTTTAGACTCAACACAAAATAGCCAACTCTACCATGAAGCTGACGGCTGTTGTTCTGCTCGTCACTCTGGCATTTTGCTGCTGCTTTGGTAAGTTTTACTAATATTATGAGCAGTGGTGGGGTATATGTTTTAAGAACCCAGGCAAAAGTTCAAATTCTCTTTTCCAAACAATTATGGAAAAGAGAATTTTCCATAAATGGCTGCAGGGCACAAATCAGCTACAGGTTGTGCCTCATGGCAACTCCAAAAGCAGCTTTTTCTACTTTAGCTGCAGCAACCTTCTATAAGTTTGGAATAATCTAGCTTTTGACAAGTGCAATGTACTTGAAGTATAACTTTAATGCTTTGGGGTACCCTCACTGGTTCAGTACAATTGCACAGTTTGCACTTCCTTCAAAAATATTCTTCCTCAACATAAGAACATTAAAAGTGCCATTCTGGATCAGACCAATGGTCCATCTGGCCCAGTATTCTGTCTCCAACAGCAGTGGGGGTGGATGCTAGAGAAAGAGAGAACAGTGAACTGGATATATCTAAAGTGGTCTATCCCCTGTTTAATACCCTCCCTCACATGCCATCAATATTGTATTAGAGATGCCAGAGGAAATATCTCTGACCGTTCTGTTCAATATCCATTAACTGATCTATCATCCATGAATTTTTTAACCCAGCTATGTTATCTGTCTTTACCACCTCCTGTGACAATGAATTGCAAAAGTTAGCTAAGCATTGGGTAAACAGGTACTTTCTAGCGTCCCTTAGGTCTAGCATTCTGGGACTTTGTGAACTAGTTCCCTGTTCACTTGGTCCACACCCTTCATGATTTTACCCTCTGTCATACTGCCTCTCAGCTATCTCCTTTCCCAATTGAACAGTCCTAGTCTTCTTAGTCTCTGCTGGGATGGCACTTGCTCCATGTCCCTGACAATTTTGGTTGTGCATTTTTAATTCTACTACATCCTTTTTGAGATGTGGGGACCAGAACTGCATACAGTATTTGGGATGTGGGCACACCATGAATTTGTACAAGGGTTTGATGATATTCTCCATTATGTTTTCGGTTCCATTCTTAAGATACCCAACATTTTATTGGCTTTTTTGACCTCTGCTGCAATCAGATCTGATGTTTTTAGAAAACTATCTACATTACAATGACTCCAAGGTCTCTTTCCTGAAACATAACCGCTAGTTCAAAACCCAACGTTGTGTGTGTGTAGTTGAGAATATTTTTCCCCAGGTGAATAGCCTTGCTCTTCTTGACATTGAAGTTCATCTGCCAGTTTTTTTGCCCGCTCACTTAGCTTGGTGAGATTTTTGTGCGACTCCCCTCCACTAACTGCCCTTACCTCGAGGCACATTTTTATTAAACCTTTAAATTCTAGACCTCATAAGCATCAAACTGTGTTTACCTGTATCAGATGCTTATTAGATTAATGAGAAAATAGCTGATAGACATTTTTCACATGCTCATTTGAACTTTCATCTAAATGTTCTGGAGCTAAATGTCAGTGTATCCTCACTAGCTGAAAATGTGCACAATGCCAGCTTGAGTCTTCTCCCATTCCAGAGATTTTCAAAGCTAACCAAGCGAGTTAGCCTTCCAGTTGCTCTGCAGTCTCAACTTGTGACTTGCTTTGCCTCCCTGAAAATTAATTAGACTCGCTCTACTTCCCATTCTGTAACTAACATTACCTCTAAATTTGTTTAATTGAGTCTGAATTAGAGTTTGGGTAGCATGCAAGCTGCAGGGTCAAAGGGCAAGCATAAATAAGGGAAAGGAAGAAGCTGATGAGAGAGAGGGTGTATGGTATACAGAAGCATAGCAGAGCAACTGGGCCCCCTCAGCAGTGGTCATGCACAGGGGCAGCAGCAACTTCGGGCTGTCAGTGTCACTAGCATGAACACACAACTGTAGCAGTTGATGTTATGTTTTCACCCCCCCCACCCCAGCCATGTGGTTGCCCTACCTTAGTTACACTACTAATGGTATAGTAGATGGCTTGCTTTCACCCTCACACTTTTGTGACTCAGTGAGGAAAGCTACATCAATGTAAACTCCCTCTCGGGTGTTGTTGAGTGAGTGTCAGTATATCTAAGGCATGGGTGTCCAACTAGCAGCCTGTGGACAGCATCCAGCCCCCAAGGGGTTAACCTGCAGCCCCCAGGGCTCTTGAACTAGAAGCCACTGTTCCTGTCACTCCAGCTGTTGCTACTGCCCAAGGATTTTGGGATCCCATCCCTCCTCCAATGCCCATGGCCTGGAGGTACCCAGGGATCCTGTCTTGTAATGCAGTGGTGTCGGCACAGTCAAGTGGTGGTTGGAGGGGGCAGCAACCATGGTGCTGTGGTGGGTGAACATGGTGTGTGTGGTGCATAAGGGTGCAGGGGTGCCAGCACAGTGCAGTGGTGGGATGTGCCCACTACACAGTGCAGAGGCTGATGTGCAGCATGGCCTGGTGGGCAGCCTACAGCCCCTGGTTACTCAGAAGTTGGACAACCCTGATCTAAGGAACTTTGAGTCTCATTTAAGGCAACACCATTGTCTCTGGTATAACTGAGAGCAGCCTTGCATCTTCATGAAAGCTGAAAAACACTGAAGCTGAGATGGTGTAAATTGTACCCAGTTTATTCTTTGGGGGGTGGGGAGGGGGAATACAGGAGAACAGCAAGGGGGTTTGATGCTTGTGGGGAATCTGCATCAAACCAATAATGAGAATGGTAACTGGGCTGTTGGCTCCCGGGTTAAACTTTGTTTTCTCTTTTGTGCTCCAGGCACAGTTTCTGCTCGTGAGATTCTCCCCGGTTTTCTAAATACACTTCTTGAAGGCACACTTGAACAACTTCATGCTGGGCCAATTTCCCAGTACAAAATTGATGATGTGACTAAAGCTGCTTTAGCTGCACTGAAGAAATGCATTGAGAGTCTCTCTCAGGAACATACAAAGGCTCTTGTCAAGCTGCTGGTAATTCACTCTTCTTATGTTTTCTTGCCAGGATAGGCTTGCATCAGTCAAAACAGTGAGTTTCTGACTATACTATTTCAAACATCATTTAGCTAATATATCATGCAGTGGGAAAACCTAAACCATTTCCTGTGACAGTGCCACTTGCATGGCCCACCCTGCTCTGTCAAGCTTGTGGCCCCAAATACTAACAGAAATAACTGAAATCCCCTTGGGCTAATAACACCACATTTAAATTGCCATGATATCATTTAGGATCATGACCCCTATTTTTGAAACTGCTGAGAACTCTAGAAGATGGGATAAAGATTCCTAGGTTTTATTTCCAGTTCTGCAATTGATGCACTGGGTGCACTTGGACAAGTGACGCACACCTTCTCTTCAGCTTCTCCATCTGTTAAAACAGAGATGAAAATATTTATGGTATAGATAATTTGTGCAGCTTAATCAATCAATGTTTATAAATGCTTTGAGATAATTATATGTGAAGTCATTTATACTGTTAACACACAAAAAAGACTATGATATATAATTGGACAGTATAATTTTGGTAGCTATTTTACCTTACTGTGCTGCATTTACATGAACGATCCCAGTGAATATCACCAAAAAGAGACAGGGGCACAAAACTGAATGTGGCACTGGAAGAAAAGATGCTTGTCATTTTTCCAAAGGAGGAATTATTTCTCTTTTAAAAATTGCAGTAGCATGCTTCACCCCTTCAGTAATCATATTTGCAAGTTATTTATCAAGAAAAAGCAAACACCAAAACTGCCTGGTAAGCAATTGGGTTATATATCAAACCAAAAAGAAGAGATTTTTCAAGTTTGAAGATTTATTATGAAGATATTTGCTTCCAAAAGGCAATAGGACCTGGTTGATGCAGGTGCAGTTATAAAAGCAAGCCAAATACTGTATTTAACTGAGCACTTTATTGTAGACAATTACAGGCAAGATTCCAACCACTGTCACATATGCCTTTGTCGGGGGTTACAAGTGAACACACAATATATGTATGTGCACATACCTTATGGAGAGTTGTAGGCAAGTGCCAAATGTTTTGTCCATTCACATTTTTCAACTTTTATGGGTACAGCATACAAATAGATTATTGCAAGACAATTGGAGGTAAAGTGCCAGTGTTTCAGCTTCATATATTAAATGATGGTAGAACCATGCGTCTTTTTAATAGATGGCTTATAATAAAAAACTTTGCCTATGTTTTTTCAACTTACTCCATTATTTGATTCTTCTATTAGTTGGTACTGTACTACTTTTTTTTTTTTTTTTGGTTGGCACCATACAGAAGTGAGTGGATTCATAGAAGTTTGACAGCCTAAAAACTCTATGAAGATTTATTACTTGATCACATTTATATGTTTTAGATCACTGTGAGAGAGTTGTTTTTTGTCTTGATGAAAGTGAATTCTAGGTATTCAAGGTCTTACCCAAAGAACCTTGGTCTGCCTATGTCCTTAGACCAACACAGCTACAACCTACACTCCTGAAGTCCAGGTCTTATGTTTTAAATGATAAATCCCAAGATTTTTTTTTTGTAATTCATTTAATAAGGAAAATGTGAACATGAAGTAGTCATATAGCTGTTAGTAGAATGGCTGCAACCTTGCTTCACTTGTATGTAATTTGATTATATTAATTAATTCATTTGCCATGAGAATATTTTAGATCTCATTAGATAAGGAGCTGTGTACAAAAGACAAATGACTTTGCTCCACATGAACAACACTGTATTTACTCAAAACATAAAGAAATTTTGGTGATGCTGAATCCCTGTTATTTCTCTGTTTTAATAAATACAGTTTGGTGTCTATATTCTTCTCACTGTGGGTGCTACCACGGCATATCTACAGGTGCAAATAATCTGGGAGCAGTTTCTCAAGTAAACTACTCACGAGTAAATTCTCCCAGGCACATGACCACACGTGCAGGGACGTGGGAGCAGATTTGCAGCTCCTAGCAGCAGACAGCTCCTGCTCTCTGCAGACCTACAATGGCTCCTTGCAGCAATTAGGAGGAGCTCTAAGATCCTCCTGGGTGCTAGCCTCCATACCAGGAAATGTGTCTTCAGTTGTAGTACTCAGGCTGGGAGATCCTTATTTCCCAAGTACCAAATTTACTCACAATTAAAGCCAATTACTACACAGTAAGCACCTGCACATGTAGACGTGGATGCTTGCTGCACAGTAATTAGCTCTACTACACGGTAAAGCATCTTGTGTAGTAGACACACCCCAGTATACTAGAGAAATAGCAAAGTAGTTATAGGCAAATGACAGTCTTCATTCAAGCATCCGTCTCCAAGGATGTAAGTATTGGACCAAATCTTTAAGCCCTCTTAAGCAGTAGCAGTCAGACCTTACTCCAACTAAATTTCTACTGACTTCAAAGTGAGCATTTTCCAATGGAGATCTGGAGTTTGCCAGTTACCCATGTCAGTTGTAAGACACTTACTTTTTTATAAAAGTGTTTTTTCAAGTCTTTGTAAATGAGGCTTAAAGGGGCCAGGTGACTTTCTGGAGGTCATGTTATGATGAGAGCTAGGAACAGAAGTCAGAAAGCAGAGGTCTTTTATTTCCATATGTGAAAACTAGTAGCATACTTAGGATGAGGAATCTGTGGTGCAGCAGCAGTGACTGGGGAGGGGGCAGGCAAGCCACATCATGGCAGTAGCTGCTGGGGACTTTGAGTCCCCTAGGGCAGGTAAGACTGGCACTCTCAAAACTTACTAGTTACAACTCTGGTGAAAACAACAGTAATTCTATTGGTGATAATAGCCTACTGTAGCTTAATAACGCTTGATTTCTTGACTCTCCATATGTTTAGTCATTTTACCCTTGCTTTCTACATGCTTCCTTCAAAAAGTTCCCATGACAAAATTATGGCCCATCAAATGAGTCAGCTGAAATGTTTTTATATCCAAAGATGCTGTTAATCTGCTGAATCTCCGAAGTGCTATCTGAATGGTGTTTTGTCTTGCATTCCCTTTTTGAGATTTTCTGAACTCGCATTTACTGCTATTACTTTCTGTTTCAGAAAATGATTCGGTCAGAAGCCTAAGTGACAAAGTCTTTCCTTGGAATTCAGCTCTGATAACACAAAATGCTGGCTGCCAGTTGCCAGTATCCGGCCACTGAACCAACAATGTTCCAGAAATTTGAGGAACCTAGAATAGTTGCTTGCATGTTGCTGAAAGCAAACGCTGCCTTCTTCCTACATTCTAAGTACAGTTTCTTCAAAGACAACTATGTTCTGTAGAAACCACAGATGATGTTTCCAAACAATTTTTATTCATAGACTCTTTGTAAGGCTGGAAGGGACCGCGGAAGATAATCAGGTCCAGCCCGCTGCACCAGGCAGGAAAGACGGTGATTACCTGGATTTAATAAATACATTTAGTTCCTCATTCACTTCCCTTTTAACTGTAAAGGAAATAATTCATTCCTGAAAAATACTGTAGCTTGGTGAAGTAATTATTAGTGGTTTGTGGAAAAAATGTGGAAGATTGTTGCAACATTTTCACATCAATACTTGTTAAATATAGAAGTTGTGATCAGATAAGATGAGACAAATATAGAAGTTGTGATAGGATCTAATCCAAAGTCCATTAAATTCAATGGGAAGTGCTCTACTTATTTCATTTGGCTTTTGGATCACACCCACAGTCATTAACCATAGAAAGTGTGTACACAGGAGACCCATGTGTGCTTATTCTGAAGTGGTAGGGCTACCTTTTCTATAGTGTCAGCCATGACAACAGACAGCTGCTGACAGAGTCCTTGCAATACAGCAATTTTCATATTTGTTCTTCAGATATATTTGCATAGGATACTGGAAGAGATATAGTGGCAGTTATGGCAAGGATACTCCACTGTGTGTGATATCCTGTGTGTTGAAGCTAATTAAGAGATTACTCAGCATTGGCACCATACAGCCCTCAGAGTCTAACAACAATTTACCTGGAAGCAAAAAGTACTACTGAAATGAAACCTATAGGCACAGAAAGACAACTAGAAATGGCTTAGAACGTAAATCAGTAAGGGAGAATGGAAGACAAGTACTTGTGGGGAGGGGGGTATAAATGACTGGGTGGCTTAGAATAGAGAAATAGATGAACAAGTTTGAATGAGAGGGCATGTGAATGTGTTGGGGCTCAATGTGAGTGGTCAATAGTGAGTAAGTGGAGAACTGACGAGACTGAATTTTGGATGTCCTTGTGATGGAGGGGGTCTGGGAAGTGGGAAGAAAAAGCAAGGAAAGAGGTAAAAATGAAGGAGAGAAGGAGTGGGCTTCTGGAACAGTGTTGAGAAAAGGGTTTTTTTCTTTTCATGTGAAAACTGAACAAATGTGACATGACACCAGTGAGATATAACAGGTCTGGACACCCACAACACAGTTCGTACCCTCATTCTTGAGAATCAACACACCTGGAAAATCTAGGGATTTGTTTCTCTTGCAGTCTTAAAACAGTTCAAGATACTTGAATGCTGACATTGAGGAATTTGCCCCCTGTTACCCTCACTAACAAACTACTGCTTTAAGCAAGAGGTTTGCCCAGTAACAGATGATGACAGCTATCTACAGGCATGTAGCACATTCAGTATGTGGCACACATCGTTACTTAGAGCTGCAGCGAGAGTGCATTAGCTGTATTAATCTGAAGTCAGGGCAAAGTAGCATCTTATAAACTAATACTGGGAGCATCTATACAAGAGGCTAAAAGTGCAATAGACTAATTCTACTGCACATTAGCATGTCATGGTAAAAGCTGTGCTAACGCAATAATGAGCAGTAGAATTAGTCTATTGTGCATTAGCATCACAAAAGCATTGTGCACCGGTGTTACTAAGCAGCAGTGCCAATATTTGCTTAAGTTAGTACTTGTTATTAAAGGTAATTATGGTGTTATTGCATTAATATATGTGTAGATGTGCCCACAGATGCATAGCATATGCTTCTCTGAATTAGCTAATCTATAAAGGTCCTACTCTTCCCTGCCTTCTGCCTGATAGCAGCAAGTTAACATCAATAGCTTTTTTGGTCCTGGAAGCTAAAGATCTCAAAAATGTTGGTAAATATCCATCTGTTTGCCAGGTTCTGTAAAAGTAGTTAAGTATTTGTTTAGATTATTAAAAACACACGTGACCCTACTCCCCACAAAAGCAATTTAGTTCTTTCCACATCGGTAAAGGTGAATAGGCTTCCCTTAGATTCCTAAAAGAGTTTTGATTTTGAGGACAGATATGACTTAGATAAAGTTTCTGAGGTGGATAAGTGAACAGGGACAAACATATTTCTTCTCTATAATCAGAAGCACATTGTGCATTTTGACATAAGTCTTTTCATTGGGCTAGACAAAGGATACATTTGGAAGAACACCTGAGGCAGTTTTTCCATGTGTTCCAGGAGTGGGTGTGAGAGGAGAAGCGTAGGGCAGGGGGAAAGCCCTGAGACCTGCAATCCCTCCATACTTACCACGAGTGAGAGAAGGAGCCTAGTGGGAGCAAGGAGAGTCTCGCCACATTTCTGCAGTGAGTGCTCGTTCTGGATTAGTAGCAAAAAAGCACAGACAGGTACTTCTGGTCCTGGAGAGGGGAAGCTAGGGAGAGACAGCAGCATCCAGAGAGGGTGGGGCACAGGTTCACACTGTCCCAGGAGAAGAGTGCAAGGCAGCATGAGGCAGCTGGCATAGGTGGTCAGAGGACCACTGACCACACGAAGTACCCTCAGCTACAGGAAGCCAGGCAGGTCCATCTGGGTAAAGATGGAAGCCCCGAGGATCTGTGGCACATGGGTGTATGGGCACAGAGTGGACTACATGCTATTGCCAGTGAAAAAGGGAAAGACACTCCCCTGCACTGCTGATGCCAAGAGAGTGCGATTTCTCTACTGCACGGTGAGAGAAACCGGTGAGCTACTTCATCCCTCCCCTTCCCCCCTGGACAAGGGGTAATGCTACCAGCAGGACACATAGGATTGATTTAAGTTGATTTACCCCAGGAATTTCCAGTGAATCACATCAAGTGTAGGGACCCTCAATGAACTGATTCATGTATATGGCCTCTTACTGAATTGTTTTAAGCATACTGACTCTTAATAAATTGATCCCAGCCTACTGATTTAAGTGTATGGACTCAGGGATCCCACTGAATTGAGTGGCTCTAGATCCTGAGTGAAGTGATTTCAGTTGAGTTCACTCTTGGGCTCACTCCAAATGGATTTAAGTTAATTGACCCTGGAAATGCCAAAGGATTAGTTTAAGGGGTCCTTAATGGAATCTATTTAAATTGATTGATTGGCAGACTTCAAACAAATTAAATAGGAACGTCTGACCAAGAAAACTATCTGTTTAAGCAATGAACCTATTGAGGACTAGGGAAGCCATGGACTGGCAGTGAATCGCTGGTGGAAAGACTTCTCCTAGAGGTAAGCCTAGTAGAGGGACACACAAGGAGAAGTCCATACAGCACATCATGTAGCCTAGCCAGAGCAGCTATACAAATACTCAGTAAACTTCCTATAGAAGAGATGAATTTACATTTAATGGCACAAACCTGGGCAATAACTCAAAGACCCAGACACATAATCTGCTGGATGTGAGAAGGGTGGGGTGTAAGGGAAGGTGGAGGCTCATGAAAAAAATCATCTGAGGAGCACACCCAGACCTACTGGCCAATATAACCAGCTCCCAACCTTAAAGAAAAACACGAAAGGTGTGGCAGGGGAGAACATAACACCAGAGAGTGGTAGTACTGACCTTCACTGTGATGACATGCTTCGGTAACACATCAGGCAGGAGAGAGACAAAGCCATATATCACCTGAGGGGAGTTAGGAGGCTTTAATTAGAATGTAACTACTCTAATTAAAGCACGGTAGCGTAGCATAGATTAGCACCACCCCCCATAGTGAGGGAGAGGGTAGGGACAGGGGCTGTCCAGGTGGGGTGGAGGCAGGGGGGCCAGAGCTGTGGGTCATGGAGAGGGAGGGGGCTCCTGCTACTGCTTGCACCCCAGGAGGGTGGGGGGGGGTGCTCCCCAGATCTGCGTGGGGTGGGATGGGCTCTATGTGGCTCTTCTCAGCAGGGGTTGGGCTTGGAGTGGGTGCTGGCAGTGCTGGGAGGATGCTGCATCCACCCTAAATTTCACTGCTACTCCACTCCCAGTGCCACCACTGCTAGACATAGGCATGAGTGAATCAAGAGTCCGGCTGGGGCCTGGACAGAAAGGGGGCCCAAAAATGGTAATTTTTTTTCTGTTGTCCAATTATTATTATCATTATCTCTGGTGAAGCGGGGCCCAATACTAAAAGTTCATCTGGGGCTGCCAGAAGTCAAGGTATGGTGCTGATACCAGTGATTCTCAACCAGGGGACTGTGGCACCCTGGGGTTGCCACCAGATCCTTTGAAGGATGCCACAAAATGTGAGGAGATAAACAGTCAAGCGCAGGCTTAGGTTTGTCCCTACCCAGCTAATCCCTCATGTCCACTTCCCAGCCTCTGCAAGAAGTGAACACTACAATATAGAAATTACTTTTTGAAACTGAATGTCACTCAATTCAGGAAAGTCATGGAAGGGTGATTCAAGTCCTATGAGAGGTGCTTTAAAGTCCAAAAAAGGTTGAGAACCATTGATCTATACACTTGTGTAAAGCTGGTAGAACTCTACCAACTCTGATGAAGTTATTTCTTCAAATAAGAAGTTAATTCAGCTTCATCATTTATTTTTCTCTGGACAAACAACTTTTTTCCACTATTGTCTTCTTTCCACACCACTATGCCATTGATGTAAATATATGCAACATTTTTTTTGCCCAGGGAGCATTTAGATCTCACTTATATTATTAGTTTAATCCATGCCATCTCAGATGGAGTTTATTTCTATACAGAGTACAATATGACCAAGTATTTCCAAAAAGGAAAGTAAAAATTGCAGAGTTTGGATCCAATTCTTGGCCTACTCTTTCGTGGACTTCCCTTTCTGCTTCTTTGCTGACTTGCACCTAGAATTTAGGCCTCTTGGTCACCACAAATACAACACTGGACTAGGATTCAAGTGAGTCATCTTTTATTCCTAGCTCTAACACTGACCTGTTGACAAACTGTGGGTAAGTCACTTCACTTCTGCATCTCAGTTTACCCATCTGAATATGAAGATAATAGTATGTGACCATTCTTTGAAAAACTACTAGGATAGATGAATGAATGAAAAGTATGATTTAAAAGTTACTCATTAGCATTATTTTTACTTTTTCAAATCAGTTTTTTAGCATCTCTAGTTGAGAATAATTGCAGCTATAAATAATTGGTGGGACCAAGCTTATCCACATTCATTTGCACCTGAAACTTGCACTTCAAATAAAGGAAATCAGGTTTTCAAAATACGGCTTTTTTAAAAAGCCTAATAGGAAGTCAGTTCCTTGAGACAGGCTATAAACGTATCACACCTTTCCCCTGGACCAGTCTACCTCAACCATATGAGAGTCACCCACCCCCAACTTTTACGCATTTGGCTGTCCCCCAGTTGAGAACCACTGTTGTGCTGTCTTGACTTACCGCAGTGGTTCTCAGCCAGGTGTCACCTCTACTGCCATCAGGTAAACAACCCCCATGTAGCTGTCTGAATAGCCAGACCAGGAAGGGCTAAGGCATATACTCACTGTCCTGCCTCATAATGTTCTCTGATTAGCCAAAAGCAGGCAGGGGAGCCGGCTTATGCTGTACCCTTTGCTGTCCAACCCTGCATGGCAGCACCATAGCAATGAAGTTTGGTGCCTGGGGCAAAGCCCACAGCAGCAGCTCACCCCACGCACAGATCCGAGGGGCACACTGCCCCCCATGCTTGCCTGGGAGTGCACACAACAGTAGGAGCTGCCCTTCCCCCATCCCTGTGCCGGCCCAATGAGTCTCTCATGGCTCCATCCCATGCCCTGCCCCAGCTGGGCAGTGCTGTTGGTGCCCCTTCGTTTTGGTGCCTGGGGTAGTCGCCCTGCTCACCCCTCCCTTGCTAGGGTATTGCTGCATGGTATCACCCAGAAGCAGAGGTGTGCAGGCCAGATGGAACTTTGCAATCCTATGGGAGGAGAAAATCTGGCTGCTTTGTGTTATTTGGGCTCTTTCTGAAAAATGTCAAAGCGAGGTCAATAAAGGGTAATACTCAAGTTGCTTAGGAGCTTAAACCCCATGTTCAAAAGGGACTAGCTCACTGAAATTGATGGGGTAGGCACTGAACCTGATTAAGTGCTGCTGAAAATTCCACCGGGCTCTGTGTATGTGTAGGAGTCCAGAACCTTTTGAAAATGTGGTCCCTCTGCCTAAGTTACTTTTGAAAATGGGAACAAGTTGCTTTCAAAAAAATCTTCCTTTTAAGCTCCAAAATGCAATGGCCTTCTTTTGGAGCATCAAATGCAGAACTCAATATATACACATATGCAAATGCTTTGAATTTGACTCTGTTGCCTAACTACTGTCATGTGAAAACATGAGCCAGCAATAACTAGAGACAGATGCTAGCAGAAAGACTGATCAGCAGCTATTCAACTGGACTGCCCTCAGGACTCAAGGTCCTTGTGCCAATCTGAGGGTCTTGCTGCCTAGGAGTTGATTCTTTCACAAGTAGAGCCAAGACACTGAAGCTACAGGAATGCTTGATGAAATCTTGATACCAGCACTTGAATCCCGGTGCTGGGTAGTGTTCTAGAACGCTGGGTGCTGCCGTGCAAGGTAATTGTGAGTTTTCTATGACCACTTCATGAAAGTTCTTCCCACAATCTGCAGGGAGGGAGAAACCTCAGCCTGCCCTGCCAGTATCCTGCCTTCTCTTCCCAGTTTCCACCCCACCGCCCCACCGCCATAATAAAAAGAGAACAGAAGAGAAGCCAGGACTATCTGTATATACTTGAACTTCAAAAGACAAAAGAGGTAAATTATTTCCTGTTCACCTAGTTGGGAATTTTCCAGTTTTGCCTTTTCTTTCCTGGTTTAGGTTCACTAATTTGTTATACTGGTTCTGAGTGAATTTAGCAGCATAACTTCCAGGTGTGTCTATAGGATCAGGGTTGAATCCAAATTTGGACCTCACTGCGAACTGAAGTTAAGGGGAACATACTAACAAATAATTTTCTCTGGAGGGCGTAAATGGTTCAATATTTCTGGGCTGGTATACTTTAAACTTTTTTCTTAAAATAGCACATTGATATATATATGATTTTTAGTAAAGACTGACAGCAATCTCGTATTATTAGGGAAGGTACACAATCATGTAAAAAGTGCAAGTATTCTGTCAGCTCCATGAACCACAGCTCCACGAACAACTTACACAAAGATTGTTGGAATTTGCCAGGTATTATATAAAGGAAAGCACAGTTCAAACATACCCCGACCAAATTCCAGAAACAATTCTGCTAATTCCCTCACAAATTCATTTTGGAGATTCAGCATACTATTTACTTAGGACACAAACCTTGAGAAGGAGCCTTTGGGCCTCGTTACATGTTCATTTTAGGTGGTTCCTGGAGCTCTTAACCCCTGGATTATCCACACATTAACACCTGAAACTAGTTCCAAGCACATTTTAGGCAGCTTAAAGTTACACCACTCCAGGGCAGATTTATCTCTAATCATTGGTGACACATAGGGGGTGCATGCAGGTGCATGTGTACCCCCTGAGATCAGCCCTGCACCCCCTGGAAATGCCAGCTGCAAAACCATAAGTGCCAGCGGAAGTGCACTTCGGGCTTCACTGCTGGTTCAGTGATCGGCAGCTGGAGGACCCGCCCTCAGCAATCTGTGCCCCCCAGACTCAGGAGGCACCAGTCACCCATGTCTCTGATCCATGTTACCTAGCTCATGTTCCATTAATGTGTGGCCACTCCCCACAAATGAACTGCCCAAGCTGCAGTCCTTCAGCATCTCAGGATGCGGTGTCTCCTCCCCACCCTCCTTTTCTGTGTGGACAAATTTTCTTGAACTCTACTGCCCTAGATGGTGGTGCTAACACTAAGCCAACTCCCCATTCAGCCTCTGGTGATATGACCTTTCCACTTGCAGGGGTACAACCCTGGCAAGCAGCCTGCAGAACACATACTACCTAGCCAGGTTGCAGGGCACAGATAGGTCTAGGAGTGGGTTTTAGGGGGAAATTTCTTCTTAAATTCCTGGGGGTTTTTTACTTCTTTTTATTTTATCCTTCAGAGGCTGCCTTCTTTCATTTCACCATGCTTCCCCAACCCTGACTTCTTTTCATAGATTTCATAGATTTCATAGACATTAGGGCTGGAAGGGACCTCGGGAGATCATCGAGTCCAGCCCCCTGCCCAAAGGGCAGGAAGTCAGCTGGGGTCATAGGATCCCAGCAAGATAAGCATCCAATTTACTCTTGAAGGTGTTCAATGTAGGTGCTTGAACCACCTCCGCTGGCAGACTGTTCCAGACCTTGGGGGCTCGGACAGGAAAGAAATTCTTCCTTATGTCCAGCCTGAAACGGTCTTGCAGGAGTTTGTGACCGTTCGACCTCGTCATCCCTTGGGGCGCTCTGGTGAACAAACGTTCCCCCAGATCCTGGTGGTCACCCCTGATAAACCTATAGGTGGCCATCACATCACCCCTGAGCCTGCGCTTTTCCAGGCTAAAGAGTCCCATGGCTCTCAGCCTGTCATCGTAAGATCTGTTTTCTACCTCCCATTTTATTACCCACTCCATCCCATTAACTCTCCACCTCCTAGCTTCATGTTCTTACCCACTCCCCCCAAAACCCATGTCTCACACACCATCACCTAGAGCAGGGATAGAAATCTGTCCTGGCCATGGGCCCTTTAGTGTCAACTCACAGTTACAGCTCCTGGTCTTGCCCCTGCTCACTAGGTCTCAGTGGCAAGGCACAGCTGTGCAGGGTGGGGGCAGTCAGAGAAGGCTGTTATGTTTAAGGTGTGTCTGCTCCAAACTTGAGCTAGCACTAACACTTATCAACATTTGAGTAGATCTAAGTTCAGGGTGTAACAAGGCCTTTAGAACACAGTTCTACTCTGTCTACTGACCACAAGAAATTCTGAAATTAACATTTATGAGCATTTTTGTGGAGCTACATGAACTGCAGTTGCAACATGATTTTAAATGTACTTAGGAATATCTAGGAGCAACTGTGTTTCCTTGATGCTAGAGAAGCAATAAATCCATAAAAAGGTTTGTAGTAAGGAAACTATTAGGATATAGGCAGAGTGCTACTGGTCTCACATCTTCAAGCACCAAACTTGCTTATCTCAAAATTTGCATCCTGATGTAGCATATCGGTGTTGAAAATGTCTTCAAAGAGCTTCTAGAACTGTCTAGAGATGTGATAACTGGGTACTCTGAAGAAACAAACATCAAGTCCCTAAAACCAATTATCTTTAGATAAAGAAATTAAAACTGCTAAATGGCCATTTGCAATGTGATACATGATACCGCACATCTACAAGCCCACTTATTAAGCAGATATTAATTTGTGGTATAACATGACCATGCAGTAGGTCTTTCCAAGGTATAGGCAGAATGTTATCTAGTTTCTTTGCATATCCTAGTTTTAGCAGGAAGATTGCAACTGGGCAACCTACACAGTAAATTCATGGTTGCGTTGTCTTCAAAAAGAAACAGCTGTATTCTCCTGTGGAACTCCAGAGCTCTCTAGTGAGTCCTTCATATTGCAACAATATGATTTTCTTTTTTATAAAATGAGTGCACAGTATATACATGATATGATAGTTTGAGGGGTGTAGGTTGTAGCTATGTTGGTCTAAGGACATAGGCAGACAAGGTTCTTTGGGTGAATCTGAGATCTTTTCTCATCTAACAAAAGATATCAGATTCACCCAAGGTAGCTTGACAAGTTTGGAGACTGGCCTATTGTGTTAAGCCCTAACCCCTTTTAGTTTTTTGAGCTAATTGAGGGAAGAACTATTTCAGCTGACTAAAAGTAGGCTTTTTCTTCTTCTGGCATTTCCCTCCATCCACTTCCTTTATAATTTGTCTAGCCTTCACATAGAGGAGTGATGAGAAGAGATAAAGCTAAAATCCAGCAAAACTTTACTCCCACAAGTAATTCTGACTTACATGATTAGGGTTTACATGATATATTTCTATTGTACAATTTGGTGGAATTTTGTGGAGAGGCAGAGAGAGGAAGAGTACAGCTTTGTTCTTCCTGTGCATTGAAAATCCTTCTGTAGTACAGATTGCCCCGGTGTACTTTAATGCAGTATAGTCTGAAAAGGGAGTGTAAAATATCGTATGGACTTACTTGTTCAGAGGCTTATCCTTAAATCAGTCTGTACACAGGAGTCTCACTGAAATCAGAAGAATACAGAATGGATTGGATCCTTATTTCTGTAGCCCAGGGGGTTTCAAACTGTGTTTTGTGGAACACTGGGATTCTGGGAGAAGTCATCAGGGATCCCATAAAGAGATTGGGGGTAATGGCAGAGCAGACCAGGAGACAGTGTATCACCACTGCCAGGTCAGGTCGCTTGGCTCCATGTCAGGTTATACGGTCCCCAGAGCCAGGGGTAGGGGTTCTATGGCAGAAGAAGTGATGCAAAAGAGTTCTTTCATTTTTGGAAGTTTGAAAACTACTGCCACAGTAGATTTGTATCACTCACAAAGTCAAAGAAAAATGAGGGTTTTTTTTAATGTTCAGTGCTATAAACTAAAACTTAGGATGTGCCTTTTCCTATACCTCATCAAGAAGACCCAAGGATTTTGAAGTTGGAATTTCATCCATGTGGTGAGGGAGGAGAAAAACCAACTCCTTCTTCTGTAAATGTAGTAGCCAAGAGAAGCTAACTGCACTCACTTCCAGCTGAAAAACTAGTGGTCCGCTCACTACAACTTCATGCATGGCAAATCCTGGAAATGAGACAAGAGAGCTATTTTAGAGTGTCACTCGATACGTGTCCAGCTACGCTTTTAGGCATCTACATTGCTTGATCTTTAGAATTTGTCATAGGTCAAGTACAGCCAGTGAGTATTGTATGCCTCCATGCAGTATGGTGTGGACAGAAGTGTAGAAGACTGCTGGGGTGCACAATACAATGACCAGTGACAGAGAGCAGGTAAACCTGGGGTCTGCTTTACAGTGAATGATATGACTGGGCAAAGAAACAGATCCCTTTGAAATATCAAAGGAGTCCTTGTTCTGGATACTGGGAAATGCCCTCTCTATCACTTCAAGAGGGACTTCAATAGCAAGATTCAGCTGTCCTGTCCCCATTACTGAGTATTCACCTTATGGGAAATGGAGCTAGACTGATATCCAAGGAAAATCTCAAACAGCTGTGTATTACCTCAGTAATACCATGCTGCTGGCAGCAGCGACCTTAGGGGAGGTACAAAACATGGTTCCTTCAACATAGATCCATTATGCCCACAACTAGCCTTTGGGTGTAGTACAGTTTCAGGGCCAGGTTGAGAATGTTTTTTTTGAAACTCTCAAAAGAAAAAGAACTCTTCTTCTTTCAAAGAATATTATTAACACTTCTACTTTCTCTTTAGGCTTTGTAACCAGCTCCCACTATGGGTGACAGAGTTTGGGTGGGAACCTGGAGACCACATCGGCCAAGGATACCAATAGTAGCCCAGTATACTGGTCCAGGACCCAAGTACTCAATACAGGGAACAACAGGTAAAAATCACATACAGATACAGAACTCTAGGAAACCTGGTTCATAGTAATAAATTAAACAAAGTTTAGATCAGTTCAGATTATTCATTTTGTGTACACTCTTGTGTATTTTACTTAAATAACTCCACTGCCTTTGGTGTGACAATTAGTATAACTTTTCCCACATAGCAGCTGAATATTAGTATTTTTTTTTATAACTTAGCAGAGAGAACTGAGTGACTCTACTTAGTACACATCTACATAATACTACTTCAAATAGTGTTTTAATATCAGTCATTCTTCTAATTTTCTCTATGACACATAGATTTTGTTGCTGAGATGGTAAATTTTCATGACAAAAGCACAAGGCTGAATTACACACAAATTTCCACAGAGCAGGGATTGCAAAATGTTAATTTTTGGGAAATTCATAAAGAATATTACTTTTAGGATTAGCTGCATTTTCCACCATCCGTGACTTGCTCCTCAGAGAATTCGAGGCAAGGAAAGCTGTCTGTCTGTGACACCAAGAACTTAAAGATGGTTGTTTGCAAAAGGCAGCTAATATTGGCTCTTCTCTTGTTCTGCCTCATGCTTGTGTAAATTACAATTGGCTTTTAATACCTTTTTCCTGGTGACTGTCTATGGGACCTGGTGACTGTCTATAAACTCATTAGGGGGGACCAGAAGGGTTTGGGGGAGACACTGTTTCCCCTGGCGCCCCCTGGCATAACAAGGAATAATGGACACAAGTTATTGGGGAGTAGGTTTAGATTAGACATCCGCAAGAACTACTTCACAGTCCGGGTGGCTAGGAGCTGGAACCAACTTCCAAGGGAAGCGGAGCAGGCTACTACCCTGGGGGTGTTTAAGAAGAGGCTGGATAGAATTATAGAAATTAAGAACTGGAAGGGACCTTTAAAATCATTGAGTCTAAGCCCCTCTGCTCTGGGCAGGAATGCTGCTAAGATCA
Organism: Crocodylus siamensis; assembly: GCF_052110815.1. Lineage (NCBI taxonomy): Eukaryota > Metazoa > Chordata > Crocodylia > Crocodylidae > Crocodylus > Crocodylus siamensis. Next base: position 172,205,939 of record NC_143396.1, read on the forward strand.
AATGGTCCCAGCAAGGTGTCTATCCAGTCTCCTCTTGAAGATTTCCAAGGTTGAAGACTGCACCACCACTACTCCAGATTCTGGTCACCCTTACCATAAAGAAGTTCTTCCTTACATCCAACCTTAAACCATCGTCTAACAGTTTATGGTCATTGCTCTTTAACCTCCCCTGGGGCACCCAAGTGAACAGTTTTTCTCCCAGGTTCTGATATTAATCCCTTACATAGGTATAGATGGCCACCAAGTCCCCCCTCAGTCTTCTCTTACCCAAGCTAAACAGTCCCAGATGCATATGAGTCTTTCCTCATAATGTCTGTCCTCCAGGACAATCCTTAATCATTCTTGTGGCCCTTCTATACATCTTCTCCACATCTTTTTTTGAAGTGTGGTACCCAGCTGGGGTATCACCAGTGCTGAATAGAGAGGAAGTATCACTTCCTTAGCCCTGCTCACGACTCATTGGCTAATGCTTCCCAGTATGCTATTAGCTCTGTTGACTGCAGTGTCACACTGGTGGCTCATGTTCATCATGTGATTAACCATAACCCCTATGTCCCTTTCAGCCATCATGCTGGCCAGGGCATCTCCTCCTAATCTATATTCATGTCATTGGTTACTTCTCCCCAGATGACACACTCTGCATCCATCCTTATTGAACTTCATCCGGTTCTGCTCTGCCCACCTTTCCAGCTTGCCCAGGTCTGCTTGGATCTGCATCCTATCCCCTAGTGTGACCACTTTCCCCCATAACTTACTATCACCTGCAAACTTGGCCAGCATGCTTTCCACATCCTCATCTAAATCATTGATAAAGATGTTGAACAGCACAGGGCCAAGAACTGAACCCTGCAGGACACCACTGGCCACCTCCTGCCAAGATGATACAGACCCGTCCAATAACGCTGTCTGAGTTCAACCCCTTAGCCAGGTCCCAACCCACCTGACCATGGACTCCCACAATCCCTCAGGTTTTTTTATAGGAGTGTCATGGGAGACCATATTGAAGGCCTTTTTAAAATTTCAGTACATGACATCAACCACGTCTCCCACATCTAAACAGTTTGTTACTTGATCATAGAAGGAGACTAGGTTGGTCAGACATGACCTACCTGCAACAAAACCATGTTGGCTATCCTTCAGCATCATGCCTTCTGCCAATGTCTTACAAATGAACTTCTTGATAATTTTTTCCAAAGTTTTACCCAGTATTAAGGTCAAACAGATCAGCTTATCATTTCCCGGATCCTCCTTCCTTCCCTTCTTAAAGACTGGCACCACAATGGCCCTTTTCCAGTCTCCTGGGACCTCTCCCAAGTACCATGAGTCTTCAAATACCTTCATCAATGAGCCCACAATGATTCCAGCCAATTCCCTCAGCACTCTCAGGTGTAATACTTCCAGTGCTGCCAACTTGAAGACATTCAGTCACTCTAAGTGCTCTCTCCACAGTTTGACACTGACTATTGGTTGGCAATCAGCACCACCTTCCCTTCCACCCCCTGCTCCCTGCATTCATTCAGGCGGGCGACCACCATTTGTATGCAGGCACACTGATGCAAAGTATTCTTTAATGAGTTCAGCTTTTTCCTAACTGTCTGTTATCAGCTGTCCCATCCTATTCTGCAAGGCCCCCACATTTCCAATAGGGTCTCTCCCACTATTTTCCTAAGCTCATTGAAGTCAGCCTTCCTGAATTCAAGCACCTCTGCCTTACTGACTGAGTTCCCTGCCCTATGATGGATAATGAATTCTATCATCTCATGATCACTATCTCCCATCCTCAGATCTCCCACCAGGTTGTCCCCTTTGACTAGAACAAAATCCAACAAAGCCTTCCCCATGGTCAACCCTTTCACCTTCTGTACTAAAAAAAGTTCTTCCACCCAGGTCAAAAACCTACAGGACCAGTCAGATCTGGCCAAGCACCCCTCCCAGCAGATGTCAGGGTAACTGAGAGCACTCATAACAACTATGTCCTTTGAATGTGCAGCTGCCACCAGTTCTCTGAAAAATTCCAGATCCAGCTCCTCCTCCTGGTTTAGCAGTCTGTAGTAGACACCGATTGCTGGGTGAAAAATCTGAGATACACAGAATCTGAAAAAATGTATGATATACTGAATATATGTCCTACAAAACAAAAGGAAACACAATGTCCTGAAAAGGAACTTCATGAGGCCAAAGACTCAAATGACTTTAGCACTGTAATACAAAGGGAATTTAAAATGTGACTTGGTCAACACATAGAAAATGTAGTCTTTCTTCCTAGGTTACATGAAGCACAATCCAACCAAAAAGAAAGCCCCTGCTTATAGTATTAGTGGGACAAGGCCACGTTGCAAAGAAAGCTGCTCTCCAGGTCCTCGCTACTATGTGGCCTCATTGACCAGAAGGGGGAAGGAAGTTGCCCCAGCTTATACCATATCTGGACGTCCCATAGTGAAAACAGAGATCACCCCTGGACCAAGTGAGTAGCACATCTCTAGCAGGCTGTCCAAAGTGAGGATAGCATGTCCGTAATCTCCCTCTCTTAACTGATTGGAAACTTTAGAACATCTTTTTAGAATAAAGTATGCATATCCTCAAACAGAAACAGCTCTAATGCTGGGGGATGAAATGTAGGAGAAGCAGCCACATAGGACCATGGGGCAGAGATACAGAAGGAATGGCATGTGGACAGACAGGCTAGAATGCAGAACTAGAATGAGGGGGGAGTTGGTGGTAGGCACTTGCTGTAGGACAGGGGAGGGCAATTATTTTGGGTGGAGGGCCGCTTACTGAGTTTTGGCAAGCTATCGAAGGCCTCATGACAGGCAGCCAGGGGCAGATAAATCTTAATTTTCTAAATTTTTAGAGGCCCTGTGGGCTGGATAAAATGGCCTGGTGGGCCACATCTGGTCTGCAGGTCACATTTTGCCCACCCCTGCTGTAGGAGGTAGGAGAAATGGCAATACCAGACCATGAGGACAGGATGTGTGGGAAAAAGCAACACAGTGTGATGGGTCAGATGGAAGCTCTGAAATTTTGTATGCTGAACCGAAAGACCAAATCATTTGCTTTGCATGCTTTTAAAGGCAAGCCATCATTACTGTTGCTTTGTTCTACTCTTGTCTAGGTGATTACTCACCAGAGAAGTCAAGAAAACATGTCTATCGATGTGCTCCTATTCACTCCATTTCCTTTAGATCTAAAAGCTTCAGAGTAGACAGCACTCCAGGTAAAAATCCATTAACTAATAAATAAATCTGATGTAGGATTCCTGTTATTGAAACCTGGCCTGAGCGCAGACAGCCCCGAGTCTGATTCCAGAGGAAAGTATTCTGAAACAAGATAAAAGCTTCAGAAGGATCCAGTGTTATACCCAGAGCTAAGTGGGATTGTCATCAAGATTAACAGACTAAAATGTGAAACAACTTCATTTACTTAGGTGCATTTGAAAAGAATATGCAAATCCCTTTTCCTTTTAGCCCTGACATGCAGGTCTTATTTTATACTTGGCTGCTTCGCCCACCAGAACTTCTGCTGGCTGACAGCAGGTGTCATAGGAACATGTTCACTGCCATGCTGTTCCAATATGGCAGCCACCAGGATGCAAAGCAAGTCCTGGGGAAACACAGCTGCTTAAGGGACTACAGCAGTTGGTACGTATAGACAGTCCTACACCTTCTGCCTTCTCCTGGCTTCTAGATGGCGGCGGAAGCCTTCATTACAAAGAAAAGTGACTTTACTCCTCCAGAATAGACTGGGTTCTGACACCAAAGAGTAGCTTTTCGAGCTGTGTGAAATTTCGCTGGCTGTTTCATTTTGATGCTATTTCAACTCACTTTGAGCTTGAAACAGAAAAATCAAAATGAAATGAAAGGCTTCGAAACACCTGTGAAACTAAACGAGGGTAGTCGAAACATTTCAGAAGTTTCACAACGTTTTGAGTTTTGAAGCTGAAGCTGGGTTTGCTTGCAGGGAAATAGAAAGTAAGGCAAGGGAGGGGGCAGAACACAGTGAGGGCACACCTTAACACACGCTAGGAAAGAAGCTCCTGCAGGAGAGGGAAGAAGGGCTCTGTCACAGTTTGGCTGCCTGAGATACTGCTGGTACTACTGTGCGAGTGTTCACTAAGTTATTTTATACCTGTTGTCATCTAAGCAGTGGACCGGGCTGAGGCTGTAGGGGAGAAGGAGACCTCATTGGGGCACACTACCATGTCGTGTAGAGGCCCCTTAACATACACATGCGGTCATACAAGTCATGAATTTTTCTTGCCAGCTGCTTGAGGTGCAGTTTCTCAGAAACCCCTGTGCCTATCTCCTTGAAAGCTGGCAGGCTTATTGCCCTCAGCAGAGGCTACCATACCTGCAGTTTTCACCCCTCTGTGCCTCCACACTTACAAGTGACACAAGTTTTGCTGTCAAGATTTGAGGTGCAGTTTCCCAGAAACCCTTGCACTTACCTCCTTCAAAATTGGAAGGCTTTATGCCCTCAGAAGGGGCTACCATCCCTGCTGCTTTAATATAAAACTGACAAAAAATGGCAAAGTTATAGGCAGTGTTGTGCTTCCCCGTTATAGCCTATGGATGAACTGTCAAAATAGCGTTGAAATGATGACACAGTTTCAATGAAACAAAATGGAACAGTGCTTTCAAAATGAAATTAAATAAAAATTGAAACAAAACACTGTTCTGTCAAAACGGTGAAATGGAAGTCGAAACGGTGCTGTTTCGCACAGCCCTAGTAGCTTTGATTGCAGACCCTGACAAACCATGGGGCCATCTGAGCAGTCAGTGTTAAACCAAACCACTGAGTACCTAGGTGAATGGTGGCAAATGCACACTAGTTCAGAAGAAAATCCTGCAAAACTTTAGTTAACATTTGCACAGTCCAGAATGGGGAAACAATGTTTGTGTTTGATGTTTGCTAAGTTCATGCATATATAAATGATAAATCCAGTGCAGGCTGAAAACAGGGAAAACAAAACCATAAATAAATAAATAAATAAAACAAGCACACTGGTCATGGAAAGAGATGCATGTGAACTGCTCCAAATTCTCCTTCAGAGCACTTCAGGTAGATGTGAAGCCCCCAACGCTGTCCTCTCACTAGACCACTTAAAAAAACACTGCAAACATCCAAGAGCCTGCTCTTCAGTCAGCTGGGTGCAACAGAGGGTTGCTTGGCTCTGCGACTCCACTCCCCACCCCCCCTGGGAGCAAGGGGCTGGAACTGGAATAGACAGCTAATGTTCTTCTGTGCTCTCAGCTTCTGGTCTCCTGGCCCCAGAGCCTGAGAGCCAGGCAAGAAATTGCTCTGCTCATACTCAGAATATGTGGCGCTCAGACTCCCAAGACTACCAAAAATGGCTGAAAGCACAGAAGAGCAGGTGATGTGGGAAAATATGGAGAAGTCAATGGGAGTCCTGTGACAAATACACAATACTTTGAAAAATGCTCCTTTCTGTGTGTATTGTTTAACACGGCAAGTATCTCTTCTGAAATAACAAAAATAAGAAAGAAAAACTATATTGTGATAGTGCCCCCAGCCCATCATAGAGTAGGGACTTCTTGTAACTTGGCCTAGACAAACGCAGGATGTGATGACAATGCTGTTCCCCAATAGCTTACTTTTTAAGTGCATGAGCAGAGCAGGGGGATTATCAAACATGTTGATAATTTAAGACATGGCAATTAGCATAAGGATAGGCTACTACAGGCCTTGAAGGCCAAGACAACTCATCTGTGCTTGTGGCATCGGATAAGGCAGGATCAGAATACTGATGCAAAGGACAAAGCAGTCAGCCAAGAAAGTCCATTTTGCTGCTGTAAAACATGCTAAGTGAAGCATCCCACAGCCTCAGAAAAATGAAGATAGGTCCTGTCCACAAAGGCTAAAAAACAGATTATATGATAGTCCCATGAGGCTACTACAGTATTACAAATTGGTGCCCCAACATAGTTGGAATTGTTTTCTCCCCAGCCTCAGTTTGAAAATTTCTTCCCTGTCTAGATGTGCTATCTAATCCTTGAACAATCATGCTGATTATAATAATTGTTATTGTTCTCTCCTGCCAGGTCCTGCCAGATATACAATCCCTAAAGTGCTGGGCCCCAACACAGTGGACAAAACAGCTAGTCCTTGCTATTCTATGAAATGGAAAAGTAACATAGGTTATTTTTATGAGGATCGCCATAAGGTAGGCTGCCTTTCCACCTCCTTTCCAAGTATTCTTATCAGTAACCAGAGGCCCTCTCCAAAACTGAAGGGCTCCAAATATTGCTGGGTCCTTTCTTAATATACAAATGCAAGCAGATCCAGGCACTCAGCTTGCACATGGACAGTGGTATCCAGAGTCCTACTTACTGTGCCATCATCAAGACAGGGCACTTCTGTATACTTGCAGCATCTACCTATCCAAAGGACATGACTCAAATACCATCAAAATCAATGAGACTCCCAAAGTCTTCAAATTAGACCTAGTCTTTCTATCAACCCTAATCATAAAATTATAGAAAAGTAGGGATGGAAGGAAACTCAAAAGATCATCTATGCTAACCCCCTGTTCAAGGCAGGATGACCCCTGTCTAAATAACCCAAATCAAATGTTTGTCTAACCTGTTTCTGAAAACTTCTGAGAGTAGAAATTCCACAAACTCCTGAAGTAGTCTGTTCCAATGCTCAACCACCCTCACCATGAGCAAGCTCTTTCTAATATACAATCTACATTTCTTCTGCTGCAATTTAAGAATGCTACTCCTTGTCCTGTTCCCTGCAGTCACAATACATAGTCTACCTGTACCCTCTTTTTAAATCACCCCTCAGGTATATAAAGACTGTTATCAAATCTCTCCTCAGTCTTCTCTTCTGCAGACTAAATAATCCCAATTCTCTCCGTCTTTCCTCAGAAATCATACTTTCCAAGCGTCTGATAATTTCTGGTACTGGGAAGGAATGGTATGGAAATGGGAATGGGATGGTACTGGTGAGAGTTCAATTGGACTTCAGTGTGAAGTTGGTTCATAACTTGGTGAAGGGCAACTTTCAGTTCCATAAGGTGCAGGATACAGCTAAGGGATCACCTATCTTGGATTTTGTCCTGATCAATAGGGAAGAAGTTCACAAGCTTAGACAACTCGGTGTCCTAAAATCAAAATACAGACAACTCAACATCTTAAAATGAGTCTTGGACAACTCGGTGTCCTGAAATCAAAGTCTGACTTTATTAGTACAACAAGTATTATCTCAGCAGTTTCTATATTCAGAGAGAAAAAAAAAAACATTAATACAATAATCTCACCCAATCCCAGATGTTACTTTGCTCAGGCAGAGAAGATGGCCACTCAGTTCCTGGAAGCAAAGGGCACATCGTGGGCTGGGAGGGTCAAGGCAGGTGTTGAAGGCTGGATTTCTGACGTATGGTGATGAACTTTTTTGCTCCCCGCTTTTATGCTTTTCTTCAACTTCACTTCTTTGATGACTCTCTGCTTTTGGATTGGTCTCTTTGTAGTCAGCATATTATCCATCTTTTATCCCGTCAGCATATTCCTTTGTGTAACAGATCCATTACAGGCACATCTCTTAAATTTGGCCTTTTTCCGATGTCTTACTTTGGGCATTGTCCATTGGTCTTCCTTATCACTTTTCATTAATATATCCAATTCTTTCATCCCTCTGATTCAGCTGGTTAGTGCCAAGTTCAGTTAATTGAAGCTAGTAACAAGGCCATTGCTATGTTATGTTAAAAGAACTTCTCACAGTGGTAAAAAAAGAAAAGATATAATAATGAGCACCTATAAGCTCTACAAAAACAACTCAAAGCCAGCTAATAATAAAAACCAAAAAGTTAATAAGGACAAAACTTAAGCAATGATTCACTAAGGCTAAAACATAAACAATACTATAAGCAGGTACAACTTCAAAGCATTAAACATAACAAGCTACCCTAACAGCTGGGAACAGATTTCAAAACATTTAATGGAAACTTCTGAAGGAGATGCAAACTATAAAAAGAAAAAACTTGCTCTTCAGGCTCTTCAAATTGTTAACTTTGCTTACATGCTATGATAACATTTTCCTATCAAGCTTGATGCAACTCTGACGGGAGGCTGGGGATCCTCAATGTTGATGTTTTCATCTGAAAGATTTCATTGACTCTTTTACAGACACCAGGTCCTGCTGCATATAACAGGCCAAAGCTCGATGCATACAAACACAGAGCACCTGAGTACAGTATGAGTTCATCAAGCAGGCCTCCAGGAGATAGAACTTTGCATCCTGGACCTGCAGCCTACAAGGTAAGACAAAAAAGCCCTTGTTTCCCTTTTCCTCCTTTCAGCAGCTGGCCTTTATTGTCTCAGCATCTTCTTCAATAGTTTTTGTGAACTAGGGGTAGTAGCTAAATTTACAGGACTAACAATTAGGCCTGTGTAAGTTGACAGCGATCCGATCCGGCTTTGGGTGGCCGCGATCTGATCTGGAGCTCTGGACCAGGTTTCCGCCTTGATCCCGCTGAAGCTTCTGAGCTGCCTCAGAGATCCAGCTATAGGGTATAATGGGGAATCAATGAAATATCTATACCTTTGTTTTTTGTCCAATTTAGATTAAACTTGCTGAGATGGAAGCCTCTGCTGAGAGCATGAAGCCTGCCAAGTTTCAAGAAGATCAATGCAGTTGTTTGGGAGGAACTGTACCCCAAATTCTTGAAAGCCAAACTCATGTCAGGGCTGTGTGTTACAGCACAGGGGGGTGAAAATTGCAGGGCTGGTAGCTCTTCCTGAGGCCACAAAGCCTGCCACATTTCAAGGATATCAGTGCAGGAATTTGGAGGGAACTGCACCTCAAGCTGTGGACAAGCAAAACTCGTGCCATGGGTGACCCTGCGTGTGTTCAGGCGCAGCGGGGTGACAGCTACATGGATGGTGGCCCCTGCTGTGACACCTGCCAGCTGTTGAGGAGATCGGTGCAGGGGGGGTCTGGGGTCCTGCACTCCTGGCTGCTGACAGGCAAAACTGGTGCCAAGACTGTGTGGGTCTTGGGGCAGTTGATCATCTGTATTGAGTCTTTCCTCTCCTTAGCCTGGTTTTGTAGGTGCTGATTGATGCTTGTTAAGTCGCTGTGTAGTAGCCAGGTCCTGTGTATTGAGCTGGTCCCTGAGTCCCTGGTCCCCGAGTGAATCATGATTGATCAACTGGCAACTGGTAACACAGCAGCTTAGCAGCCAGGCCTGCAGCAGTGTCTCCCCTCCCCCCCCCACCCCAGACAGACACAGTCAGTCCCACAGCACCCATGGCACCTGTTTTGCTTGTCCACAGCTTGAGGTGCAGTTCCCCCCAAACCCCTGCACTGATCTTCTTGAAACTTGGCAGGCTTTGTGGCGTCAGTAAGTGCTACTGCCCCTGTAGTTTTGACTCCCCTGTGGTGTAATACATAGACGTGACAGGAGTTTTGCTTTCAAGAATTTGGGATGCTGTTGCCCCCAAACCCCTGCACTGATCTTCTTGAAACTTGGCAGGCTTCATCCTCTCTGCCGTGTCTACCACCCCTCAACATTTCATCCAAATGGGACAAAAAACAAGAAAGGTATAAGTATTTTACTGTGTCTCCATTATACCCTATGGCCAGATCCTGGAGGTGGCTCTGAGGTGGGGGGAAGACGGATGCGGCAGCGCTTGAACCGGATGTGCTGCTCGGACCCTGGAGCTTCTCTGGATCCGAAGCTCTGGCCAGAGCCTTGCATAGCACTATTAACAGTCCTGGCAGCCGGATTTACTTTACTTGCATTAAGTCTTTAATTTCAGCCATTATGAGTCATGGCTTTTTCCACTGGCCTCTGGTATATATATTTAAAAAAAAAAATCAGATTCCAGTAAGCAACGACTATATCTTCAATGTATAGATTCACGATTTAAAGGAAGAATTGGCAGATGGGACTGTGATCTTGGAAGTACTACTGTTAGTATTACACAGGACTGGTGCAGGAGAAGCCATATTTGAAAGCTAAGCAAACTCCATGCACGAATAAGGGATTAAAACAGATGAATTGCACAGAAAGACACCCATAAGAGAAAGTTCCTTTATTAAGTATACATGTGCATATATATCCTTTCCAACACCATCTCTTATTCCAACAACATAGACATAAGGGAGATTTCTATCATACTTTAATATCTGAACCTAAGAGAAAACACCTATGCAAACACATAGGTTGTATCTGTGCATCTGAGAACCACGAAGTTTAAAGGAAAAGCCGCAATTAAAATGTACTTACAGTCTTATTGTATGAGCAGTATCAAAAAAGTGCAATTATCTTCAGTGTACTGATATTTTTTTAAAACAAATAAGGTTTGCTTCTACATATAGTAGCAGACTTAGGTGTAAATAGCTCAAAGGGACATCTATAAAAGTGGCACAAAACTTTTTCCTGCAACTACTGTAATGTATGGTGAATATGTAGCCACTGTTTCATAGTATGATATTTACCTCTAGGCTATGAAGATACTGTAAGAAATCAAATTAAATGTACTATTGTAGTCTCTGAAAGATATTTTATAACTCGTTGAACAGGCTGTATCATAAATTACCAGCTTAGTAGGTAGAGTTAAATGAAAGCAGCAAGGAATACACTATGCTACATAGGATACAAAGGTGAAATTATGTATGCAAATTTCACGTGAAGGATCACCATCATCTAGATAAATACTTTTATATTCCGTCATATAACCAATGCAAGTACCGGTGCATACAGGAGCAGTGTTGTTACTTTATTTTTTCAGAGTGCCAGCCTCAAAGGTTAAACAGCACCAGGTCACCTTCAAGAGTAAATTGGATGCTTATCTTGCTGGGATCCTATGACCCCAGCTGACTTCCTGCCCTTTGGGCGGGGGGCTGGACTCGATGATCTCCCGAGGTCCCTTCCAGCCCTAATGTCTATGAAATCTATGAAATCTATGAAGTCATGCCATCTAACTAAGAAATGTAGGTAGAACTTTTCATCCAAATTGCAGAGCAGCTGCTGTACTTCATTGTTCCTGTCTTCTCTGCCCCCACTTATACTTACAGCTCCAAACTTCTTTTTTACTGATAGCTTTTTTACCGATATATAGTGAGCATGAGGTGCAGTAAGTAGCAGGGATTCTTCAGACCTGGTACTTGACTACAGAGAGTACAGGGTATGGCAACTAGCAAGAAGTGAGGGTAATTAATGAAGAATACTCCAATTAATTTGATTTACTTTTCTTCTTCCAGGTAACACTGAAGAAATCCATGTCTTCTGGGATCACCTTTGGAATCCGGCATTCTGAGTACACAGTGCCTTTAATTATGGAAATCTATTGACCTTCTTGCAAAGCTGTCTTACAAGAACTAAATTTATTTTCCCATATCATGTTGCTTTATGTTTGAAAGCTGCCAGATTTTATATAGCTCCTCTTAACTTTAGAAGCAGCCATTTCTCCAGCTTGTAACAAAAGATGTGCATCCGTATTCAGAAAATTATCATGTGTAGTAGTATAATTTGCTCCCTGCTGTAAAAGAATCTTCCATGTCCCCAGTCTCCACAATGAAGAAAGCATACTGAAGCTAAGATCATTGGCATCTGTGTGGTTCGTGCTGCCTTCATCAGTACAGTACTACCACTCCACAGCACCTGGGTCCAGCTATTCTTCAGATTCTGGACTTTCACAAAATTGCCTGTGTAAAAATCTCATTCCATTTCCTACTAATAAGACAGGTGAGTTTAGTCCTGTGATGGCCCTAGCTTCATGCCATTGATCCGTGTGTGTGTGTGTGTGTGTGTGTGTGTTTAATCACAGTATTAGGATTTAAAAAAAATAAACCAGGAAGTGAATCTGAATTTAACACTTTGAAGTTATTGACCACCGATTTGCCTATAGATGGAGCTATATGCTAAGGTTTAAATAGACACAGCCTGAAGTATTAAAACAAATTCTCAAGTACACTACAGTTATATTAAGGCAAAGCTTTACATAGACTTTTCATCAGTCTTCCTCAATTCACATGTTCTTCATTTAGCTTGGATAGTAGGAGAAAATAAATGGACTAGTTAATAGCTTCTGGTTTTCATGCCTCTGCAAAATATTACATTATTAGAGCTGCTGGCAAATGCAGAAATCCCTAACAAAAAACACTGGGTTTCTGTTTGAATGTGTGAAATAAAAGGAAGCTTTGTGCTTTGTGCCTGGGCTGTTTTCTTTGCGCAGAAGAAGCACTGTTCTCCCTCTCACCACCACCATGTGCATTCACTAGCCAAGGACATACAATGTCCACATACAGACCAACCACAACCAGAAATCATATTCAGAAAGCACAGGAGCTACTTCCTTTGCATGTTCCTAGTGGAGCACATAGGAAGTGAAGGATTAGACACAACCAAGCCGTTTCATGCTGCTATTTTGCACAGGATGGATACAGCTGGGAAAGGAAGTTACTTCTAGTAATGTACTGTAAAAATGGACAAGTTCCTTCTGAATAATGGGGAAAAGTTCTGCCTTCTAAGACACCATTCTTCCCTGAGCTTCCCTCAGAAAGAGTGCAACTTTGCACCTTCCTTTAATAACTGGGCAGTGATTACATGTCACAAAAACATGCAAAGACTTAATGCATTTCTTGTGGAGGAGCTGTTGGCTCTGCTTAACCAAGCTGGAAACTCGAATAACTTTCCCAACTACTGTTCTGTTATTTTTTTTTTAATGTATTCTTTCAAGACAAAATTAATGAGAAGGCAATGATAGGGAGGGTAGCAGTTGGATGTCAGCAGTTCTGGATCCTTAACTAGTCTGTATGGGGGATAGAATTTCAAATTGATGCAAAGATAGTTATTAATGAATTATACTTTATTGCTATAACTAGGATATTACGAAATTGCCTGCATCTTTACTGAATTAAGAAAATACATAGTTTTTATATTTGTCAGTTCTTGGAGACCAATACCTGCTTGGGTTTTTGCTTGCTTATTTTGTTAAGTAGTATGTAATAAAAAAATGAAAGCAACCCCTCTGTCCCTGATTTCTCTCAGTCAGGAACAGATCTCACATGTCAAGAGGAACACAAACATATTTATTACTAAAAAGTGTGTATATACTCAAAGAGCACTTACAATTTCCTTTCTGTCTGAAAATATTTATGGCATTTCTTTTCTGCTATATTTTGAAAGATGTATTCAAGCATTAATTATGGAGGTTTATGCTTTGTATAGAATATTTAATGGGTCTTTTTCATTAAAAGCTGTACGCGCTATAAGTTTTAAATATGAGGATATTTGTCAGAGGAGCAGAAGTCCAGTAAGACTGTCTCATCAAGAAAATGAAAGCACATCCTTGCATGAAGTTGAAGCCTGGTATAGAGTTCCCTCAAAGCAAGTTTTTGTCAGAATCTAAAATACATTATCAAGAAAAAAAGCTGTGTGTCACCTTCTCCCTTTCCAAAGGGAAGAAAATGCATCAGATTAGATGTTCTACAAAATTCTTATATTAAAGTGATTTTTATGAAGACTCCAAAGTATTCATCCTTGAAGTTTAAAGAAAAACATTGGTGGGTGGAAAATATTTTATAGCAGGCTTTTTCAACAGCTAAATGAGCACTTGTCATTGAAGGCAAAATATCATGCAATTCTTTAAATGTTTCAGGGGACATTGATATCATGAAGGAAGCTTCTTTGCATATACAGTAAAAGCTGTGTTAACTGGCATGACTGGGGAACACAGTGTGCTGGTTATATAAAAATTCCGGTTATCAGAGGCAGGGGTTTTTGGCCAAACGCAGCAGTGCAGGGTGGTGGGTGGCGGCAGCGGCCACGTGCAAGCTCCCTCTGCCCCATGCCTGATTAATAAAAATGACAGTTACTAAAATGCCAGTTAACACAGGTTTTACTATATTTTGGACCTCAGAGTAAGCCTCACATCCAGGGATGGGCAAAATGTGGCTTGTGGGTCGGATGCGGCCTGCCAGGCCATTCTATCTGGCCCACAGGGCCCCCCAAAAATTTAGAAAATTAATAGTTACTTGCCCCGGCTGCCTGTCATGCGGCCCTTGACGGCCTGCCAAAACTCAGTAAGTGGCCCTCCACCTGAAATAATTGCCTGCCCCTGCTCATATCCCTAATTCCCTAATGGGGCCTTCTTATGTGAATAGTACTTTCCTAGAAAGGTCATTTGATGCTATAAATACTTGCTGCTTTAAGAAGCTGGACATGTTTAAAATATTCATAGAATTAGTCACTGGACAGTGTCCAAGCAACTTCAAATACGCCTACACTGTGCTGGCTGTATCCAGGAAGGGATGCTCCCCAAATCGTTTCACCTTTTACTCACATACAACAAAACATGGAGCAGCTTCACTGCTGCATTTCTAGGGTCATCCCCTATGGCTGCCCAACAGACCTCTGTCTAGTGTGCTTAAGACCAGCCACATGGGATGTCTTTGGGGTGGCTTTATTACCACATTTCTGGGTTTAGTCTGTGTGAGCAAGGACACTCCTTTCTGGATAGGCCAGGGACATGGCATAGATATACCTGTCCTTATCACATTCAGGATGGCACCACCCCTGAGATACCTGAGAACAAGAGAAAAGACTTTTCTTAGATGACTGTTTGACTTTAAATAAACTAATTTCAAAATAGGAAGATTTATACAGGCAAAGAATGGTGCCTGGACCCTTTTGAAGCACGACTTTGACTTCTCTTGAGTCTTAGCGGAACTTAAGGAGGGAGAGGGAGCATTGAATAATAAACAGAACAAGTTTAAGCTAAAGTTAGCTTTAGGGATGCTCTAAAAAGTTCTTGTCATCAGTGGGGAGGGGGGTGAGTTTACAAACCCATTGTATATACATTAACAGATTACACATTCATGAGTGTTATGAATCAGGGTGTAGGTCTGACCTAATGGTTAATATCCTGGTCACTAAGTGGGAGAGCAGGGCCATGAAGCATCAAGATGAGAATTCAGAGCCAGAAACCTCAGACCAGTACTGTGCTGGAAGCCAGAACCAGGAGGTCCAAGGTAAGGGTGAGGGCAGAAAGCCTGACTAGGGAACTAGGCTGGAGACAAGACTGGGGGCTTGCACAGTGCCAAGGAGGAAATGGAGCCAAAGTGAGAATAGGAATCAGAACTGGAGCTAGGAGGGATGTGGGCCCAAGACTTGAAGCAGGAAGCAAGGGCAAGAACAGGGGACAGGAGCGGAGAGATGATGCTACAAGCCAGGCACAGCTCCAGGTTTGTGAAGAGTCAAGAACCAACAACTTTCTGGGGGACTGGGCTTGTACCTTAATGTTTAGCCATCTGCAGGCAATAGGGCAGTCAGGCCCAGCTTGACCAAATCAAGACTCAATCAGCTCCAGGAAGGCCTTAAACTTAGAGTTGACCCTTAGCTTAACAATGAACTCAAGACGCTGCCTAGCCTGAACCTCAAAGATGCCAACCCAATGAAAGGCACAAGAGTCATATTTTATCCACAATGGCCTGAAAGACATTTTCCTTCTTCCATGAAATAATAAGAGGGGGAAAATAAAAATGTGTTTGAATCAAGCAAGACACCATACTTTGCTCCTCTCCCACCACTTTACAGCACTTATTATAGCTTGTCTTGTTCATCTCTGAAAGCAAACACTTTGAGAACAGTACTAAAAGCAGGCATGACAGTCCTGAGAAGCACTCCTCATAACTGGATAGCTATAACTGCACCAAGTTTTCAACAGACATCAGTGAGAAACTCTGCAATGCCAAAGCTGGAGTGGAATTATAATTTAAGAAACCAACAGTTTCGCCTGTTATATGCCAGATGGTTCAGATGATGTATTCCTGGAGACATAAGTGAAACCTTGTCAACAGAAAGAAACATTACAATTAAACACTAATTAATTTATTTGTCAAGAAAACTACTTGAAGATCTTTTGAGTAGCAGACTTAAATGCTTCCAATTTAATGAGGCTTGGTTAAGACAACACCCCTTTTCCCATGTATATTATGGGGATCCAAAACCCTTGGGTTTTTGGCATGCCACGCCAAGCCCCAATATTCTAAGATAGGCTTCCAGGGGAGCCCTGGGGAAGTATGTGAGGACAGGTGAGTCGGTATGGCCAAAATGTGTTTTTAGTTTTGGGGCAGGTGAGACCATTCATGTCCCACCAGGGAAGAAGGCCTCAGGCCTTTGGGCTTGCAGCATCAGGCTGGCAGATAAAAGGGAGAGAAGATAAAAAGGAAAGCAGATATAAAGGAATGACCTTTTAATGGTATTCTTTATCTGTCTATAAACTTTCAGTTGCCCTGAGACAGGGCTTGTTCTTTATCTGGGGTATAAGATAGATTTGTTCCATTCAAGAGAAAAACCCATTCTCAAAGTACAATTTCTTGTTAAAAAGCTTTCCACAAAAGGCACAGAGACAAGTCATACCCGAAATAGCCATTGTTTAATTTTCTTTTCTTTTAGCAATAGGAAATGGTTGTGGTTATTTGGAATGATTTTGCTGGTCTTTCAGCATCCTGCCCCTTCATTCGTAAATAAAAAACAACACATAGTAGGAGAACTCATGAATTGGAATTGAAAGTGAGAGAGAAGCAATAACATTTTGTTACATGTTCCTGACCACCTCCTTTAATGACTTCTGAACAAGAAGGTGCTGGATAAGCAAAATGATCTTTCAGAAGGCCATAGAGGACAACTGTTCTTCCTCTTGGTGTCCTCTTATCATATGCAGAACCTGCCAAGCTATATCTTATCACCAGGGATCCTGTTTTTTTGTTTAACAAAACACCCACGAATTCTAATTTAAAAAATTTGCAAATTATCTTATTAAAAAAAATTCCAAATCTGCATTTTTAATTTTAAAGCAATTTGGAGGCCTACCAGTGCCCCAATCAGTATAATAAATTCCAAATACCTATATATTTTAGTGTTTAACTTTGGGTTTATGTCATGGAATATCAGAGTTCACCCTGTCCCCTTAGCTCACTGGGATGGAGGTCATTGTGGCTGTCCCTCACCGCTGCTTTGTGGCACTGAGCAGCCCTGGCATGCGAGTGTTCTGACCATGCCATCATCTCTCACTCTTAAGCCACAGCCCTTCAGCTCTGCTGGTACCCTTCACTCATGACACACAGGCCTTTGGCCCTGCAGATGCCCCTCACTCCCCACCCACAGCCCTCACTCCCCTGCCAATGCCCCTCTCACAGCCTGCAGCCCCATCCCCCCAGATGGGGTCCCCAGCTGCCAGGGCTATGGAGCGGGGGAAGAAATGTGAGCTGCCTACTGCAGACTTAGGGCTCCCTGCCCTGCTACCTTTCCCCCACAGGCTGCCATGGTGGGCGAGACCCTGTGCAGTAGGGCAGAGAGGGGCAGGGAGGCTCAGTGCTGCCACTGGGACCCCTACACTGCCACGGCGAGGTGCTCCCTGCTCACCTGGCATCAGCAGGGGCACAACTCCACATTGCCACCTCCAATACTACTGGGTCAGCAGGGAACATCTTGCCATGGCACTACAGGGCTCCCCACCGCCCCCAGATGAGCCACCTGTGGCTCCATCCTGCACCCCAACTGCAGCCACACAGCCCTATCTTGGCCCTGGGTCCCAAGCCCCATGCACCACTCTAGCTGCCTAATTCCCTCCCTCCTTCGCTATGGGAGCCTCAATTCCCCCTGCCCCAACACCAGACTTACCTAGGAGGAAGCTGTGGGAACTGACCTCCATTCTGTCTGGCTGCCACGTGCTTGTGTGCAAATGCACATGCCACCTCCTGCCTGATTGCCCTCCTCCCACTCCCCCCAGCCCCCAGCAGGCTGGAACTCTGCCAGCCTGCAAGAGGAAACCCCGTTTCCATGTTCCCCCACCCTTTAAGAGGAGAAAAACCTGTGTTTTTCCACAGTGAATGGAAAACCCAGATCCCTGCTTATCATTTTCTGGCCTGAAGCAGTTGATTTTTGCCCACAGTTTGTGTATTGGTTGCTGGAGGTGATATTGCATCAAATGAATTCCAAGGTATCAGACCCTGTAGAACCTCAGTATAAATCGGGTACAAAATGTTTAGAAACTGGTTTTTGATTTTGTAAGAAATTCTGAAAGAAAAATACCGATACAGAGTCTCTTAAAACAGTACAACTTTATTTTCAGCACAAAAAGCAAAATAAGCAGATCACTGCTGAAGTGATCTGGAATCCTTTCATCAGGAGGGATTTACTTTACAGAATGAAGCCAAGCAATTTACCCTTCAGAATGTAAAATGAGCTCAGTACTGCCAAGTCTTGCCACAGAAAACAATGCGAAACAGAATTGGGTCACCACAGCCTCCTTTTCCACACAAACCCACTGCACCTTCTGTCTCAATATTCTGGAACAAGATAAGTTGAAGCAGGTTAGCTAGCTCATTATGAGATCAAGATTCAAGGTGAGGAGGAGGAGATTGATTTATTATTTCAGATTTATATCCAGTTTTGTCAGGGTTCTTGGGTCAGAAAAAAACTCCTCAGATGTACTGCACATCACTTGTCAAGGCTGAAAAATGTACCTAGGAACTGGAGAATATAAATTGGCCAGGATACAGAAAGACTGAGTACATAGAGGAATAGTTTTTTGGTCCAGCAATTTGGTTGGCATAAAACGAGCTAAGAATCCTTACAGGGAAACAATTTCAGACAAAATACACACTATAAAACATTTATGGCAGAGCTGCTTTGTACAATAAGGGCTTGTTTTTTTATTCTATTTTTTTAAAAAGACCCAAACTCTACTATAGCAGTATTTTTACCAGTTATACATGATTTAATGGAACTGAAGGAAGTTATAAATAATTCAGATATGAGAGAACAGGCCTGGAACAGAATGAGGGGTGAAGTAATGGCAAGTTCATTGCATGAAAGGGGAGAAGAATGGTGTTTTTCAAGGAACACTCTTAACTAGCATATGGTACACTGCAGGATGGAGTGGCCGAGACATTCTTTATTTGCACAGCTTTCTAATGTACAGAATACTGCAGGTTTATAGTAAAATGAGGGCTTTACACATGCGTTGCGTCTCAAAGTCCTGAACACTCTAGACAGTGACTGCTTTAAACAGACAATACTTTTCCATATATTTATTCCAGAAAGATACACAAGTGGTATGCTAAGTATCTACCAGACTGGCTACAGAGAAGAAACCAAGTTGAGTACTTGAAGCGACTTTCTGTTTTTAAAACCACGCTTTTGGTCAAATCCTTTGCACTTCCTTTTCCTATTAAAAAAAGATGGGGCCAGGTTTTACCCTGTTACCTAAACTCTAAGTTTGCATAAGAAATGTCTTCCTCCACATACCAAAGTGCTAATTTATGAGGATGCTAGTACCAACTGTCAAAGGCATACAACAAGGCCTAAAGCAACTTCAAATTATCTTTTAGACACTGCAAATTAATATTTCCCTGCTCCCTAGGTTTTCAACTGTTTCAGGTCTTTAATGGTTGCAATGGGAAAGCCATGTGTACCTATAATCGCTCACACATACTTATGATACAAAGAAAATACTAACAGCAGCCAGCGCTCTCCTGTAGGGTCTCTCCCCATCTACTACAAAAATAATCAGTAGAACCAAACTCTTATCCTAGTAACATCTCACTCTATCCCCAAGTCCATCAGTAGTTCAATGTAACAAGAAGTTATTTAGCTCCAAGCCTACCCTGCATGCAATTTGGAACTTCAAAGCACTATACAAAACTATTTTAACCCACAGAAATACCACTGGCATCCCCATACCAAAATATGAGTCAGAAAAAAGATTTCGCTTAAAATCGAGGAGCATCTGCTTCCCACGCTCACATTCAGCTTTGTAATATGCTCTGCTTTTATAAGTGAACCGAGCACAGGCCAATTGCCCATGTTATGGTTATGGATTTACTTTGATCACAAACCTTCATATTAACAGCATGGGAAGACAGTGAAGTTAACACTGAGGCCATGGACAAATCAATAGAAGAGGGCTGAAGGATATAGATAGCAAGAGAATAGATGACAGCTGACTATCAACAAGATCAAATTGTGTCATACATAAATTTTAAAAAGGTTAGAATGAATCGTTCACCTTATTTTAAGAAATTATATGACCCAGATGTCCAAGAC
The DNA here is from genome assembly GCF_052110815.1 of Crocodylus siamensis. NCBI lineage: Eukaryota > Metazoa > Chordata > Crocodylia > Crocodylidae > Crocodylus > Crocodylus siamensis. The sequence continues at coordinate 172,226,019 of NC_143396.1, forward strand.
CACCCACAACAACAGCTTCTTTGGACTCCAACTTGTTATCTGATCCTCCAGAAATCTCTCAGCAGGATAAACTGAGGGTGACTTTGAATAAGTCTAACATTGTCACAGCTTTCCATTCCATAAAAATTCCACTACAAGGACCTCACTCAAGTCCGTGCTTTCGACACCAGATAGTAGAGGATGAAGAAGATGACAATCAGTCCAACAGAAACATAACAGAGTAGTTTGCGATTATCCCTCCCTGATCGCGTCATGCTGGAAAAACGCTTCCCGGTCCCAGTCAGCAGGCCGGTCACACTCATGAAATCTGAGTCCTGAGGGGCAGAAAAGGTGAAATGGAAAAGTTATAACACAAGTCATAGAGTTCACCTGGAATGCACTCCTTATTTCAGTCATTAGCTGCCATGAGAACAGACAGTAACAGAAATTCTAAGTCTAGATTAAGAGAAAAAACAAAATACAAGAATTCAGTTTTTGACAAAACAGGTTTGGCTACTCTCAAAATCCAGTGAAAAGCATCATGTTAAGGATGTCTGAAGGGCAGGATTGTAAATGTAACACACTACCCAGAGTGTAACCCCCACCCTATGTTAATGTAAGTTTAAAGGTTTTAATTGCACCCTAACCAAAATAATGTCGTGCCCCCCAGAAAAACTTTATTTTCCCTTCCCCCCCTAAATCACATCATACACCATACCTCAAAAACACGTGTTAGTGCTGCATGTAACTGCTCTGCCTGTCAAAGCCAGTTATCACTGATTAATTCCATGTGCAGCCTTAGTCCAGAATAAGAGTGACCCCACATGGAATCAGTCACAGATAGCATGTGTAAACAAGCCTTTGAGATTAGAAAAAATGAAATTCCTTCCTGTAGTGTTGTTTGCAGAGTAGGTAATAATGTTGCTCAATGTTGCGTCAAGGCACTAAAATACCCTGCTATACAAATTCTTCCCGATCTTCTTTCCTTTCCTATCTTCTCACAGCACCACCATAGTCACAAATCACATTTCCCTAACCAAAATCTTTTTTTTTAAAATGGCTGCTGTTCACTCCAATTAGTTTCTGATGACCTCCAACCTGCCCCTTTCTTAAAGTGCTTGAAAAGAAGGCTACTTTCTCAAACCTCTCCCAGAACTATATCTGAAATATGCAGTTTAAAAATGGCTACAAACAAGGAATTTACTTTCTTCCAATTGTCAATAACCCTTTCCTTTCTGATGACAGCTGGTCCCCCCCTCCTCAATTTTGATTTCAATGAAAAGCTTGTATCAAATTTTTCCTCCTATACCACCTCCCCAGTTATGCAGGCATCTTCATAGTTCCTCCTATTTACCCAGTAGCTTTGCACCTTTGATAATGGTCTTACTTCTGCATCAAGAACCCTCCTGTTGGCTGTGCTCTTTTCTTCCCCTCGCTTAATTATCTGATTTCTACCTTTATCATTTGCTGTATTTTTTAAAGAACAGTCAGATGAATACATCATTGCAGAACTTTAAGGAAGTCAGAAAGGGTAAGAGACAATATTAATTTCACAGTTTCTAGCTTAAACTCAGGTTTACTGCAAGACATTTATCTGAAGTCCATCTGTTGAAGGGAAGGAAATAAAAAAAATGGGCATACTGTCTTGATTTAAGACCTCTCATTTAACTTTTCTGCCATAATCATGGTCTCTTCCTTCACCCTAACCTTCCACTCTCCTCCATTTCCAGTGCAAACAAGTATACATTAGACCTTCCACACACTGTCCACGACATCACTGTCTGAATGCCAGCTCTGCTGAAGCCTGAATAGGTTCATTTTGCCTTGCTTTCAATATTGTGGTTATCTTCTATAGGGGTTACATGCTCTAGCTACCCAGATTCCAACGTGCAGGCAACCACTTCCCAACTCACAGAAACAGCTTGACCACATCAATCCCAACCTCAAACATTGGCATTGGAATCCCTTCCTTTAATAATTCAATCATGAAGTTATTCTTAGTCAAGAAATTCTTGGTGGGCACATTTTAAGCTACAGATCTGGTCTTGTGGCCAAATAGTTTGCTTATTACTTTAAGTAATAAAATGCTTTGAAATTAAATTGTATTATATGAATGAAAATCATAATATTAAACAACGGAAGAAATCTTGAGACAAAAAAATCTGCTTGTGTGAAGCTAGGGGATTTTCTAGCCACAAACACACGTATTGGCTGCACAAGCCATTCCCCAAGTTCCTGGAGTCTCAATCAGCAATAAAGAGTTTATAAAACATGCCAGGTTTTGTCTCAAAAATCACCATTTTTTAAATACCCGTGGTAATTAAAAATGAGAAGAAAAAGGAACAGAGTACTTGGAATCAGGGTCTGTAGTGTTATAATATCAATTCTATAAATCCAGTGCATTTCAGAGACTGTAGAAGTACCCCCAAAAGATTTATAAACACTTCCAAAACTCCCAAACAGGAGTGACAAAGGCAGACAGGCTTATATTATCTTCATAGGAGCCAGTTTGTAATCCTAGTAAGTAATTTCTATCTGCATTACTGAACTATACTATTCCCTATCAGTGTCAACTGTTATTAAATGCTGGCTGTATTTGCCCAACATAATATTGGGAGCTTTTAAGTGTCTGTTGGCCTATGTACTTAAAACCCCAAACAATGTTTTCATGTTACCTGATATGTGCTGGGTTGTTAAACCCAACTGCCAGAGTTTGATCACCTTTCCTTCTGAACTATAGGGCAAACCCTTTGAAGTCAGCACAAAACCATTCACAAGTTAGACATCTCACCAGTGTCTTACCATGCCATCCAGATAGTGATTTTGATCTTCAGCATCTTTGTCAATATCCAGTGCCAGCTAATCAAAACACAAAAGGATGCAAGTGTTACTGTCTCCAAATTAACAGATCAACTCCTAATATATCTGAAGCTGGTGAAAATCCAGCCACACAAACAGGCCATCACTTCCACTGCCTCCTACACATTACACACTGCCATGTTTGCTCTGTGCAATGAAAAAAAGAAGACAGGGGAGGAGGGAGATTCTCCCTATATTTTAAGATTATATAAATTCCTGAGCTTTGCAGCATTGGAAATAAAGGTCTACAACTAGTTGGAAGCTGCTGTACATGAAATGACCATGCCAATCATGAAGCAGTAACAGAACACAGATTCTGGTTTTTTGCTAATGATGCTGTCTGTGCGTTGGAGCCATATGCTAATTGAGGATTTTGACATTAGTGGAAGCAAATTATTACTATGAATACTCCTTTAATAGCCATGGATACACCATGACTATCATGACCATAAATATCATCGCAACTCCCTCCTGAAGGAAAACAGAAAGTATCTGCATGTTTTTTATTAATATTTTTAACCTGGTTTTATAACTACTTTCTTCCACAGAAGGCATGCCTGGCCTGACATGTTTACCTGCTTTGGCCTCCCTGCTGTTTACTTTTTATAACAAATTCCTTCTCTAGCTGCCACTAATACCAGACAATTTTGGTGACAAGAAAATTGGTAAAATTTCCCAGGCTACTTCATTAGAACAAGTTAACTATGCAACCCACCACAGGCTGCATCATATCCTGGATCTTCTCAAACCATGGAATAAAGAAATCACCTGTGTGTAAACCATCTCCTCTCTCACAGTGAACACAGCAAGGAAAATGGACCACATTGAGTTAGTAACTAACCGATTTCAGCCTGGTGACTTTGGTGGCAAGATTGTCCGCCATACGCTTGTTCTCAACATCTAACATATCATCCATACCGTTCTGACCCTGGCCTGAAAGAGAGAGGAGGAGTCTTATCAGTTATGACACAAACATCATGTCAACTCATCACAGCTGGTGAAAGAACTGGGATTTCTGTTTGCAGCGCCGCCACCACTTTGTTGTTAGTTAGGAGAGAAGGAAGGTTAGGTGATTCTGAGTACCATTTTAAGAACCTGTTTCCCTTATCCCTCAAATGTCACCCTAAATGTATGATATGTATCCGAGACAAATTCATCAGACACCCAACATACATGCAAACCCTGAGCCTGCCTTAGCTACACAGGTGCAAATCTTGAGAGAACTTGGACTCAATTATTTATAGATATATTATGTGTGTGTGCATATACACCCCCCATCTATACCTAGATATGCAGACACACACACATACACGCACATATACACACACAGGTGTGTGCATCTGCGTATCCACATACAAACACGCATATATTTGTTCTTTGACACACGAGGATCTACAACGTGTACAAGACAGGTCAGCTAGTGTGCCGAAAGGGACCTAACAAGATACCTGCATTGGCAGCTGCCGACCCACTGCAAACGTATGCCCCAAGCCACGGGGGTCACTGCAGGACGAGTGGGGTGGCAGGGCGCCTGGAGCTCTTACCGAGCCAGTTATCAAAGGGGCCGGTTGAAACGTCTCCTGCCTAATACCTGCCCCACCAAGAGATACAAAAAAAGAGATGTACTCCTAGCACCTAGGCAGCACTGGCAGGCGTGAAACACACCTAGTGCCAGCCTCTGACCTGCAAGCAGCCCAAGCAACCCCTGGCCAGGCAGGTGAGCGCGGTGGGAAGGCGGACACACAGCATCCCCCCCTCCCCCAACCCGGGCCGGGACCGGCAAAACAAAACCTCCCCCAACCATGTCCTCCCCACTCTCGGGCAGCCCCAGGGACCCCCCCATGCAACCGCGCGAGCCCCCAGCAGGGATCCGGGGTGGGCTCCCCCGGCCGCGCTCACCGCGCCCCCACTCCGCCATGGCCGCGGCCTGTCTCCGTGGCCGACCTCGCCCCGCCCCGCCGGGCCCCGGCTGCTGTGGGCGGAGCCACCGCGTCTCCTTGCTCCGCCCCGCACCGGGCTCCTGGCTCCACGCTGCATGCCGAGAGCCGGGGGTACAGAGGCCGGAGACTCGCCCGTGGGGCTGGCCCCCTCTGTCCGCCCGAGCGGCAGGAGTCGGGGTCTCCAGTTATAGCAAGGGAAGATTAAGAAGTTAGTGAGGAAAATAAAACCACCTCACGCTAGGAAGGTAGCACAGCAAAGGGGGTCCCCTGGCAGGGAAACACTGTGTATCTGCGGCCATGAAGGCAGTTTTCCTCAAGCGCTCCCGGGGATAACAGCTCCTCGGCTGCCCGTCCAGGTGTTGGGGCTTAAAGCCCGCTTGATGGAAACGGCAGCCCCTCCCTAGCTCGCTCCTGCGGCCACGCGGCTGAGGGCGGGCGGGCGAAACTCGGGGGCCTCCGAGCCTCGGGGCTTGGGCCTGCCCCTAGGACACCTGCTAGAGGATTTGGGAAAGATCTGCAGCCCCGGTGGGGACGGAGGATGTTTGCCAGTTGTAGGGCCGCTGTGGTTCTTGGCTGACGCAGGGATTTGGACTCAATTTGGCGGGGAACATGAAACATTTCTTTAAAAAAACAGGTCACCCAGAGAGGTGGTGGCCTCTCCATCCTTGAACGTTTTTAGGACCTGGCTAAAAGCCTTGGGTGTGATGACCTAGTGGGGGGATGGTCCTGCTTTGAGCAGGGGTTGGACTAGATGACCTCCTGAAGTCACTTCCAGCCCTCATTTCCTAAGATGCCACTCATAAAAGCCCCTCACCTCTCTGGCAGGTTTCCTGGGACATCAGGGCTGCAGCATCCCTCCAGCACTGCCAAAGGCAAAGGGCATGCCTGTCCAGCGCTGTTTGACTTCCTTTTTTCTCCCCTCTATAGCAGTGACTCTCAGGCAGGGGGCCATGGCACCCAAGATCCTTTTTAAGGGTGCCACACCAGGCTAGGCTTGCAAATATTCACATGTGATGCACAGGATAGACCCAGTGACTTCAAAGAGGAATACGTAGCGGCAAGAGCCGGCATGCCTGCTGTGACAGTCGGGAGTTCTTGTGGGTGATTCTTTTATCAGACCTTCTGTGTGTGGTTGGGATAGACTAGTGCTTCTCAACCTTTTTAGTCTGAAGGCAGTCTCCATAGGGAGTGGCATTGGGATTATTGGACTGGACAAATTCTTGGGGGAAAAGGGCATCAGTAGCTATTGAGTACAGGAGTTAGGGGTTTAGCCTCTGACTTCAAAGTTCCTGGACCTTAAATGCTAAAGGCTGCAAGTGATGCAAGAACATAAATAAAAACCAACCCTAATCTTGTCTCATTTACTCTCCCTTTCAGCATCCACTTTCTGTCACTGTGACACAGGCCAATTTGACACATAGGGTTAACGTGGACTTGATTACCACAAAGCAATAGTTACCCCCCACCCCAGCCCCATAAGCAGTGGAACGGGGTGGGGCACCCGGGCCATAGCCTGACCAGCATTTAGCACGTTAATTTAGCTAGCCATGCAGTTAAAAAAATAGCTGTGAGGTTTTAGCCAGAATGGCAATTACACATTTGTGGGTTACATAAATTAATGTGCTACAAGTTTGTCGGGCCGTGGCCTGGGTGGCCCACCCCATTCTGTGGCCTATGCCCTCTGTTATTAGAGGGGGCTATTGGGTATATGTCAATTGATTTCAGGGGACAACAAAAGATAAAACAGAGTGAGGTCAGAGGTTCAAAATGGGGGACAAGTGGGGGACACTGAGCAGAGTACACTGGACAGTGCCCAGGGAGCTAGTGGACACTGCCCAGTGAAACTGCCTGGAGATGTGAATGGTCCCCCTGGCCAGAGCCTCTGTGTGACAAAGGATCCACGGCCAAGGTGGACCTATAGTCCGACACAGTCAATGGCAATTCTTATGTTCTTACAGGCTGGAGGCAGCCCATCAGGAAAGACCAGCTCTTATTTTTCACTCATATTTAGACTACTGAAAAAAAATAGAGCAATTCTGTTGCAAAGAACTCACACAGGCCATTCCAGGTCTGAATGCTTTTAACACCATGGATTCCTTTCCTGACATCTCTGGGTTTATTTTGTGAATCCCATTAGCACGCTCAACAGGGACAACATTGTGTGGCACCCCTGAAAGGATCTCAAGGCATCCCCGGGTGCCATGGCACCTTGGTTGAAAAGCATGGATGTAAACATCCAAGCTTCTGGGTATCCTAGGACCCTACCTCAGGCCTGTGGCCTTGCTGCATTCTTTGCAGCAGCAGAATAGCTTGATTCTTTTTTTCTTTAGCGGAAACATGAGTGAAAATGAAGAGCTGTCATTTTCCAAGGGCTGCCTTGAGTCTCATGAGGGTGTCTGGAGTCTGAAACAAGGTTGAGAACCACTGTTGTAGGGATTCCTAGAAAATGAGGGTTGGAAAAGACCTCAAGAGGTCATTTAGTTCAGTGGTTCTCAACTTTTTTCTGTACCAGGACCCATTTGTAAATGTCGATGGCCGGTCTGGACTCACTCCCGACCCGCTGCCCCCAGGCCCTAGCCCCTCAGCGTGTGAGGCAATGGAGGCCCCAAGCAGCCCCTGGCAGGCTGGAGCTCTGCTAGCCTGCAAGGGAAAAACCCTGGTTTCCCATGTGTTTTTCCTATCAAGGAGAATTCATTTTTAAAGTTTCTTGATCCATTTTCCAAGTTGGTTTGCACCCCTTTCATATATTCTTGTGATCCATGGGTTGAGAAATACTGATCTAGTCCAACCCCCTGCTCAGACCAGGACCAGCCCCAACTACATCATCCCAGCAAGCCTTTGTCCAGCTGGGTTTTAAAAACCTCCAAGGATGGAGATTCCGCCACCCCTCTGGGTGACCCGTCCCAGTGTTTTACTACCCTCCTCGGGAGAAAGTTTTCCTAATATCAAACCTAAACTTCCCTTGCTGCAACTTGAGCACATTGCTCCTTGTCCTGTCATCTGCCACTACTGAGACCAGCCCTCCCCTGGCAGGCAGGAGGATCCGCCCCTTGCATTTTGCAGAGTGCTCATGTTTTTTTGTATTCCTCTTGCTCATAGTGCGGGGCGGGGAACAGCCTAAACCCCTGACAAGGCTCCTGATCACTTGCATGGCTGGCAGGCTGGTGGGTGATCTCTGCCCCGTCCCACAACCCCAAGCCTCCAGGTAAGGCAGCTCTTCCCTTTGCCTGGGTCTCCCCCCAGCTTCCAGCCACCGCTCCCTGCCTCCTCTGGCTGAGAGCTGGGGAGGGTAGGGGCAGCAGCAGCGTCCAGGAAATGAAGCAGGAAACCTGAGCCAGCACAGCTAAAGAGAAGGTAACTCGCTTGTCTTTTCTCCCTTGGATGACTCATGGCAGCTACACATCTCTGTCCACTTGGCCCCTTAAAATCCCAGCAGAGGTGGCCTTAAAATACAGCAGTTTGTTGCAGCCTTTGCCACACTTCCATGTAGATTCTCTCTGCAGGGTCCTTGCTTGCCTGAAATCGTCTCCATTTTGTCCCTTTTTTCGAGCGATCATCAAGTACTTGCTTCACAGGAAAATAGAAAGCCACATCTATATAATCATTCACTAATGCTGTGATCCCACAAAGGCTTCCTCAGAGGAGCTTTGCTACCAGGAGTATTTTCAGTTCCTCTCAATGGGATTGCTCCCAGATGTAAAGCTAAGCACATGAGTGAATCTCAGTAGGATGCTGGTCAAAAGGAGGAGCAGGAAACTAAGCCTCCTCCTGTTTTCTTAGGGGACTAAAGGTACCAAATAGTTCTGTTTTCTTAGGGGTTTGAACCCTGAGGAAAGAATGGCAATAAAGAGGAGGAGGGGGGGAGCTTAAACAAGCAGAATAAAAATTGCAAAGATTGAGGTCAGTGGTTATTATAGTCCATCTCCTGCATTGTTATGTGACACTGGACTGAGCAACATGCTGGAGAGGACTGTGTTAGGGATAAATCCTGTGCTGGTCCTAAAGGAAGGAGCTGTCTGTTCCATCTTTAATGTCTATGCCACTATGAAATCTCTTAGTTCATTGTGTGCATATGTGGGCATTGTGTTCCTGTTTTTCTTCCCAAATAATTCTATGTGGAGCAATGAGATGTCAGAGTGGGCGCATCTACAGGTGCACTTTAATGAACAGTAGCCTATTTTACTGTGAATTAAAACGTCTCATAAAAACCATGCTAATATGCGAATGCAAAGTAAAAATAGGCTAGTGTGCTTTAAACATCACTAAAAAAGCATGCACTTTCACTACTGCACATTAGGGTAGCCTAATGCACATTTATTTAGGATCTCAAATTTGAGGTACTAAATTTAATGCGCAGCAGGAAAAGTGCATTAATGAATGTGTAGACATGCTCAGTGTGCATTAAACTGACACACTGACTTTAGCTGCGGTAACTTTGTAGTCATGGCACAAACCATATGGCAGAGGTTCTCAAACTGGTCCGTGGACCACCACTGGTCTGCGAGCTCCATTCAGGTGGTCCACAGAAAGGGTTGCAGAACAATCAAAAATATCTGTATTTTGCCCTTCACTTGATTTATTTTTTCTGACAACGGAGATCAAGTGGTCCACTGAGACCCTCAGCAATTTTCAAGTGGTCTGCGAAAAAAAAAGTTTGAGAACCACTGCTTTGTGGTGTCTACATTGTGCATTGTGACTATGTAGACACATTTGAGTTGGTTTTAATCTAGCTAGCCTAGAGAATGAGAGCAGTGAAGTTACTGGCACATGTGTCAACCACTGATTACCCAAGTCTCTGGGTGGGTTTATATGGACCAAGCTGACGCTTCTGCTCTGGCAACATTGCTGCTGTCAGTACCTACGCTATCTAGATCAAAGCCAGTCTGGGTATTTCTGTGCATGTTGCAGTCATGACTTTCTGTGGCAGTGTAGGGATAGATGTAGACGTTTGATTCTGTAGTAAGCAGCTCCCTTTGGAGTCTAGGATTGGGGCCTTGTGTCATTTTACACTACCTGTCTTCAGTACTATTGCAAAATTTGTCACATAGCTATAGAATCTTAAACCTTTGTGCTTTCACAAATGTGTGGAATCATACTGTGATTTATGATGTGACCCCTTATTATTATTTAAAGTCACAGCTTCAGCACTGTAAGCCTACGTGGTGCTTTATAGACACTTTAAACTCATGCCTAGCCTTTAAACATAAATGTGTGTCTAGTGGTTTACAACAGATCACTTGGCTTTTGGGATGGTGTAAACCTATTTCCTCCTGTATCATGAAGACACACACTTGTGTAGTTTGTTCAGCATGTCCTCCAACTTCCCTAATTACATAGCCTTTTGCAGACCCCAAATATACCAGGCTGGATTTCTTTTTTAAGAAACTGCTGAGGAACTCTTTCATGCCACCTTTAAAAAACTGCTCCACCTTAATCCAGTCGGGATGGAGCTTGTCTATCGATGTTACTCCCCAGGGATGTTTCTGTGTGTGTGGTTGGGGGGGGGGGGTTCCTCTGTGCAGTATGAGAAATCAGGACAGTCGGTGGAGGAGGAGGGCTAGTTCAGGGAGCTGTAGTTCTGTTCTGTGTTAATCCTCAGGCTGGGGGTGAGGGAGGTTTCCTAAGTGATTTAGTGGGAGGGCATATATTAAACACTGAAAGGCAAAGAGAGAAGGAAGAGGATTAAAGGGAGGGGGAGAGAGAGAGAAAGAGGAAGCGGGTGGCTGATTTTACTGGGGATGTACATCTGCTTTGCTTTTTAGGTATAACAGAGTAAGCAATCGCACTTGGTTTTCTTTTCTTCCCCCCCAGCTGTCTGAGTGGCAGGGTCCCCCTGCATCTGTAATTATCCAGCAACATAGCAAAGCCCCTCCCTGTCTCGCCTCAGATCTATATCTAAGCTGCTGGAGCAATGGAGCTCAGGACTATGGTAGTGACTGTGGAAAGCGGGGAGCAAGACACAGTCCTCAAGGTGCTGCAGATCTACAATCAGGAGGTGAGTGAGTGTGGCAAGCTGCTGCTTGATGTCACCTTTCCCTATTTATAAGCAGGTTGGTAAGAGGATCTGTGTTCTGGGATCTCTGTCAGGCACAAGGCAGGGTAGATTTGCACTTTATAGACTAAATCAGAGGTGTATACACTTTCAGCTTTCTGTGTTATCTGCCTCATCTACTTGCATTTGTCTGTGTTGCTTGTCTGGTTGATCTTTCCTTTTTCTTTCCAGCAGATCTTGCAAGTAAGGTTTGATAATGAGCATCTAGTAAACATCTCTTCCCTGCTTTCCTTGTGTACTGGAAGCAAAGCCTCTGTAGGGGATTTTCACATCTAGGGCCCATGCTAGAAAACTGAGTGCCAATGTGGGAGCTGAATAATGAAGGAAGGTTTGAAGGCCTGAGGACGAGTAATGGATGAAGTTGAGTGGTTATGGCTTTCAATTAAGGAGCAAAAACCCCATGGGGATTTGCCAAATATGCATGTTCTGAAAGGTGATCATAAGAAAAATCTAAAATAGGATGCAAAAGGAGCAACCTGTTAGGAATGAGAGATTTTCACTGCTGGGCTAAAAACAGTTCAAAATATTTCATGAGTATACCGTCACCTTCAAAAACATGTATAGTTGTGCCCAGATAGATAATCTGTACAAGTGCAGCGAAACTTGCTTCAAGGAAGTTACACCAGAGAGACATTTGGCCCTGCAGATCTACATGACTCATTCTGCACCACTCCTAAGTAGGTGGAAAATGAGCAGAGAAAGCTGCAAATATTGTTGCAAAAGTGTCATTTACCAGGAAAAAAATGTGGGTACCACATCTGTTCCAATCAAGCAGTTCTACATGGGTAGAAATCTTACCTAAGAAACAGTAGATCCTCTTAAAGAATGACTTACAGCAGCAGTAGCAGAAACCCTGGCAGACAAAACATGAAGGAGAAAGTAGGAGAACAAAGAAGAAATTTGAAGAGCAGATAGAGATATAAAAAAAGCCACCAAGACCTTGGTAGGTATATCAACCATAAGAAACCTGTTAGAGTATCAGGGAGAAAATGGAATGATCAGTGAGGATAAGATATTGCAGAACAGTGAAACAGTTTCTTTGTATTGGTCTTTACCATAGCAATTGATGGCGAGAAACATGCTCCAGACCTATTATTTTCAGGTAACAACTGGGCATTTTTAGCATGGAAGGAACTTAATGTTAAGATACCCGAGAAATCCATAATAGCACTGTTGGAGTTTCATATTTTTCAAAGTTTCTGGAGAAGGCATAATTTGTATATGACACAGAATTATTTGAGGAAGTCAAGACTGCCAAAGATCATCAGGACTTCTTAAAGGACCTACCAAAAGGCATGCTCTAAAGCTCTTTGAAATCAGTAGAAAGACTATCATCGGCTTCAGTGAGCACAGGATCAGACCTAAAGCTAGGTAATAAAGTAATATGGAAGCCAAAAATTTCATTGTAGTCTGGTACAAGAATATGTACATTGGAAAGAACAAATCGAACTATTTAGACCTTGATAATATGTTCTAAATGAACTGTCATCAGGTGGTGGGGAGGGGGAATCCCTATGCAGTATTTATGAACAGCTCAATAAAATCTTTGATGCAATGTAGCATTGGTCAAAAACAATGAAAGGAAGTGCAAAGGATAATAATTTATGGCTTTTTTTTATGCAGAAGGGGAGAGTAAATTATTGTAATAGTTATGTTTGGACTTAAAATGTATGAATTGGTGAGCCAAGAAATTAAAGGAGAACACATTTGAAACATTTTAGAAGGAAGTAATGCATAATGAACTAGTGGAACTCATTGCCATAAGATAGCATTGAGACAAGGTGGCTGAGTAGAATTAAAAAAGGATTAGACATTTATTTGCATGCATGATTAATGAATTTCATTAGGTAGGCTAAAATATTGAAATCCACATTGAAAACTTGAAATCCTCATCCTTTGGAGCATAAATCAATCTACTAACTGCCTGGGCTTGGAAAGAAAACCCCCACCATGGGCATGAATATAAAATGGGCAATTATACATCATCCTTGGGAGCTTCTGCAGTGGACCACTGTTGGAAGCAGGGTACCTGAGTAAATGGATCATTGGTCTGATGCAGTAGGGCAACAGTGGTGGGGACTGAGGGAGGGCTCATTGCATCCTCTACCCCTTGGACACTTACAGGTAGTACAGCCACAGTTTGGCACTGTGGTTTGTTTTCAGTTACCTGCGCAGGTGTTACTGCAACCTGCACCTGTGTTAGTAATCTAGGATAGTAAGTGCCTTAGTGTTTGGTGAATGGAGTAGATACATATTTCTAGGTCATCCTTTTGAAGATGCCTCTTCCTGAGGTGTGGAAATTGTTTCATTCTTTTGAAAAAAAGGATCAGATTAGAAGTGTTATGCTTTGGATGCAGGCTTATTATTCTGATCATCTATCTACTGCAGTGAGTAGTGGGGTGAATCCTGTGATCCCTCCTCAGTTTTCAGTCATTCCTGACTCAGATAATGCTGCCACTGATTTCAGAAGGTCTCTGAAAAATGGCTAAGCAAAATCTGAATTGAGGACCTTGGAGTTTGGGTCTCTATATTTGAGTGACTATGTAAAATGTGCTAAAGAGAAGATGAAAACTTTTCTTTTTATGCTTTCCACCCAAAGCTCATTATGAAAGTGAGTGAGTTATTTGGTTCATCCTGACTGTAGCTGTGCAATTAAAATGATCAGTGTCACAAAATAAGGTAGTAAATATACACTGCAAGCTGCTATGCAGTGCGAATGTATTTACGTATGCTGATCAGTTATGTTTAAAGAACATGTGTTGAATAACTGACATACTCTCAGATATCATGCTTAGGAGGACCCTAGACAGATTAGTGACAGGTTGGACTGAAAGAGTAGATAGTGAGTACTAACTGTATGAAAAATATGTAGATTTGGGCCATAACTGGGCACAGATAGGTTGGACAACATAGCTGGATTATCATGAATAGCTACTTCATGGCTACTCTGTTATAGTTTTAAAAAATAAGTTAGCTGGCTGAAGAGCTGTATCTAGGAATGTGTCACATAACAGTAGCTGGCTAAAATGACTTGCCCAGAGTTTGAAAATTAAATCTATATACATGCTCATATCACAAGCAAAAGGAGCAAACCCAAAGATAATATTCAATTAATAATATTACTTGTTGTTTATGCATCACTGTAACTTTATGTGGCCCTTTCATAAATGAAAGGCTCATTCTGAGCCCTACGGTATTCTCATTGCTATAGTCAGTGCCAAACAAGGGAGTGAGTGTCTAGTATCCTGTCCTGATGCCTTTGACTCCCCAGCCTGAATAACCAGGTATCCATTTACAGCTAGGTCAACTGAGGGCAGCCTTCAGTAAGGCTTGAATTCGTGCCTTGGTAACTGTAGTGAGATATCATTATTGCTCTGCCGTCCCACCCCAGCTCATGGTCCTTTACAGACCAGTGAAAGTTGTGTCCAGATTCTTGGCTGTTTCTTCACCTGTTTTGTACTTTTTGGAGTCTTTGAGTGGAGTCTTTGACCAGCAGGGACAAATCTAAGCCATCCTGGTCCAACAAACGTTGGGGAGGAGAGGGAAGTCTGTCTGAAATTTTAGACTGATGGAACAGCTCCATGAGCAGTTCTGATGCTGTACTAGCTTTGTGTTGCACACCAAAGCAGTCCTCTGTGGTCTCCCGGGGCAGGGCATGAGATGGAAATCTACCACTGTCAACCCCTTTCTCAGCACAACTAAGGATCCATCCCTGTGTCCCAGCCTGACAAGGTTTAAAAATAAACACAGACAAATGGCTTGTTGTGCACTTTATGGATACATGAACTTGAAAGAACAAAACAGAATTTCTTGATTTTTATTTATTTATTTTTGCTTTGAGTACCATAGCAGATCTGACTCGAGACATGGAAATGGGAATACATCAAAGGGAAAAATTACTTACAGGGTAATGGTGTTCCGGTACTTAAAAGGTTGTTGTAAAACTGATGGTGATCATCATCCCTCTTATGCAGAAATTGATCAATTTTCTGCATCAATTTTTGCTTAATTTGCAGCAAAGATGATTTAGGTTGGATATTAGGAAAAAAATCTGCTTGAGTGATGAAACACTGGAAAGGGTTCTTTGGGCAAGTTATGGGGATTCCTTTTACTGGAGGTTTTTAGGAATGGATTAGATAAATATCTTTTAGGGGTGATCTAGATATACTTGGTCATGTCTCATACCAACAGATGGATTAGATGATCTTTTACAGTCCCTTCCAGGCCTGCATTTCTAGGCTTCTCTTAAAGCAACCATGCATATAATTCAAGTTAGCTGTGTCAATAATGTTAAATGGATTGTGCTGGAAGACAAAGACAAATGTGGAAGAGAAAGGAAAGTCAGGTTTAACTGATAAGACTCAAATGGAAGAGAAGAAAAACTTGGAAAGGGACTGGAAGAGTTTTGTGAGCCTGCTACTCTGCTAACAGTGAAAACTGTGTGATTTCTGCTCAAAGAAAGTACAAAGTAAACTAAGGTAAGGAGGGAAAGATACACAAGGGAGAAAATGTAAGTCAAGGAAGTGTTGAAAGATCATAGAATGAAATGAACTGCTTTGATAGTGCCAACTGTACCTGAGTGAAATGCACCCCCAGTGACACTGTACAAACTGCAGGCCTGGTACATCAATGAAATGCTGATGTTTTGTTGCAAACGTAGTACTTAAGAATGCTTCTGCATGTGGTCTCCTGCAGAAGTGTTAGAGTGAAGGAGTTAACTGAGCATTAAAATGCTTTGAAAAGAAGAAGCTGAATAAATCACAAAAGTTTTCAAATCAATAAAAGACAATAGGTAGATAAAAGAAACAATGGGGAACTTGACAGCAAGGTACCTAATGTCCCTTCTCTGTATATTCTGTCAGGACTTTAATGATGGAAGATGCCAAACATGCCAGATTTAATAACAAGCTAGATCCATGCAGAGAACAGTTAATCAAGAAGTGCAACGTTTGAAGACTAAGCAGATCCCAGGGTGCAGTTAGAGTCAATCTTTTGAATGAAGAAGCAAGTGAGGTGTAGGATGTTAGCTTTTCTTCTGCTCAAGAAAGCTTATGATGTAAAAGCATACCTTACCAGCTATATTAAGGGATCCAGAGCAGATGGAGAAAGCTATAAGAATGTCAGCTGTGGAGCTGATTATGGAAACACTCTCCAAGGAGAGGGATGAAGGTTGATTACTAGAATACTGAAAATGCAAAAGTGTGTATAAAATCCTAAATGATTGATATCTGTCTCAAGAGTACTGTTAAGATCAAAAGCCAAGTGCTTCACACACCTGGCAAGGAATCTTCTGTTTTAAGTGTAGGATATCCTTCTTGCTTTCTCACTTTGGGGATGTGATCCTTCATATGTGGCAGCTTTTTACCTTAGGATTGCTCTTTTTACAGAAAAAATGGACAAAACTGAAGACTGTCTATCTTCTGGTATGCCTTGTAGCCAACTTAGAAAACTCTTGAACTGGTTGCTTACTCATAGAAAGTCATGGTTAATGAGGAGGCAAAAAAGAACCACAGAAACACTAAGAACTCCTTGATCTACAACTGTACAAGCTAGTGCTGAAAGCAGAAACAAAAATCAAGTATTCATGGTAGAAACTAATCTGAATACAGGCTGACCCTGATATAGGGAATTTGTATTACCACTACTGCAAAGAAGACAAAAGGAACATACCTCTCTCCTTCAAGATCAACCTAAAGCTGTGCCCCAGAGAACTTTTCTGGACTATGAGATTCTTTTAAAGGCTTGGCTGGCCACCACTCAGCTCCAGAGTGGGGCATCTCTCTCCATGAGGAACTGTCTTGTTTTTTCACAGAAATAATCACTCGCATTTCTGAGTGCTTATATAGGCCATAGGAATTAATAAACCAGGAGTAGGACTAGAAACAACCCTTTCTGTTGATAATTCAGCCATTTACTTGTGATATAAAATTTCACTGGTTTAGACAAGGCAATAGACACTTAACACATCCCCCACATACAAGCAAACTAACCAAGCACCTATAAACAAATCAAGCTGTTTTTCCTACAGGAAAGAAGTTAGAGTTTTTATTATTGTTTCTGTGTTCAGGAAAGTACATGGGTATATTACAGTGATGGGGGTTATAATAGTATTGTGATAAGCTTTTGGAAAAAAATGAAGTCATCTGAAAAACTGACAACAAGCTTTCATGTGAGCTCTCCCCTCCCTACAAGTCTCTTCTTTCCACAAGCTGTTACTTGTTTCATATATTCATTCCTTTTTTTAAAGTATAGAAGTGACTATTTTGATAATCTAGCCCACTAATTCTCAACCAGGGTGTTGGTTGCATCCTGGGGGCCACAGGATTTTTTTGGAGGGTGTCCCAATGTGTAAAATAAGTAGACAAGCACAGGTTTAGGCTTCTCCCTACCTGACTGCTTCCCCCCCACCAACTGCCTGGCCCCTGTAGTAATGTAATAAATACATTTGGTTTTCAAATGGGGTTCCGCTCAGTTCACAAAAGTTATGGAGGGGTGCCTTGAGTCTAAAAAAGTTGAGAACCACTGATCTAGCCTGACTTCCTCTATAACACAGACTGTAGAATTTCACCAGAGTTTCCTGCATCACGTCCAGTAATGTGTGGACATATCTATGCCTTATAGGGTCAACAAAATGAGGCTTCTGTGCCTACGAATTCCGTGTTATAGGGTAGCCATTAAAACAAGGAGCTTGTGGATTTCTCTGAGCCTCAAGCCCAGGGATTTACTCATTATACAGCAGACGTTATGAGGCTAAGCCATGGAATCACCCAGAGATCAAGATTGCCCAGGGATCTTTAGTGCCTGTGGAGGATACGAGTTATTTTTAAAGGTCTTATTTACAGAGGAGTGACCTAAAAGAAAGAAAGAGCATGCAGTGAGGGAAATCAACCTTGTTAATGATAGAAAACTAGAGCAACCCTAGGAGCTGATGAAGACAAAGATTCCGACTTTTAAATTGCTGAATAGCTTAGACAGAAGAAGAGAATGAGGACCAGAATGAAGCTTGTGCTAGAACAGAGAGAAATGGGAGATAACAAGGCTTGCATCTAAAATTAAAAGGAAGGAAGTTGCACAGAATGGAGGTAATTTAGGGGACCTGGAGCAGGAAGGGGATTGGGAAGAATGAAGCAGCGCAAAGCTTGGGGGACACCCTCTGGGTGTAAGTAGTGCTCAAGAATGTAAGACAAATGTGGGGGGTGGATATGCATTCAAGTACGTAGTAGTCTTTCCTTTGATTTCAGTGGCCTCCAGATTCGGCCCTTATTGAAACCATAAGAGATGCTATTACCAGTTAAGTGATCCTTGCTCTCGTTTTGTTGTTAATCTCGTTTTGTTGGGTGAAGATCTCCATCATAGAATTCCTATACAATAAATCTTTGACCTTAGATAACCCCAGCTAAATTGGTTTTGCAGTACCACAAATTTGATTTGCAGTACTAGCAGAATTATTTTCTACCAAATATGCATCCAGAGCCAGGGAGCTACTGTCCTGAAATACTCTGTTAACCAACCTTGCCAATGATCTTGTGCTCCTTAGTATCTCCCCTTTTGATATTTTAGAGGGAAGTGAAAGCCTCTATAGTGCATCTAAAATCAACTGTTCTGTACCACATTAAGAAAACTTCATAAGCACTCCTACAACCCGAGGCCTGATTTTTGTCCATTAACATTTTGCCTGGTTTCTTAGTGACTTCAGTTGCTTATGTTTTATCAGCTCACATAAATAGACTGTTTCAAAACTGTCTATTGCACATTGCTTTACTGTTTTCCTGCATCTTGGAGTTCCACAGGTTGCCTTTTCTTTTGTGAGATGGAATTGTTGTAGTTCTAATTCATTTCCAAACCTACTGCCTTTCTGTTGAATGACTATGCCCTAGCTTTCATGCAGCTGGCTGAGTAAAGGGAGCCCATTTACTTTCTTTGAAGCATTCCTTATAAACTGTAGAGTAAGTTTCTTTTCTCAGTTTGCTTGCCTCTTGAGACTGATCATTTCTGCTTTGCTTTCACAGAAGTCTCAGTGCTTCACATTTGAAGATCATGAGCAGGAGGAGAGGAAGGTATGTCCTTCATTTCTTTCTGTGGTCATTCAGGGGTGCTTGAATGCAGAGTAGCTCATGTAGTTAGGCCCGGTGATGATAAAACCCAAAGGCTAGGGACAGACATTACACACAAATTGGTTTAAGTGATCAGAAACTGGTTTAAACCTGTAACAGAACAGATGTTCAGTGCACATAAACCAATTTGAAAATGGATGAAACCAGTTTGAGATAAACCTGGTTGAATGTAGTGTCAGACTTAACTGATCTGAGTCAAACCAGTTTATGCAATGTCTGTCCCAGACCCCTTCCTGGTTTACTTAAACCAGAGTCCCCCAGCATCCCAGATGTTTTGCAGCCCTGAGTGGGGCTCTCTGCTGGAACTCTGGCAGAGATGACGGGCACAGCAGCATACGCCTGGCTTCCCTTTGCTCCATCTCCCCTCACCACTCCCTGCTCAAGCAGGGATTCCCCAGTCCCACAGCATGGACTGTAGCCAGTATGTGGTATACTAGCTAATGCTGAGAGGTGTTTGTGTAAGGCAGACAGGACAGCTTAGGGCTTTTGGGAGCTAATCAACAGGTAGTTGGTAATGTTCCTCCATTCCTTCCTTGGAAAAAGTTGTTTAAGAAGAGCTTGAACTAATGAGAGAGGCTTTTGTTTTGTTTGATGCGCACATAAATGGTAACAATTCCCTGTGTAACTCACTGCTGTGTAACTCAATGCTCTGTTTTCAACTCCGTGCTGGCTCCCACTGGTTGGGTCGGGGGGAACCCCTCTCTAATCAGAGTGTCCTGCCAGAGCCTGGCCACGCCCCCCCTCAGTTTAGCACTGAGGAAGGGAAGGGAGGGCTGCTGTAGTGCCCCCGGCTTCTAGCCTGAGCCCCTGTTGCATATGCCCACATTTCTTCAGTCCAGAGGGGATGTCTGTATGGTTACAAACTGGATCAGCCTAGCCAGGTTAGACTAACCTGCAAAGACTGAATCAATTCAGGCTCAGGCTTTTTGAATGTCTGTCCCTAGCCAAAGAAAAAAGATAATGATTTTCCACTGGGTCACATGTGGAGCAGTACTAGGTTAGGAAGTAGGTCTGGGTGCTGATTGCTGGAATTTACCTGTCATTATATGACCTTTTAGTAAAACTGGCTGTTACCATGTAACAAAGTGCACCTGTTTCCTTTGGGTTCAGTGGTGGTGGAGATTTGTACCCAGGATATGTTATGTGGTAACTCTCATCCCATGAAGAACATTTAAAAGAACTTGAGAATTCTCCCAGTGCATGTTAAATTATTCTGAATCTGTGACATGGACTGCTGCAAAGTATGAGCTGGTAGAAAATGCTTTGCTTTGTGAGCCAGACCAAGTTTCAGATTAAAGCACTGGACTGGGACGTGGGAGATCTGAGCTATGTGCTCTGCCTCTGATTTTGTGTGTGAACTCAGGCCTGTCACTTGGACCAACAATTTCAGAAACAGCACTGATTTGGGGAGCCTCATTGAGACACCTGCCATGTCCCTGCATTTTCTTAGGCAATAGAGAACTGAAAGTCAGGACTCTTAGTGTCTCAGGGTGGGCATCTGAGGTGCTCAGAGTCCTCAACCTTAATTTCTGTGCCTTAGTTTCCCTCTCTATATAAAAGGTAAGGATGAGAAAACTTACTGTTTTATATTAAGCTGCTTGTGAGCAGCAAGGCTCTTGCTAAGGAATTAAATTAACAGTTCTCTTGTTCCTGTTCTTGGCTTCTTATTATGATGAACTATCCATGATGAGGCCAAGCTAAGCCAATTACACTGAGCTACAGTAAACCCTATAATCAGTGGTACTTTGATCCTTTCACATCTATAATACCTGCCTCACTTTGCAAGAGAGATGCATTCACCTAAAGGGAGACATTCCTGCCACCTAAGCAAACATAATGTATGGATGTGTGCAGATGGACATGCTCACCAAGTACCTGGTCGTGCATGGAAACAGCCTGACTTTTGTTTCTCTTTAATGAGGCATTATCAGTATGGCTAGACATGCAAGTGGTGCTGAAGTACAAAAAAGACACAAACTCTTCAGGCATCCATCAGGGATGTATAAGATCCAGCCAGTGACAGGGTGTCTGGAGTGGTTCTTCAGTGTCTTGTCAGTGGTGCCCATTCCTTGTCTAGAGGCAGAATACTGTTTAACATGATCTCATCTCTGCTAGGGTGCAGGCTCTGTTACTTCTCAACACTACTTGATGAGCTTTCTACAATTCCTGATAATTTGAGGCAATCACTGTTTTATACTGTCTCCTACTGTGGACACTGGAGTAGAAAGCCCCTGTCTCATTGCCTGCAACACCTTCTCTGGGTTTGAACCCATAATGAACAACTACACTCCTATCACCAGCCCTGTAGATAGGCAACGGCTTATTATGTGCATGCACTTAAACATGGCTACACACAAGCATCCTCAGAACAGACATACCCTATACTGCCTGTACCCAACACACAAGAACAAATTCACCTCCCCTTTAACTCTGCTGAACTCAGTGAAGTTATGCTGGATGTGAATAGCCTGCGGTATCAGAAACATGGTAAGATAACCACAGAAAACACAAAGACTACCATCCATGTAGTTAGGAAATATCCTTCATCTACCTACCCACACTTAAGTCTTCATCTGCAGTGAAAAAATGTCCTTTTGTAAGAAATGATTATGCTCCCTTGGCCATTGGAAAAGTCTGTGTGTTTAACTTAAAAGTGCTCCAGTAGATTTTCAAGAAGGATACTGTAAGAAATATGGTAGATGGCCTTGGGTTTTGTAGCGGTAAAGGCTAAAGAATCCTAAATGCAAAGAGCATTCGAAAAAAAACAAAAACTTGATGGGACAAAGCAGGCCTGTCAGCACACCTGTCTCCCTTACAAAAGGTCAAAATGAGATTAGAATCCAACAGAGACTTTAGTAGAGTGAGCCACTGTGCCTTTGTGGAGCTTCTGCTTGCTATACATAGTGCCCTTACATGTGTTTTTATGCTAAGTGTTTTTTATATTATTAAAAATGATTGTAATGTTAAAGTGATGCTGTAGCCAGGAATTATGGGAGAGGCAAGAATTTCTTTGGGTGATAGTTGGTCCAATAAAAGATATCACTCCCCAAAAATCCTTGCCTTGCATAAAACTTATTGATCACTCCAGTACTTCAAGAAACTGGATTGTACTGTAATGTCAACAGATCCTCCTTCTTGGGTGGCTGAAGGAGTTTAACTGCAGAGCTTGGGTATTACAATATAACTTTTATAAAATGTTTGTAATAGTTATGTCTTCAAGGAATCCTCCTCATTTAGTTCACTTTGGATCATGCCTAGAAAGGCCTGGGAATTACAAGACCTCATTGATTTTATGTTTTGTTGTCTCCAAAGACATAGCTGTGATAAATGGCCATTTCACCCTCACTTCTAAACACTGACTTAAGGCCTGGGACCTATAGAAAGGTCTTATATTACCATGGCATGATTACTTGCATGGGATGTACAAAACAATGGTTAGTGCCATCATATGTATAGTAAAAACTAATTTATTAGACACGAGAATAATGCATCACTATGTTCTTATTAATCAGTGTATGGAATGCTTGCTGGAGTCCCATTGATATGTACACAAAATGCTTTGGCTAACTTATTATCTGTTAAAGTAATTTCCAGATGTACATACATACTAAATCAAAATGGAACTTGTTCTTGATAATTAATTTGGTACCAACCTCTGCCCTCCATAGCACTCATCAAGCCAGCTGATGTTTACTAAGCATTAGATGCACCCCAGCTTTTCATAGCCCACAAAACATAGACAATCAGCCATTTTGCATAATTGTTTTTTATTTTGATTAAATGCATGTAAATGAACAAAGAAATAATCTTTGGCAGATTTGTTTTACTCCTTCATAATCATGTAATTCTTATATAGTGAGTGTGCCAAATTTTTGTAGTAGGAAATTGTACATTAACAACATCTGTTCTCATAGAGTACCTGCCATTGTGCATGAGTGATAGAATCCTTGTCTGTCATCTGAGAGAACCATGTTCGATTCCTGGATGCATATATAGCTGCAGTCATCAAGGCACCAAATGTCTGGACTTGGTCTGGCCTTTGCATACTGTCTCAGTGGTCTAAAGAGAGGATGGAAGTTCTGGGCAGCCTCCATTCTTCTGCCTAGGCATGTCTCAAAGGTCCTGGTGACCTCTCAAGTGTACATCAAGGTCTACAAGGATTAATGGTTTTGCCTAATATTACTGTCATTAAGTAATCCAGTGTGTACAGTCTGCCCTTCGAATTTCTTTAAATACATTTTACTTCAGTTACAGGTGTCAAAATCATTCTGTATTGTGTCTTAATATAGCCTGAAAAATGTCTCATAAAAAGTTGAAGATTGACTAATTAATGAAAAATTGGTCACTCGTGGATAATTAGTCATCATTACAAGTCTTCTTGGACTGATGACTTAACCAGATTTGGCTGTAATTGAAAATGACTTTGCAGGGCTGTGTGATGTATTATTTTTTTTATGTTCAGTTATTTACAGTTATGCAAGATGTCATTAATCCACAATGAAGTCGTTTTTCAGTGGGTGTAACATTGCTATCACTGAAAATATGTTATTGTACACCCCTGATCAGTCTGGGTCAGTGACTCTTCCTGTTGTTGGTATGAAGTGGTGATTTCTGCTGTGTCTAAATGCTTAAGGTCTTTAATCTTTGCAACAGTGTCCCATTTGCTTTTCTACCAGGCTAGATCCTTCTCCCATCCCTTATTGTTGTATTATGCATCCCGTAGATTGTTCAGCCTATTTCCTGCATCTTTAGAACATTCTTCTTCCCCATGACTTTGAGGCACCCATTACCTCCTCCCATATTTCATTGCTCAAAATTGGTCCAATTGCAAAAGGTGGTGCCAAATGACCCTGAACTTTGGAAAATCACATTGGAATCTGAGTCTTTGTGGCAGGGCCATCTCTGGCTCAGCACAGTGCATTATGTGATGCCAACATTTGGGAGCAATTGAAATGCCAGCACTTCTAAGCATCATTTGCTGTATTTTCGTGTTTCCCTTTTCACTCCACAGAAACTGGCACAGCTGCTGATCAAGTTCTTGGAGAGGGAGCTCCAGCCAGCTTGCCAAGTCACATGTTTGGAAAGCATCCGCATCCTCTCCCGGGACAAACACTGCCTTGACCCCTTCACTACCAGGGAAGGCCTGAAGACCCTGGCCAGACATGCTGGTATTGACTACTCGGAGGAGGTCATTCGGGAGATCCCAGATCTGGATGTCATCCTGGAGGCCCTCAAGTGCCTCTGCAATATTGTCTTCAGCAGCTGCCGTGCACAGGAGCTGACAGCTGAGGCCCGACTTGTGGTAGGCCTGACTGAGCGCATTAAACTCTACAATGAGAAGAAACTCCCCCATGAAGTCAAGTTCTTTGATCTGCGTCTTCTGTTCCTGCTGACAGCCCTGAGAGTAGACATCCGGCAACAGCTAGCCCAGGAGCTCAGGGGAATCAGCCTGATGACAGACACCCTGGAGTTGACACTAGGGGTGAAGTGGTTGGACCCTTATGAGGTAGCTACTGAGGGGAGCCTTCCTCCACCCTTGCCTCGCCAGGAGACAGAGCGTGCTATGGAGATCCTCAAGGTGCTCTTCAATATCACATTTGACTCCGGCAAGAGGGAGGTGGATGAGGTAAGTTTCCTAGTGGTCATTTCTCAAGCTGTTCATACTGCCTGTGATTCAGTTTGATTTGTGGTTTTTCCACCTCCCAGTTTTCATTCTTTCTCTGTTGCACACTAATGTTGGTGCAGTCTCCTGCCTGTTAAACTAGCAACAGAACTGTGCCCTGGGCCCTTCACGTTGAAATCTTTAGTATCTCTGTCCTATGTATTGTTAACTTTTTGATTTCAGAACATTTAGAAACTCTTCATTGTCTTTTAAATGTTCCTATGACTTGAGCTATAACCTTGAGCTAGAGAAGAGCAGAGAACTCAAAACATTTTTAGAAATAGTAAAACATGGCCTTTTCCACTTTCTGCATCAGCTAAAGAGTATGATGGCAGATGCAGGCAGCTGACTTAGGAATGTCTGTAGCTTCTCCCCAACCTGGTATCAGCTGTACAGTGTGATGGAGGACTCAGGAAGATTAAGGTAGGGTATGGAGTAGGAGCAGGATCAGCAAGTGGTTAAGGCAGCAGTAGCAAAACTCTGGGTTCATTTCCATGATTAGTGCATTGCTCCTCTTTCTCCATTTAATGAAGATGGGGCTTGCTCTGGGTTCTGGAATGCAAGACTGTCCCAGAACAGCAAAGACAAAGTCACAAACCTTGTGATATTGAGGACTGCAGAGACAGATTTCCTTCTCATGATTAGGTGTGTCATTTTCTGTTTTGGGGCCAGGAAGATGCTGCTCTGTACAGACACCTGGGTGCTCTCCTTCGTCACTGCCTGATGATTTCAGCTGATGGAGAAGATCGGACAGAGGAGTTTCACAGGTGAAGAGCATTGTCTCAAGTGTGAGACTTGAACCTATGCATCTTTCTTGCTGAGAACTGAAACAGCCATGCACACATGAAGGGTTGGATTTTGATAGCATTAGCCATGGCTACAAGTGGTCCCACTAAAGTCAGTGGGACTGCTCGCCAGAGTAAGTGCTCAGTAACTTGATTAAGGTGTCCACGGTCTGGATCTTAAATAAATTACTCTATCCTGTTGTCCTGAATAGTTGTTGTGCATTGGATATAGACAGTTCTTCTTGGAAATAGGCCTGCAACCTCCCAATATCAAGTCATGTTTGACCTTGATGGGTACCTCCCCTTATTAGTGTGGTCATAGCTACAGTCTACATGGATGTCCCAGTAAAAGATAATTTTTGAGCTTACTCTTAGGCTCCCCAGGAATTAACAAATGAACCTGTTCTTTGCACAGTTTAAAAAAAATGCATTAATGCAAATCCCTGATCATCTGCTTCTTCTTTTTCTTTACACTCAGCCACACAGTTAACCTGTTGGGCAACTTGCCTCTGAAGTGCTTGGATGTCCTACTAACTCCTAAGGTCCGGCCAGGCTCACTTGAGTACATGGGTGTCAACATGGATGCAGTCAGTATCCTGCTAGATTTCCTTGAACGACGTCTTGACAGGGTAAGGGGGAGATTGTTCAAAGCCAAAGGGGAAAGTCTTCTGGACTCGATGGATGGCAGACATGATCCTCTACCTCACATATAAATATGCTGCTTTCTCCTTTAAAAGGCAAAATGAAACAGAGAAACAATAAAAACTGCATCATGTAGAAACCACAAAAGCATCAGCAAAAGTAATGGCTGATTTGGAATTTTCCTGAGTTGTTTGAAGATATTCCTCTAATGGAAGAGGCAGATATTTTTCCAACAGAAGCTGAGGAGTGCTTGGTAGCTTAGCAATTTGATAAAAGGTTAATTGCCTAGAAGATGACTGGTTGGTGGAATGGTAAGATGATTTATTTGTTGATAAAGATGTAATAGTTGTATTGGGAGGTAACCACTGACTGCTTGGTAGTTGGTTAACTGGTGGTTGAGTGCAAGGCTGGTTATCAGGGAATAGGAAGAACTATAACTAGGTAATAGTTGGTGAATTGGGCAACTTTGTGGATACAAGGTTTGCTGGTATAGTTGACCTGTTTCTTTGTAGTGTCTAACTTAGAGTCAATTGGTCACTGCTCTCATTTAGATAGAGAGGGCTGAAGTTTTTGTAGGCTTTGAGCCTAAATGGGGGAAATAACAGTCAAATTCCTCTTCAGAATCATGGAACTTCTTTTCCAGCAGCTTGGTCTAAGTGTCTTCTGAAGCCAGAGATAAAACTCATCAAGGTGGCTGTGTTTTCATTCTCCAAAGTCACTCCAGGGGCTTTGTCAATTTTGACTGCATTATGCCTCACAGCAGGGAAGCTGCTGTTGCAGAGTACTGGAATCTTTCTTAACCCATGACTCCTTCTATTCGGCTCTACACTGTTGCGATCTGCCTGTATTAGGAACTGAACTACCTACACTTACTGTTTGTTTTGTGCTCTTTTTCCTAGGGCCATAAACTGAAGGAAAGTCTGACCCCTGTGCTGAACCTGCTGACTGAGAGTGCCCGTGCCCACCGCCAGACAAGGAAGTTCCTCAAAGCGAAGGTATCCTGCTGGCTTAGGTAGAATCCAAATTACATTAATTTCTGAGTCTTCTCAGGTGAGAGGAGATGCTATGGATCTTCTATGAATACCATCAGGCTACAAACGGATATCCCCTCTCTTATTATATAATAAGTTCTGACCTCCAAGTCTGTGAGGCCTGTAATCTCTGCTGTTTGTCTGCACAGTTCCTGCTTTCCCCTAAGCTTATTCAGTGAATTGGTTGATAGAATCCATGCAGACACCTTAGTGCAAGATGCTGCAGAAAACCCCAGGCTGTTCTGTTTTGATCCCTCTCACTGTGGTTTGCAGGTGCTGCCTCCTCTCCGGGATGTGAAGAACCGCCCTGAGGTGGGGAACTTGCTGCGGAACAAGCTTGTGCGCCTGATGACTCACATTGACACTGATGTAAAGCACTGTGCGGCAGAGTTCCTCTTTGTACTCTGCAAGGAGAGTGGTGAGTGAGGAGACACCTCGGGGCTGGGTGGCATCTCCTGGGTTCTCAATTCCAGAGTAGCTGGAAATGGGATCCAAATTCCAGTAGAAGCTGCTGTGTAGAGCTCACAGCACGTTGTGCTTTCTTTGGCTGAGGGAAATTCTTTGCTAGTCTTCAAATCTGCCAAACAGGCAGTGGGTGGCTATGGGAGGGCAGAGGGAAGTGCACCATGGGAAGGATGATTAGCTTTCCCATCTCTTGAATGCAGCTTCTGGAGGAGTGGTGCCAGTGATTTGGTGATCTGCTGCCAAGGGTTGAGTCCTCCTTGCCCCACAGGTAGTGGGTATCATTCAGACCTGTTGCCAGCAGGTGCTCCATACCTCAAGACCCAGCATAGTTGCTGTGTAATAACACTGGTCTCTGCTTTTCCCTCTGCTTTCCATTCCAGAGCAGTTGCCATTTTGGGGATACTTTCGAGGGGATAAAGACCTTGCGTTGAATGTATTGCTTCATAGCTTGGGAGCAGGATGTGTGCCATAGCCTTTGTTTCTCCTCCTGACTTTTCCATGTGAAGGCATGTCCTGTGGACATCCATGTTGGCTGCTGCATCAAGTTTGTTTGATAGGGTTCTCTCATTTGCCTCCTGACCCTATGAGTCTTTTCTCTGGCTGGGTAGCTGGTAGTGGGGTGGAGCAATGCCCTGAGTTTTCTGTCTCTTTCCCTTGTCAGTGTCACGGTTTGTGAAGTACACAGGGTATGGAAATGCAGCAGGGCTCCTGGCAGCACGAGGCCTCATGGCAGGGGGCCGGGAAGAGGGAGAATATTCTGAGGATGAAGACACTGATACAGAAGAATACAAGGAGGCTAAGCCCAAGTACAGAACCCTTTCTTTCTGTTACCAGTCTATACTGTCCCCCATACCCTTTCTCTGTTCATTATTCTGTACATTTCCTCACTTGCTTTCTATTTATCTCCCTAAACCCCTCAAGACACGTTGCCTACTTTCTGCTCCCCAACCCCATTTTACTGCTTGCCTGATTCAGTGGTTACCAATTTCCTGCTCCACAGCCACTCCCCACCCTTCAGATTGAAAGTCTTCACCCTCTGGATGAGCTGCTCATGTGCCCTGGCTGTAGACCAACATATATGTCCTATTAATAGGCCTTATGAAGAGAGGCTGAGAGCCATGAAACTCTTCAGGCTAGAAAAGCACAGGCTCTGGGGGGACCTGGTGGCTGCCTATAAGTACATAAGGGGTGTGCATCAGGATTTGGGGGAATGTCTGTTGACCAGAGCACCCCAAGGGATAACAAGGACCAATGGTCATAAACTCCTCCAAGACTGTTTTAGGCTGAACATAAGGAAAAATTTCTTTACTGTCCAAGACCTGGAATAGACTCCCTCCAGAAGTGGTGCAGGCACCTACTTTGGACTCATTCAAGAAATGTTTGGATGTTTAATTTGCTGGGATCCTTTGACCCTAGCTGACTTCCTGCCCCTGGGGCAGGGGACTGGACTTGATGATCTTCAAGGTCCCTTCCAGCCCTAACATCTATGAAATCTATTGTTGGCAGCAGGATATGCTGTCAAGAGCAAAATAGGCTCTTTCTGTGTACAGCTAAGGTTGGGCAAAGGGGAAGGCACTCTTCAGTAAGTGGTGTGAGCAGTTCTTGTAGAATGAGAGTTCCAGTGCAATGCCTCCACCTCCAGCTGCTGTGTCCCTGTGCTCAGCTGATGAGAACCCATTCCTATGTTTCCTCACTGAGGTCATGGTATGCCCCAGTCTGTGCTGAGCTCTGAACCAACACAGAATTTGTCTTCTTTGGTTGGGCCATTGGTCTGTCCATTCCACTGTGCCATTCAGTGCCTTTTTAGGCTATATTCATGGATTTTTTTTTTCTGTAAAACTTTAAATTGGGAGGAGCACAGTGGTGAGTTTTTTAAATTTATTTTCTCCCCTTGGATTGAAATCTTTGGATGGAAATGGGTAGGGCAGGGTACATTCCAACCCCAGTGGCTAGAGATGTGGGAGTTGCTTGTAGAGAGAGTTGGGTGTGACACAAAGGGGGCAGGGGTAGAGCCCCTGGTGCACTACACTTGTACTCCTGTGATACCACTAGCAGTCAGCAGCTAAGAGAGAGTGTCCCCCTGCCATTGAACTCTTCACATAGTTATAGGCAAAACCCACTTTTTAATGAGCCTGTTTGTCTCCTCTCTCTCTTCTCCCATTCATGAACATGGGCAGCATTAACCCAGTGACAGGACGTGTGGAAGAGAAACTCCCCAACCCCATGGAAGGGATGACTGAGGAGCAGAAGGAATATGAAGCCATGAAGCTGGTTAACATGTTTGACAAGCTGTCCAGGTAATAGAAGTGTGTGTGTGCGTGTGCTCCCATAGCATGAGGATGCAGTGGGATTTGAGAGAACCCGTAGGTTTCTGAT
This sequence comes from Crocodylus siamensis, assembly GCF_052110815.1. Classification (NCBI taxonomy): domain Eukaryota; kingdom Metazoa; phylum Chordata; order Crocodylia; family Crocodylidae; genus Crocodylus; species Crocodylus siamensis. The sequence continues at coordinate 172,255,924 of NC_143396.1, forward strand.
GATATACCAGATCAGAGCTCATATGCTTGTATACCTACTTGTAGGGCTTCAGGAGGAGAATGCCAGCTCAGCGTAGGGATAGTTGGTAGGGTCTATAGGAGATGGACATATTAACCAGTCTATATACCATGAATGGGGCATGCCCCCAGTGGCTAGAGGGGGCACGGCTGTGCCGGAAGTGGCAGGAGCTTGGTGGCGGTGAGTGGGGAGCTCCCATAGGTGCCCCCAGCACTGTCAGCGGTGGGGGCGCAGGGTAGCAAGCACTGACCATGAGTTGGCGACCACCTGCAGGTGCTGCTGGCAGTGTCAGCAGCAGCCAGGGGTGATCATGGACTGCCCACAGATGCCAGTGGTAGTGCTGCCAACGGGGTGGCAAGCAGCAATGTTGACAGTGCCTTTTTTGCAGGGGGTGCACTGCCATGCACAGGGGGTGCATGTGCACCTATGTGTACCCCCTATGCATTGCCCCTTCTGCGCACAGTTACCTCTGTAGAACGAGTTTAGGAGCCTTCATCAAGCACCTTTTGAGGTAGTGTCAGAACCACAGGTCACCTCACAGATGTGTTCTCCATTACCAAGTGCATCTGAGTACAGTCACCTCACTGGAGTTCAGCTTGGAAGCTCTGTAGCAGCTGGCAGCACTGCCCTTGGGTAGCTGCTGGTAGGAAATAGTATTTCAGTGACAAATGGCAGCCAGTGCCACTGATTTTCCTTCTCTGCAGGAGAGCCTTCTCTAGCAGTAGCTGATCCATTATTCATGGGCCCTGTAGACAGGAATCCAGGATTTACCTAGTGAGTTCAAAAGACCCCAAGACAAAGGAAAAAGGCAGTAGGGCAGATGCAGATTATCAGTTAATGAAGGTGCCACATGTTTTTCCATTGTGTGTTAAAGAGAAAGAGACCCAGCCTGATGCCACTAACATTACACTGCAGCTGGCTGGTTAGGATGGTACCAGGGCCTCTAAGGTATTCTACACTCAGACCAGTGCAGCAGGAGCATAGAGTGGCTGTTCCTGGTGCTGCTGGAACTGTAGGGCCACCACTGTTCAGTGCCTCAGGAGCTGTGTTTTTACTAAGTTTCTTTAGAAGCAAAGCCAGTTCCTTCCTTGGATTAGATTGCTTGGTCAGTGGGGTTTTTTTCCTGCTGTCATTAAAAGCTTTGAAACTGGAAGCCTTGAGTGCTCAGAGGTTTCTATAAGAGTTTTGGGTGCTCAGCATTTCTGAAAATCAGGCCAGCCTTTGTTCTTTTAACAAGCTTGTTCCAGGGGTCATCGGTTTCATTGGTGTCAAACAGCATTCTTCTTGGCTGTCATGTAGGTCTTGAGAGATCCCATAGGTCTCTGATGCTGTGACAGCTTAGAACTCACTGGTTCCAACACATACTTTTATAGGCCCTCCTGGAGCTCTTCATGGGTCTCTTGGGGGATGGACATAGATGCTTAGTAACAAGGGTGGATCTAGGACCAATGCATTATTGTGATTCTTCATCAAAACTACTTTTCAAAATTGCTCTGCTGTTTTCCCCTTTTAATTGCAGACAGCAAGTCATCCAGCCGATGGGGATTAGTCCAAGTGGCAACCTTACCCCTCTGGAGAACGTTGTGCATGAGATGGCTGAGGAGAGGTCATCATCTGACTCTGACCGGGGGCTAGACTGATATGGACCTATCCGTCTCCCCCCAGGACTGTGGACCCTCCACTCACCATCCAGAACTGGTGCTGCATTTGGCGATTTGGCACCGGGCAAGGGACACAACCCATGGGATCTGAATAGTGGCTGCCTCCCCACTGCCCTGGGAGGGAAATGACTATCCCCTCCCTAATCCTGCAGCCACCTCTCCTTCCCCAAAAGCTCCCCACAGCTTGGTTCCATCCTGGTTTCTCTCCCTTTATGCCCATAAGGATATCATGCTCTAGCCCACTCCTAGGATTTTCCACTAGGACTTTTTATAAGAGAATTTTTGGGAGGGGAGGAGATATCTTATCACATCCACAGGGTTCAGTAGCATGTGAAGCATTGTCTGTACTGACACTTGTGTTGGGTATATGACTTTGCGTGCATCTCTGTGTGGTGACAAGTGGGAGCACTGTTTGCATGTAAGCAAGACACATGCATCGTGAACATGGAAAGGCCTGTCTGAGAACATAGGTTGGAACGGGGGGAAAACAAGGGGTGGGTGGGTGGGTGTGTGTGTGTGTGTGTGTGTGTGTGTGTGTGTGTGTGTGTGTGTGTGTGAACATGCATGCACAAGCACAGAGTATGACTGAGCTGTACAGTGGTGTGTGTGCCTGGTGAGGATGTGTCCCTATGCGTGTGGAGTGAGTGCCATTGTGCATGTACAGATAGAGCCATGTGTGAAGCATAAGCACACGGATGTAATGTGTGTGTGTGGGTACAGAACATGTGCCAGTGACTGATGTCTGATGAAATGCCCTGGTGGGGACATGTGATATTTAGATGGGTGTACTGGACCTCCTGATAGGGTACACGTAAACATTCGGTGTGAAAGCATTTATATTGTATTAATACAGATCTTGTCTGAAGCTTTCAGCGCTTACACTGATTGCAGGGCTGACATCTGCAGATGACTCTTTGCCAGAAATGCTCTGATTTTTTAGTCCATGGCACTGTGTAGTGCTCGTTACCACCAACTAGTAGTTTCCTGGATTAACCTCTCCCTTGGCTCTTTCTGAGTGGGAGACCACATCCCACACTTAGTTGCCTGCTTAACCATTTGCTTCAGCTTCCACCTATCCATAGCTCTTTGAACTCACAGGCTGGCATCAAAGTCCATCCATCACTAAAGCTTAGACTTCCCTGTTCTCATAAAGGAAAACAATCCTCTGGTTTGTCTTGTGTACCAAACATTTTGAAACTTATTAGCATAAATAAAAATGGAAGAATTCCACTAGAATAAAGAAAACCTTCCCACAAATGAGTACATTGATGTGTCATCTGAGTGTTGCAACTTGAAGCAAATGAAAAGGCAGTCAGTGTTCCTGAGAAGTTTAAAGTTTATTCCAAAATAACTCGTTTTGGTATAATACTTTAAAGCTGAAGCTATTACTAGACCTTAAATGACAATAAGAACAAAAAAACTTAATTAAATGGTGTAATTTGAAATAAAGCATCAGAGCTTCAGGAACCTCATTTCCCCAAATCATCTTAGCTCTGCCCATTGTACCTCATAATGTGTACTGGGATTCGTAGGACCATAAAATGGTTTTTGGCTATTTTTCAAATGTTTGCAATTAATACTGAAAACAACACAATGCTGTGGTCATGTCAGTTCCAGTTTCTCCTTTCTGGGGAAGAGGTCATAGCTATTCTGAGAATTAGTCTATTCCCACTGTCTAAATCTCAATGCTTACATGGTTGCGCAGGTAGTTGGGGCTCTGACCCACACCAAAAGAATGAAAAGATGAAATGCAGTGATGTTTCTATTCTGTATAGAGAGGTTGGATACGGAGAGTTGGGCTTTGTGGCTTGTAGTTCAAGGGTGAAGGTTCAGGAAGTCAAGAAATGGTGGAAACCCTAGTGGCCAGAGTGTTATTGAGAAAATGGCTGAGACCGCTTAAAATGTTTAGCAAGCAGCTTACATTTTAAAGACAATCTCTACTGCAGGGGGAAAAGGCAGAGATTTCTAATTTTCCCCCTTTTTTGAAAATAATAGTTTTGTATTCTCTACAAAGTTCTTCATTGATGAAGATTTTTTTTTAAAAAAAAATCCAAGTTCTCAAAGGGATACAAATTGAATAACTTGGAATTAACCCACTAAATTTTATAAATAGACACCTATCCCCCCCCACACACACGGACTGGGATAAATAATTCTGGAATTTCTAAGCCAACTGCTTTTTTTTCTTTGACAGAAGCTAGCAAAATAATAATAGGAAGTTTTCATGTATGTGTAAACTTCTGGTCTTTGCAACACTTATTTCACAGAAATATTAAACCACATTTTATTCTACCTATTAGGCACACAAATAGACTTAAGGTGCTTAAGGGCAATCTTATTCCACTCTGCTCAAGCCAGATGATGACATGTTACAATAATAGATGCACTAAGAGATTTTCATGTCAGGGTGGCGTAGGATTGCACTTAGATGCCTGATGGGTGGAATGGCACCTGGCCCCATTGTTTTAATTATGAAACATGGTGCATTTTACTATTTATCGTGTTACTATTTCCTTGTCATTAGATCCTTCCAGCCATTCATGCTTAAGACTCCATCTTATAATCAATTTAGACTTTAATCCAACAAACCCCAATGCATGTGCTTAATTTGAAACAGGTGCGTGATCCGTTGATATCTGTAGGGTTTACCTGCTTGTTCTAAGTATGAGCGTGAGTGTTTGCCGAATCAGGGCCGAAGTCTTCAAAGACATCTTTGATATGTATGATTTGGAAGTGATATGTGTTGTCAAATAGTAAAATTTTAGCCATGTACATACAAATCAGCAAATCTCCAAGCATGCTAAATATCTGATGTTTTGCAAAACAAAATAAACACTTCAGCTTTTATTTGAGCTGCACATTCAAATAAATTTAAATTGATGGTCTCATATGCATGCAGGAGCATTCCAAAGTATTTGAAATACACATTCAGACAAACAAATCTGTTCATCTGAATGTGAGATCAATCAGACTACTTCTCTAATTTTTTTTACAAAAGCCAGGAAGTTCAGTCATAAATACTCAGTTATGTCACTGTTAGGCTAGGAAGAGCCAGATTCACAGCAGATGTAAATTGACAAAGACGTCAATGGTACTGCTGGGTTGATCTACATTAGCTGAGGACTGGGCTCAAAGCTTCTACCATCAAAAAAGATAATTCAAAACTAGCACGCATAGAGCACATTAACTGAGCCATACTGCTCCTCCATATGTAAGGCATGAAGGTGAGCATAAAACAAAGCGTTACAAGTATACAAAGAAGAAATGTTATAGTAACTATAGAAATCTTGCATCAAAATTCCTTGACTTCTGTGCATTCAGTGGGCCACCATAACCTGAACCTTGTGTGAAGTGTTTTGCATTTAATCTTTGCTGTGATTCTGTAGACCTAACTTCAACTGAGGTAGTATTGTAATAGGTGGACTAATTAGAGACACATTCTCCCAGCCATATTTCAAATCCCATGTCAGGATTGGACTCACTTGCAATAATAGCACTATCACAAGTGGGGGGAGGGGGAAGAGATTCTATTGTTACGTCCATCTGTGTGATCTGCAAGTAAATATCTCATGAACTTTTAGAAAGGAGGTAATTGCCGTAATGTCATAATATTTCTTTTCTCTGGGAAAGGGGAACAGGTAGGCAAGCCTGTCTTGCTCCACATGTTGGAAGTATCTTCTGAGTTGTAACATGCAGGAAATCCAGCCAGCAGTTAAAAGATGGAACACTATTAGATCGATAAAAGAGCAAAGATGGGTAACAAAAGAACAGATGGAAAGAGTTAGGGAAATGGGATGAAAACAATTAACACTAGGAAATGTGTGAACTACACATAGAAATGCAATGGACTGACTTCAGCAAAAACATTAGCACTTTTTATTAATATGATTCTGTAGAAATATAAAACAACATTCCATTCAAATTGAAACAGCAGCTTAAACCAGCTCTGCTCAACAGGCAGGGCTGTTTGAGGAACCATCTCTAGGCATGTCAACACCTTTCACTTCCCGATTAGCAGCAATTTCCCCCAAATAACCTGTGGTACAAATCTGCAACAAAACCAAAAATCATCATTTAAAAAAACCATCTGAGCCTCATAGCACCCTCTCAAATAGGTGGTTCAGGGAGCCAAATGTCTCTCTGTTCCAGCTGAGGCTTTTGGAGCTGAGACCTTACACCAGCAGCAATGGAGGGAGACTGACTAACCCATTTGAAAGTGATTTGCAGTGTCTATTGCTAGGTACCCAACTTGAGGCATTTCAACACACCTGATTTTGCAAACATGCACCCTTTGGAAATTCCATGAGGTCTTTTGGGGTACCAGTCCAGGAACTGGTGCTCCCAAAATCAAGTATCACTCATGCAAATTTTGTCCAGAACACCTGGCATGTGTGTTGTGGGAGGGAAACAAAGCTGGCTTAAGTCTAATAGTGATCTTCACAAAGCTGGATGATAAAGCCTATCAGTAGTGTATAAACTAAATGACAGAAGCAAAGGACAAATTAATTGAAGGCAGAAGAGTCATCTCCAGATTTATGGTCTGGACAAGAAAGAGCAGAAGTAATGGAGTTCAGTGGCTACATGCCTCGTTCAGATATCCTACTAAGAAAGTCATCTCTTGGCACAACCAGCCCATGCCCTGTTTGATCTTTGCTTCCTAGGCAGCTTGTGCAATGGTCCTTACTGTATTGTTTTACAGGCAGTCAGACAGTACCAAAGAGATTTCTGCAGACCAAGTTCTTAGTTATAGGTATTATTTGATGCTTTAAAAATAGACAGCATCTTGCACAATTGTCTTCTGTTGTCACTCCCTGTCTGCACTGGGAATTACAACCTACCCTTTTTCAAGGTGAAGATCATTTTCCAACTGTGTTCAGCCAACCGTCCTAACTGTCTTTGGCATCCAGCTAAAAATAGAAAGAACATATATTGCTGGTCAGGGTGGCTCAGATAGATACGGTCCAGTGTTTATCAGCTTGGCTGGTGACAGTCGCTCACCCAAAACCTCACAGTGAGGAGGAAGAGGACATATTTCACAATTAGCCAGATTTGTATGGCTTTCAACAGTGTGTTACAATAATTCTCATGTAACCCTAAAATAGGTTAAAGAGAAATACCTGAAAAGTGACTTTTAATCCCTTATACATACTCATGACAATAAACTGACGAAAGATAAACAAAATGGCTAAAATTTACTTAGCATTTCAAGACTGCCATACTGGACAACTGCTGGTACTCCTGACTACTTACTGCTCTGTGTGTGTTCTGTGCAGATTTGTAAGATTCTACTGAACTAGTCATACCAATGTCAACAGTTTATTTCTTGGCATGGGGAACTGAGCTTGACACTTCTCAGTCAGTCAGTACCTCCTGCATCTATACAACTTTTACACTCCGCACCCCTAGCTGTATATTTTTCCAGACATGGGAAACTGGTAGCATTTCCATTGGTTTAAACAGCCCATGGACCAGGGCCTTGCTTGTGAGGGTTCTGTCTTAAATTTATCTAACCCCATCTCTTTCTGTTTTCTTTATACCTCCTAGGTCTGTATCTGTCCTCACTAATAAAATGATCTCTGACTTAGGTTTACACCCTCTTCCTCTGTAAATGATGAAGATATATTTAACAACATGGCTGTTTCCTTATCATGTGATATAAATACTGCGTTTGCTGTTAAATACTACAATATTTTGATTCTGTAACTTTTACGACTCCCCTTTTGGACAGGAACTGTAACCCTGAAGGTGAATGCTATGTGAATATCTGGTTATTACAATTCCCACCACCTCTTCACTCCCAGAATACTTTCTTTGACACAAGGAATAAAAGGGAAGAGGCAAATATGGCCTCTGTGAGCCCTTCATACCTTTTTTGTTTCCCTCTGAATTAATTCCTGCATCTCCTTCTTCCAGCCCAGCAACTCCACCAGCTTCTCCACCCCACTGACCACATCTCCCAGCTGGGCTATGTCATTGTACTGTTGCTGAAATGCGAATGGTCCCACCAGGTCTCGATTGATCAGTACACGGGGAACAGAGCTGCGGATGGCACCAGCAAGACTAGCAAATGGCTCCACCTAAATCAGTTCCATACCCCCAAAAGAGCACAAAGAAAGATCTTTATCCCAGGAGAAGAGATCAGGTGGAGAATTCATGCTCCACTGTGAGTGTATTCAATTTAGCAAACAACCTTAGGGCCTCAAGGGGCTTTACCCCACTGGAGGGCCCACACCTCTCAATCCAACTTTGCCATGCAACACATCCCCTCCCCCATTTAATATCAATGTGTATGCTGCATGTCTTAAGCTAGATACTCTGTCTGTGCAGGATTTTCCCACAAACAGTAATCCCCTACATTGTAGATAATTTGTAGATGCCCCACTTCCCCAGTTATTTAGTGTTCCTTCTTCAAGTATCCACAAAACTAATCTTTTTCACCCAAGAAGCCCATCCCTCCCCCTTTACTCAGCATTCCTCAGAGTTTCCCATTTCCATCTACCTGTTTCTATATAATCTGTGCTTTTCAAGGGTCCACAAACCTCACTCCTTACCCACTATGGCCTCAAAATTCATTGCTTCATTTTCTCAATCTCTGAATTGTGTCCCACTCTATCTCCAAGTCCCTGAACTACTACATGCCAATGATCCCAATGTCTTCTAGGCACACACCTCAAGGGATGTCCCAATAACAAAGAGAAGGTCTGCCATAGGGAAATCTCTCATATGCAGGAAGAAACGGCTTGGGAGCTCCTCTCCAAAAAACACAATGTCAGGTTTTATGAGTCCAGTGCAGACTGGGCAGTGAGGGATCTTGTCTGCCATCACTTCCCCCTGAAATGAGAACACCCAAAACCACAAATGTGCCTTAAGGGGCAGCTCAGGACCCTACTGGCTCTCATATATAGGTTTCAATTTAATCACAGTGAACCAGCAGTTCAGCCCAAGTGCTTTCCCTCCTTAACTGTGTTCTTCCTGAAACAGAAAAATTGTCTTTTGGACCTGAGAACTTTATAGCCTCTGTGATGCTTGGCTTGTGACATCTCATACCTTTGACTTTGCTTCTGATGTCTCTCTGTGTACATGCCCCAGTCATTGTCACTTACCCTAAAGTCTTCACCTGGATATGTTCTACGACAGACAGTGCATGTAGCAGTGGCGAAGGTGCCATGGGCTTCCACCAGACTATTGGGAGGGATCCCAGCAACTGGAACACATAGACGGAAATAAGAACAACTGAGCCAAAGGCAACTGAACTGGCAGCCCCTACACTCATCAAACAGTTCCATTGCCGTTTGCCACCCCTGCCTCTTTCCACTGCCTGAGACCTTGGAAGGGGACACTCACCCCTCTCTAGCCCATCGATGTTCTGGGTATACAGACGCATAAGGAGGCCTTTGTCATGCAGGAGTCGCAGGAAGTAATGGGCATAGTTGGGCTTATAATTACCAGGGTACAGCTCCTTGGCCAAAGTGAAAAAGGGTTTAGGATTGTGGAAGAAATAACTGAGTTCAAAGATGGCTTCTGGGTAGGGAATGTTGTACTGCTGGAGGTTACTGTACAGGCCACTCCCAGGAGACCTGTAGAGGAGAGAAATGTGGCCTGGCAGTCAAAAAGCCACAGGAAGGCAAACCTATCACAGAGGTTTCTGAAATACATGTACCCTGAGAACATGGGACATGACAGCTTTGTGAGCCCTACCTGGATGCTTTGTGCTAATCAAGCCGAGAAAAGCAATCTCAAATTGCCATTATATATAAAGGAATGGGTAATGTTAAATTGGCATATCCGGCTTTCTGCCATGCTCTCCCATCTCCTGGTATGGAGGCATGTTAAGAGTCTGTGAATGGTGGGGAGGGCCCTAGCTGGTTCACTGTGTGCCAAAGGTCCTGAAATAGCAGTGTGGCCTCTGTTCTCACTGGAACAACTAGTTTATGCCAAGATTAGACTGATTTCTGGAAGAGCCAGGGAGGATACAGCAAGGGATGAAGCAATGAGCAGAGCTCTAATGACCTGAGGTTCTGCACAGGAGCCCAGGTAGATAGATGTGCTAATTTCTGCTCTGGCATTGTCCAAGCTGGCCAGAGAGGAAAGAGAAGCAGTAGATACAGGGATTTTGTCTGTAGCTGGGAGATGCTGCATCTAATTCTAGGCTGGCACAAGCAATGAGAAGCAGAGGGGTGTGGAGAGGTAGGCTCCAGGTATTACCTGGGTTTGGGAGATTAGAAATCCCATCTCTAGCATGGCCCAGATAAGCATGTGCAAGAGGGACAAGGTGTTACCTGAAATCTGGGATGCCACTGGGGGTACTGATCCCAGCTCCAGCCATCACCACCACCCTGCTGCACTCTTTCTTTTGAATTAATTCTGCCACATTCTGTAGGGTGAGCTTCTGCTTCCTGCTGTCATCTCCCCCTCCACTAATTCCAGAGAAGCCTCTGGCCATAGCAGATAGGGAGCCAGATCTTACTGCTGGGATCCTGCAATGGGCAGAGAAAGAAATACAGCAGATCACAAAAGGGCTGAGGACTGTAATCTCAAGAGTTCTGGAGAAAGCTAAGGCTGATCTTCTAAACTGCAGACATGTGCTTTTCTTGAGTAACCCAAGGTAGAAAACTTAGCTTTAGCTAGTACGAAGCTCTCAGGAGCACATCCACGCCCTTCTACCTGAGGACCTTAAGGCACTGAAATGTTGTGAAGCCTCACACTATGTAGAATTAGTCTACTGCACATTAGTGTCACTAAAAAGGTGTGTGCCAACGCTACCGCACAGTAGCACCAGTTACTGTGTGTTCAGTTAGTACCTGTTACTGCAGGCTTTAATTTTAATACACAGTACCTACAGAGCATTAATGCACGTGTAGACATGCCCAGTGCAGGTATTTGGGTGAATTAGAGAGAATGCACAGGCAATAAAAAAGCTCTGAATCTCCAAATCAGCATACAAAGCCTCTGGCTGGACACAGATTGGAAACCATTTTTGTGTCACAGCTCATAAGAAGCACTTGGACTGTGTTACATACTGCTGTGATGTGTATAGCTGTTGTCTAGTCTAGGAACTGCAGGAACTACCACTGTGGCCTGAAGGAAACCCTTGACTCTTTTAGATTCCCCTCAAGGGCTGTCTCTTGCGAGGGTCACATTGTGCACATGGCAAGTACCATTAGCACTCAGCCTTATGTGTGGAAGAGAATGAAAGAATTTATAATTTCGTATTATATAAGTAGCATTTGTTTTTGCAGGATGATACTGCTGATCCAGAGAAAATCTAGGAATGAGAACAGAGCCAAGTGGAAGCTGCTGGGATTTATGACTCATAGCAGTGTTAGCAGGCCACAGTACTGCAGAATGTTGCCTTCATGATCTATTTTTATATTGCCAAACCCATGTTTGTTTGATCACTGAGCTGCTAAAACCAGTGTCCAGACCCTGGCAGTAGTCAATATTTCTCTCCAAAAACCTGTTTTCTGTTTCATACATTCTCCCCAGATGCCTGAGGTAGCAGGTCCCATGCCTCACCGAGCCTGGCAGCCCATGTATTTAGATGATGAGTGCTTCCTGTTCCAAGCACTGTGCTGTAACGTATTTTGTGGTATCTGAAATGTTTGGTGACAAGTCTCAACCTCCTGCCCCCTGGGGCTGGGTATTTCTGTGACACTGAGAAAGCTGGATAAGCCCCTGAGATAATGGGACCCTGGTTTGTGGGGAATCTGTCAGGATCGTGTGGCAGAATAACAGTGAGCAGTATGAAATGAGAGATCAGCCATACCTCACCCTGGAGGCACTGGCCATCTTCTCTCCAGCCCATGCCAGAACTCCCCTCTGTTGTGAATGTCCATTTGTGAGGGTGAAGCCAAATCCCAAGGAAGGCAAAGGGTCATTTCTGCACAGCACCCTACTGTGATGATCTCCCTGAGTGCATATCCAGAGACTCCTGCATGCTGAAACAAAAGATACAGCAGTGTGAGCCAGGTGACAACAGTTTACTCACTGGAGAGGTTTGGCCCAATTAGATGGACTCTCTCCAGAAAAACAGAAAACACAGTCAGCTCTGTGCACTGATTAAGTATTACAGATATAGGTGTAACTTCACTTTGTACACATTGTTCCAAAAAAGGCACCTCCAGATGAACAAAGCCCACCTGGGGCACTTTTTGTACACTTTTTTTCCTTGAGGCACCATATCCCATGCACACTTAGTAACTTATGGACCACTAGAAACCCTCATGGAGCTCGTGTCTTAGGCCAAGAGCCTTCAGATAATTAGGTATGGTTACAGCAGTGGTTCTCAATCTTTTTAGATTCAAGGAATCCCTCGTTAGAGTCAAAGCACCTCTCAGAAAAGGTCAGGTTTTAGCTTTCACTTGATTTTTTACTACAGACCAGTAATAGAAGTTTTTATGTTGCAAAGAACTCAGAAAGACCACAACAGGTCAGAATATTTTTAACACTGTGGATTTCTATTAGAAACCTCGGGGTTTCTCTTGCAGACCATACTTGCACACCTAAGAGTGCTAGTGTTGTGTGGGACCCTGAAGCACCCTTGAAAGGATCTCAAGGCACACCAGAGTACCAAAGCACCTTGCCTGAGAATCACTGGGCTACCAAGTTAAAACACTCTCCCATGCAAAGCACGTCACTGACATTGATCTAACACCCACCGACTCTCCGCTCCGCATTCCCCACAGTCCTCCATGCTCCACAGTCTCACTTGCCACCCTCCCCGAGTCCTATCTGAACTCCACCTTCTCCCTCCGGCCTCTAAGCTCAAAACACCAATCTCCTGCAGTCACTTCTGAACTTTGCCAATCTACTCATTCTTGCTGCCCCCCAAACTCTGACCATTTCCCTCATTCTGATCTTTAGCCTTCTCGAAAACTGCTGACCTACTCACTCCAGCATTTTTCAGTCTCCCCTGAATCTGTTGTTTACCTGCAAATCCCTGATGACTCACAGGAGGATGCACATTGCCAGCAGCGAGGACTCTGAACCATATGCCCAGGTTCATTCCCCTTCACTCGCTTTGTTGCAGAAAGCAATAACTTGTGCAATGTGGATGAGAACGAAGAAGGTTCCTGTGGTTGCTTCTCTGTTTTCCCCTTTAGAGGCTCTGGCAACTGAATCCCCTTCTGGCTGCAAGGAGCATGGCAAGGAGCAACCTCTGTCCTTTGCACTGACTATTACTACTGGCCCCGCGGCTGGGGCAGGGGGATCCAGAGCACAAGGCAAAGCACCAGTCTAGTCTGTTTGCTCACAGTCTATCAGAGCCAGGCATGGCTGAGAAGGTCTTTACCATAATTTCCCTAATACAAAGGCTTCTATGTTAGACACATCATAGACAGTGTTATCAGAGCAGCTCTCCTTCAGAGGCACCTGGGTTGCAGTGTTTATTATGCCACTGAAAGGGTGGGGAGCACATCTCACCTGTTCAGCAGTGCTCAGGACAGGGAGGGAAGAAAAACTTCCTCCATTGCCACTTCAGAGGGAGGAGTTTAGAGCTCTTCTAAATATTGGGGTTTTTATTTGGCTAAGATCAAGCATGTTGCAGGGCATCTAAACTCCCAGGGCTCTGAGCCTGGGACTGGCACATAGGGAAGTATCTGAACTTTCAGGCCTATGGGTTGGGCAGGTAGGCTACTGGCCCAACTGAAGTTATGTAGCCCATAGATATTTATAGACAAGGTTATTTGATTTGGTATTGGAAAGAATAAAAAGGGGATTGGTAGTGAGTCCCTCAGTATTTGAGCAGCCCTGGTTGCAGGAGACAAGTGATTGGGGAGAATCTCAGTTTTCATTTAAAAATAAAAAGTAGATTTTTTGCACTCTTGGTTGGGGAGGAAACTATCTGAATACACCCTAGAGGCACAAAAGCCAGAAATCTGTTAAAAAGAACCACAAATATGTTGCCCCCCGCTTTTTTTTATAACTCATGATGTCATGCTGATGTGCAATTGTCAGAGGGTCCTGGCTCATGATTTCTGAACATTCGAAGTTTGTTGTACAAAACGTATCTTGGACAGAATGTAATCCCCTGGACTGGAAAATGGCCAGGACATTGGGATGAACATCACCAGGTCCCTCAAAATGTGCCACTGGGTCTTTTGTGTCCACGAGTCCCCTGGACTTTGGTATAATAAAAAATACGGATTTACCCAAAAAGCCTTGTCTGGATGTTGGCGTCATCTCATCAAAAGGACGACAGCTTTAGTCACATGATGCCTGCCTACCGGAGAAACAGTCACCGCTCTGCACATCCAAGCAGCAGTGTTACCATTTGTCATCAGGTTAGGTCTGAAGCGAGGCAGTCCGTCAGCCCATGTATCCGCGCAACAAGAGCTTTCCTGGCTTTAGCGCCTATCCATTTTATCATCTTGCAAAACTACCCGTGTATTCCATTATACCTCTGTGATTCCATTGTTGAACCATTATTTCTCCCTTGCAAAGCTGTGCATTTGATTGTTTTCTCCCTGTGAAAAGCTGCCAAATATGATTTTACTGATTGTATGCCCCTGCCCTTTTCAGCATCTCGGTATTGTCCTGAGCGATACGCTCCTCTCAAGGTCTGCTTTGGATTTGTGCCAGAGCCTTGACCCGGTATCAAAGCGCCCGCTCACGGGACACGCAGCACCGCCGGGGGCGGGGGGGAGAGGAGGGAGGAAGGTGAGCCCCCCCCCGCCTGCGGCGCTAGGCCCAGGCCGTTGCCATAGCTACCGCGGGCGGGGGGGGGAGGGCTTTGAGAGAGGCACTATGCTAAGCCATACGGTACCCATCATGCACCGCGCGCCAGGGGAGGCCGGAACGGGATGCTGGGCTGCAGCGGGGTGAGGCAAAGCGTGCCGGAAGTGAGTGTGCATTTCCGGCAGCGCTGCTTCCGGTTCCTCGCACGAACCCGTCGCCCCGGCTCCGGCCGCCGCCGCCGCCAGCATGAAGGACGTGCCGGGCTTCTTGCAGCAGAGCCAGAGCTCGGGGCCCGGCCAGGCCGCCGTGTGGCACCGCCTGGAGGAGCTCTACAACAAGAAGTGAGCGCGGGGGGGGGACGTAGCACGCCGCGGGGGGGGGCAGTACCCCCCAATTGAATCACCCCGCATTGAGCCCCGCGCATGCGCACTGTGGGGCCGGCGAGCGCTGGTCTCCCCAGGGGGGGCGTTGGAGCGGAGCGTTCAGTCGTGCAGCGCGGGGGGACGGGGACGGGAGGTGGACACGTGGACACGTGCACACACATGCATGTGGATACAGCCAAACGCGTGTGTGGGGGTGGGCTTTTTAAAAAATCAAACTTCGGTCTGTGATACCCAGCCCTTGGCTGTCTCTGATGCTGGTCCTGGTCTCCCTGGACTGGAGAGCAGGTGTGCCCGGCTGAGCTGTGCAGGCTTTCCAGCTGCTCAGGGTGAAACTCTGGGCTGCAAGCCAGGCCCACAGACCCGGCCTAGAGCTCTGGACTCTGAATTGAGCAACATGGGATCAAGTCTCAGTGGCACCTGCTCCCTGGGCCCCTGCATGAGCCTTCACCTGATTTGCTTCCCTCGATTTGACATAAGGAAAAGGTTCTTTACACACCAAGTGTCGAGAGCTTGGCACAGGCTGCCTCTGGGGGTGGTATAGTCACCCACCCTGACGATCTTCAAAAAGCACCTTGACACCCATCTTGCTGGGGTCATGTGACCCCAGCCATCTTTCCTGCCCAAGTGCAGGGGGCTGGACCCAATGATCTGTAAGGTCCCTTTTAGCCACCAGCATCTACAAAACTATAATGTCATCTGTCACAGGCAACAGAGGCTTCTCTGAGCCAGGCTAGAGATGGCTGTCTTCCTTTGTTTGGAGCCTAGAGACAGCCTAGAGGCTGGTGTAGCAGCTATGGGATTACCAGCAAAAGCAAACAAGCATAAAAGAGGCTGGGTGGGACACAAAACTAGTAGCCTGCAAGCTGGCTGCGATACTGTTCTTTCACCTGCTGGTCTGAGTTCAGCAACACGTGTCAGGGTGTTTTTAAGCCTTCCCCAAAAGCGTTGGGTGTTGGCTGCAGCCAAAGCTGGGGATTTGGACTGGAGCGCGCGCCAGTGCTTCTGCTGGGACATAAAGCCAGAGGTTCCTGGCTGGAGGGTCTTTCTCCTGTGCTCACAGTCAGACTGACCCCTGTATTCGGGGTCAGGAAGAAATTGTACCCCCTGCTCATACTGCTAGAGACTGGGAGCTTTTGTGTTCTTTGGTAAGCGGGGGTGTAGCCTTCCATCTGGGATTTCTTGGGCATATATTAGCAACCTTTTATAGAAACAGGAGGTTGGTGGCCATGGTTCGCCTGCTTTACCTGTTTGGGCAAGTTAGGGTGTTAGGTCTGTGTTGTGTCAGGGTTGAGGGTAGTCTTATGTAGTCTCTATGCTATGGTTTGGGTAGGGATGACCATGCCTCAGGCAAGGGGGTTGGACCTCTGGAGTGAACTTTCCAGACCTGCTTCTCTTACGATTCTATGATTAAAGTTAGAAATGACCCGGTCATCATTTATAGATTCATTGAAATGAGCTGTATAATTAAGCAGGGCATTTCAGTGGATGTCAGGTCCGAGATGTTTTCTTACTGTTCTCATTTGCTGAGGATGACTCTTTGTTTTGTTTTGTTTTCAGACTCTGGCATCAGCTGACTCTGCAGGTGTTGGACTTTGTGCAGGACCCCTGCTTTGCCCAAGGAGATGGACTCATTAAGGTGAGTTGGCTGGTTTTTGTCACATGGTTGTCGCTGCAGATGTGATGATAGAGAAGGTGTTTCAGTACTTTCTAAGTACACTCCTCTGTTTGGAATGGCATGAATAATTATTGTGTAAATGTCAACAAATATTAAATGTACCAGATTAAACCAGTGGTTCTCAACCTTGTTAGGTGCCAGGCATCTCTTGGAAAATGCCAGCTCTTAGTTTTCACTCATTTTTTCAGTAAAGAAAAAAAGAACAATTCTGCTGTTGCAAAGAGCCCAAAGCGACCACAAGTCGAAATGTTTTTGACACTGGATTCCTATTTGAAAACTCTGGATTTATCTTATGAACCCTAGGTAGATGTTTGCATAGCCAGTGTTCTTTGGCACCCTTAAAAGGATCTCACCCTGATTGTGAAATCACTTAAATAGTCAGTGGTGGTCAGATTTTAATAGATGTAAAGCTTTAGCAGATTTTTAAAAATGTAAAAGCAGTTACCATGTTACGACACTCTAATATGAAAAATTGACATAGTCTTGAAAGAAGCATGGTTTTAATTTGGTTCATCTGTGGTTTTGAAAAACTTTATTTTTTTTGTGTAACCAAGGTGATCACTTCAAAATTCCTAAGCTGTTAACATCAAAGTTTTATAATTTTCTCTTTCTGAGCTAGGTATGTAGCCAACTTTATGAATGCAACACACAAGTAATACTTGAATCTAGACATTTGGATACGCTTGTACTTTTTTTCCCCATTTTACTTTACATTTATTTAATTAGGTTAATCAAAAAGCAAACAGCAAAGAAATCCTGAGCATTTGGACTGACTCAATCTTTAGCATAGGCTGTCTAGAGACGCTTTAAAGAGCATTGCTTCTACTGACTGTGTGAACATTTAGAGAAATGCACCTGAGCAGCCCCTGCACCAGGCTACAGGTTGTAAACAGGCCTACTTAAAATGCCTGCTGATGAAGGCTAGTCTCATGGCAGCTGGTCAGTCATGAATCTTTTCATGGGTGAATCACTCTCCACTGCTTTTGAAAGGTGATCCTGGTGGCTGCTTTGTATAAATCGAGCAATATTTGGCTTATCTAGTTTGGAGTCAGTATGGACAGATCTGTCTACCTGGGAATTTGCATTCTATTTCTTAGAAATACTAGTTCATATTCAGTGAGGGGCAAGTTACTGGGTTAATTAGAATAAAATAGCCTATTGTCACTAACTGGCACTCTGATTTTTTTCCCATACCTCTAGCTTTATGAGAACTTCATCAGTGAGTTTGAGCACAGGTAAGACTGACTACTTGTCCATAAATTCATTGGTAATATATTCATTTTTACCTTTTCTGACAATGTGGTGTTTATTCCAGGGTGAACCCTTTGTCCCTAGTAGAGATCATTCTTCATGTAGTGAGGCAGATGACAGGTGAGTAACCTTACTGTTTCTCATAATGACCTAAAGGACTAGGAATTGAAGTAGTTTATGGTTACAGCTAAGTCTTCACTGTGAAACTGAAGCTTCTGGTTTTGCATAATACTGAAAGACAGAGTTCTTTGAGTTTATGCTTTTTCAACAAGTGGCAAAATTTACCACTGTGGTCAAGGTGATGTGGAAGAGAGGGCTTAACATACAGCAGCCTGGAACTTGGCTTTAAAATTCCCTAATTTGTTAACTCCTTTGGCAGTGTGGTGACTTTGGCCACTGAGAATCTGTCTCTTGGTTCTGTGGGACTGTTGAAGTAAACTTTATGTAATAGTAGATTCTGATATTCTGCTGTTCAGATCCTTAGTATGATTTCCTCCTTGCTCCACTTCAGATCCCAATGCAGCCCTTACCTTCCTGGAAAAGACTCGAGAAAAGGTGTGTGTCAATTCAAATTTTTCTACTTTTTATATTGCAGCAAATGCACACTTTACATGTGTGTTGCGTATTAAATTTGTGGATTCAGAAATCTTAACATCTGCTCATATTGGAAAAGATGCATTCTCAGTTTTCTGTGAACAAACTATGATGGATTTAGATATGAGAATAGAGCGAGCAACAAAGCCTAAATACAGTAGCAGCAGCTAGGTTTTAAGAATTGATACGTTTCGTGCTTGGCTTGAACACTTACGGCTCTTTGACTTGTATGTTGCGTTTGCAGGTGAAAAGCAGTGATGAGGCTGTGATTCTGTGTAAAACAGCCATAGGGGCTCTGAAGTTAAATATTGGGGATCTACAGGTTACAAAGGTGAGATTACATATGTATTGCTTGAAGTACCTCTGTTAGCACTTTCTGTTTAGGCACTTCCTTTTTGTTTGTCTAGTCTTGAATTTAGCGAGAAGAGACTATTTAGGTTCCTTTTTAAGCTCCCATAGTTATAAGAGCAGGTCATTTTGGTAATCCCATTCCATTAACTGCAAAATACTTTAGTTCTATTTGCCACAGGAATGACTAGATCTTACTGTTGCTGTGGCTGCATCATCATAGTTCCCACAGTCTGTTGCTGCCACCATTGCTTTTATAGCTGAGACGGTGACAGCCTATGCTTTAACTTATGAAGGTGGTTGATTCCATCCTTACTTACAGCCAGTCATTATGCTTGCCATTGCAAAGGGCTTGTAAAATGGCTGGGCTGTCTCTCCGGTCATGGAGCTCGTTGTTTCAGAGTGAAGCTTAAAGATGGCTTTATATATTCTGTTGGATTAATATTGTTTGGTGAAAAGCTAAGAAACATTGAATCTCTTTATTTGGTTTGTTGGGTTAAATGTGATTTATTGCCTAGTGGTCTTACTTGGTGCTCGGTGGGATGGGTAAAAAAAGAGCAATCTGATTTGTCTGGTACTCAGTGGGATGGGTGAAAAAAAAAAGGGGGGGGGGAAATCTAATTTGTCTAACATAACCAGCAGAGGCATCAATCAAACCCTTTTGGTGTAGTTCAGCTGTGTGTAGTTGGCATCTTGTGGAAATACAAAGTTTGAAGTGTGACAGTGCCTTCACAAACACTGGTGAATGTCAGAGTCCGTGGTAGAGCATTATTCTGTTTGTTTCTATTGCTGTTACTGATGCTCTGGGTTGCAGCCTCGTCTGCTTTGCTTTGGATGGGATTTCTGCACCAAAAAAAAAAATAATTGATTAATAGCTTTATTGATCAGGAGTTAGTGAGTGGGGAGGCACCACTGCATGAACACAATGTGTGATAAATAATGTGTTATGAACTGGTTTTCTGCTCTTCTTTAGGAGACCATAGAGGAAGTTGAAGAGATGCTGAACAATCTTCCTGGAGTGACTTCTGTTCACAGCCGTTTCTATGACCTCTCCAGCAAATACTACCAGACAATTGGGAACCATGCCTCTTATTATAAGGATGCACTGCGGTTTCTGGGCTGTATCGATGTTAAGGATCTTCCAGGTAACTGCTTGCCATATGCATGGAATAGTGGTTTCTATGTTCCTTCAGTTCTGGTTCACTCCATGAGTTCGATCCAATTGTAGGCAGTGACAGAAAAGATCTAGGCTTCCTCAGAACTTGCCCATAATACAGAGGGGTTAATTGACCCTGAATGAAATTCTGCCCACGAATTAATCTCTTAGCTACTGCACCCAAGATGTATTGAGAGGTAGGGTCCATCTGCAGCAGTTGAAGATATAAAAGTTGGAGAAACTTACGTTTGCTGTCTCTTGTATAGATAAATTCAGAGGAATGCTATCATTTTTAGCTTGGGAAGATATGTTGCTAATAAATGAGTGAGGTAATGAGTGCCGCCCCCCGAAAAGTTCAAATACTGAAAGTACAGATATTTGTTTGAATCTCCTTTCACTTGGGTTAAAAATTGCATTGAGTGGGTCTTGTTAGAGTCTTAAGGTGGTGGTAATAACCAGTAAGCTAAGAGTGATGATAACATACAGCTGTTTCCCACTATGACGTGCAGAATTCAGTTTTGCTTCATCCAGATTTTCCTTGTAGTATCAGAGCAACAGGAGAGAGCCTTTACCTTGGGACTGGCAGGGCTCCTGGGAGAAGGAGTTTATAACTTTGGCGAGTTGGTAAGTTGCTTTTTTGGATTGTCTGAGCTGTTTGAATGGAAAGAATTGGTTGTATCCTATCAACATTCTCTTGTCTGCTTTTTTAAGCTTATGCACCCTGTTCTGGAATCTTTAAGGAACACTGACAGGCAGTGGCTGATTGACACACTTTATGCCTTCAACAGTGGCAACGTAGAGAAATTTCAGGCTCTCAAGACAGCATGGGGCCAGCAGGTAAGTAAGTTGGGAAGCATTGCAGTTCCATAGTGCTTTGATATATAGGGTGAGAGTGAATATTCTGGATGAAAGAGTTTTAAAGTTGGAGTGGGTTTGCTGCATTTTTAAATCCTTCTCAGCTTGTTCATCCATAACAATTAGAACGTGCCAGCTGCTACCCTTTTGAAACATTCCCCCTTTTTAATGGGAACTAAGTGGTTGTCTGTCCATGCCTACCACTATCTGTTTGAGAATAAAATGTAGTATACCCTCATTATAATGAACCCTCATGGGACCAGGAGCAAAATTCATTAAAAGAGTGTTCACTATAATACGGCAAGTCCAATTTGCTGCATGATAATGAAAAGATTGACTTCTGTTACTGAGACTATTAGAAGTAGGGGGCTGTTATAAGGGTTTGTAATAGCAAAGTTCTTTTTTTGCATCTGGAAAAAAAAGGGGTGGGGTGGGGTGGAAACAACAGTTAAAGGCCTTGCAGGACCATATTTTCCTGAGTCACATGGATGTGGAATCCGTCACAGTATAGTAATGTTTTCTTAAATTGTGTATTTCCCCCTTATAGTTGGATTGATTAGTTAACTAAAATGGAAAAGTGAGGAGGAACATCCTGTAACCAAGGAAAGAACAGCAGAACTTCATGAGGCCCACTAGGGATTTACTGTGCCAATTTAACTTACCTGGCTACTGCTTCATGCTTTGGCCCTGACACTGTAGAACATAGTGCCTCCTTGTCTTCCTGAATAACTTACAAAGTAATGATCACTAATGTTAATCAGTGAGTCCTTGGTTAAGGGCCATGCTTTTGCATATTGTGCAGAGGAATGTACCCTTTTCTGTTGTTAGTAACATATGGAATGTTCAGACTGTGTCAAGTTTAAGCACAGGACCTTTTGCCGCAGGAGCAAAGCAGTATCAGCTGGAAGGGACCCCAGAAGTCATCTAATCCAGGGGTTGGCAACATTTTGGGGCTGACTGCCAAAAACCCTGCAACTTTGACTTGGAACATGTTGGCGTTCCAGGTGCAGATGCTGGGGGGGACCTGCAAGGGTCCCGCCTAGTCCTTGTTGTGGCAGTGCAACCCTGGCCCCTTCCCTGCCATGCTTCCTGAGACGTGTGTAGCTGCTGCCAATAACAAGCTGGGCTGTGGCTCTGGACCATGATGCAGCTGTCTGCTGCAAGCAGGGCTAGACTCTGGGCAGACCCCTGTTAACTGCCATGGAGCCCAGGCTACTTGCAGCAGGGAGCTACAAGAGGCTGCACTAGAGTCCAGAGTCCTGGCCTGGCTTGTAGCTGGCAGCAGCTGAACACATGCCTCATGGCAAACAGTGGGGAAGGGGCCAGGGGCAGTGATCCTTGTGGCAGCGCACTCCTGGCACCTTCCTCACTGTCTGCCCCGAGATGCGTGTGCAGCAGCTGCTGGCAACGAGCCGGGCCAGGGCTCCAGACCCCAGTACAGCCTCATACAGCCTTGTGGCTGGCTACCCCAGCCAGCCCTGGTTCTGGGGAAGCTGTTGTTGCCTGCCATGGAACCCAGGCTGCTTGCAGCAGGACTTGCAGTCTTTACTGGCTGCTGCAAGTAACCCGGGCTTTGTGGCTGGTGACAGCATTCTGCTCAGAGGCGGAGTCAGCCGTGCTGTGCCGAGCCAAATAACTTAGTGTGTGTGCATGCCATGTGTTAGCACATGTGTTGGGGGTTGCAGACCCCTGATATAGTCCAACCCCCCGCCTGAGGCAGGATCATCCCATCCAAACCATCTCATACAACCATAATCTAAACTCTACATAAGACTCCTGTCAAACTTGACACCGCGTAGACCTAACACCCTAATCTGCCACAGGTAAAACAGGGGAGCCATGGTAGCCAGTGTCCTGTTTCTATAACATGTTGTCAGTATACACTTAAGAGGTCCTGGGTAGCAGGCCATGCTCTCTACTAAAGAGGAAGGAAAAACACCCCACGGTTTGTACCAGTCTGGCGGCATGGACTAAAATTCCTTCCTGACACCAGATACAGTGATCAGTCTGACCCTGAGCTCTAAGGGGCAAAGACCCTCTAGCCAGGAACCTCCGGCTCTTTTCCTAATGGGACAGTCAGTACACCCCAGCTGAATTCCCCAGCCTTAGCTGTAGCCAACACCCAGCACCTCTGAGGAGACTTAAATATACCCTGACACATATAACAAAAAAAAAAGGTGAGGGATGGGGAGAGGAAGAGGGACAGAAGCACCAAGCAAAGCCCAGAAGCATGGGAGATACCCATGGTGGAAAATAGGCATAGCTACACTGAGATCATCCCTGACTAGTGGTTGTCCAGCCTCTTCCTGAACACCTCCAGTGATGGAAAGTCCGCAGCTTCCTTAGGTAGTCTATTCCACTGCCTCACTATTCCTACCGTAAAGAAGTTTTTTCTGGATATCCAATCTAAACTTACTTTGGTGCAACTTCAAGCCATTGGTCCATGTTTTTCTTTCTGAAGCAAGAGAGAAAATGTGCTTTCCCTCTTTATGGCTGTCTTTCAAGTATTTGAAGTCTGCTATCATGTCCCCTAAGGTGCCCTTTCCCCATGCTCAGCATGCTTAGAAGCTTCAGCATGTCCTCATACGACTTGCCCTCCAAGCCCTTGATCACCTTTGTTGCCCACCTCTGGACCCTCTCTTAAGTTCTCTACAGCCTTTTTACAATGTAGAGCACAGAACTGCACACAAGACTCCAGATGAGGCCTAACCATTGCCAAGTAGAGAGGCACTATCACTTCCCGAGTCTTGCACCTAATAGTTTCTGTAGCTCAAAACCACAGTGGCCTTTTGTGTGGCAACATCATGGTGCAGACCCATTGAATGTACCAAGACTCCCAAATCCTTTTCCATAGAGCTGCCATCCAGCCAAGTGTCTCTCATTTTGTATTTGTGTTTTTGATTATTCCTTCTGAGGTGTAGCACCTTGCATTTGTCTGTGTTGAACACCATCCTGTTGGCTGTAGCCCAGCTTTCCAGTTGGATGAGATCCTTCTGAATTACACTCACAACCTCCAATATGTTCACAATCCTTTCCAGTTTTGGGGGGGGTGGGGTATTGGTCTTCTCTGGGATTCCCTACTTGTGCACAGAAAGTAGTTATTTTTATAAATAAGGTAGGGAAATTGAGGAATAGTGAACTTCCTTTATAGAGATCCACTTAACACTGTTTGTTATCTTACAGCCAGACTTGGCTGCAAATGAAACACTTCTCCTGCAGAAGATCCAGCTATTGTGCCTCATGGAGGTGAGTTGATAGCCAAGATCCTGAAAGGTCTACCCAGTGCGTACCAAATAAAGCAGTGTGGAAGGCACTACTCAACTTCAGTCTGGTGTCAAATACACTGGTTGTGAGAGGGAATAGTGTGTACAGTGCTTTCATTACCCTGCTATTTTATATGGTAGGTCATAGGTTGGAGATATATTGCTGGTAATTGTGGCAATGCAGGGTTTTACCTCATGGTGGTGTCAAAGGATAGGTACTGCTAGTGGGCAGAAAAAAAATGCAAATGGATACTAGTAGGAGATGACAAGGGCCTCAAATAGTTGTCCTTTCAGGACTCATCTGAAGTACAGGCCCTTAAAGCAAGTCCTAATATGGTGTTAAATAGCCTGAGAGCATCTTGATTTTAGTCTCAAATGAATAAGGAATGAAAATCCTGCCCTGTGCAAGAAAGTCCTGTGGTGTTCATCTCTGAATTCTTTTCCCTATGCACAAGATCCAGTTTCATTACTGCCCATATGCAGTCCTATGAAACCCACAGTCTAAATTTTTCTTTAAAAGATTAAGTTTTGATAGAAAGAGGGCACATCTACACTTGTATTTATGCACCTTTTCTAATGCACATTAAATTTGGTACATCCAATGTGAGGTATTAAATCAGTGTGCATTAGGTTGTGCTAATGCGCAGTAGCACATTTGTACACTTTTTTTTTTAGTGACGTTTAATGCACAGTCAGCTCTTACTGCCAGTTAGCACGATGTCATGTACAAAACCGTAACGCTTTAATGCTCAGTAAAATAGTCTACTGTGCATTAAAGCACACATGTAGCTGTGCCCAGAGTTCATTTAAAACATTGTCAAACTTTGTGATCTGGTCATGTGGCCCTTACCCAGTTGTAGTAGTTGTAAAAATCTGTTATGCATGGAGAATTCTCGTGCTTGGGAAGCTGGAAGGCTTGAAAGCTAGGCGTGGGAAACTGATTACTATTCTGTTGTTTCGTACTGTGAATGGGCGTTTTTCATAAACCAGTCATCTAAAAGCAGAATAATTCTCAAATGCTACTACCCATGAAAGTCAGAAAGTGAAAAGGGGTGGAGGCAGCATCTCTGAAGCATAATGCCAGGAAGACTCATGCACTTTGGGAGGGACTCTTAAGAACTGTATGCATTTTATTTATTTTATCTTTAGATGACTTTCACACGGCCAGCCAATCATAGACAGCTCACTTTTGAAGAGATAGCTAAAAGTGCCAAAGTCACTGTGAATGAGGTGAGTTTTGTTAATGTCTTTTAATGAAGCCAATGATAAAGCATAACTGAATCTACAATTCTGGTAGCATTGTACAAACACTGGTATAACAAAATGTTGAAAAGATTACATAATTGCCATACAGTATGTTAGCTGATCATCATCTATGCAGTATCTCAGGGTTGTAGAGGAAGAATAAATGCTGACTCTTCTTTGTGGCTCCAGGGGCACCTTGCATTCCATAGTAAAAATATGTATAGTTTTCATTACTGTGGAGCAGATCTTTCTAAATCTGGTTGCTCTGTATAAAATACTGACTTGGTAAGTGATTCTCTATGGTGGGTAGGAGTGACCTGAGATTAAGCTAGCACAATAGGTCCACTCAGTTAATCTGTAGCCTAATGACAGTCATGGTTCAGTTCAAAAGTTGTGCATTCTTGAGTGCTTCACTTCCTTTCTCTCTTCTACCTCCAGGTGGAACTGTTGGTGATGAAGGCACTCTCAGTCGGATTAGTTAAGGGCAGTATTGATGAAGTTGATAAGAGGGTACACATGACATGGGTCCAGCCACGAGTGCTGGATTTACAACAGGTGAGGACTGCGGAATACTAAATCACTAGTAACTTTCCTTCTCTCTACCTCAGATTAGTAGATTTTTTTTTTTTTTTTGTGTTAGCTACTACATCAGTAAGACTAATTTGTACATATTGGGCATTTGTACACCTGCCTACACTGCAACACCAGGTGCTTTTAAAAGCACCTAGTGCTGCGGTGCATGCATTTGTATAGAAGGTGAAATGTATGTCAGCACTGAGAAAATGGCGGCAGCACGCTTTTGAACTAAAATATCTTCAGTGTGTTTTAGTTGAAATGTGCACTGCCGCCACTGTCTCAGCACTGATGCGCATTTTGCCATGTATACAAATGTTTGTAATGCAGTGCTGGGTACGTCAGCCCACATACGCAGCAGACTTGATTTAATCAAGTCTGCTTTGATATAGCAGAGATATGATGCATTGCAGCAGACAAATATATGTGTATAAATGCCCGTTGGTCCTACCAACGTCTTGTGGAGTTTTGACACACAAGAGTGTTAACCAAGTTTCCCTTTTCAAAAAGCTTTTAATAAGTTTTTTCTTACTTAACCATCATAAAATAAGGCCTGGTTTTGAGGCACTCCAGCCATAACGTAACTTTACAATGGCCACTGGCAAACCTTTCTAGGAGATGTGGCCCTGGCGATAAAAAGTGCGTGCAGAGTTCTGCAAATAGGGCCTTCCACACCGCAAGAGAATTGTGCCTGTCTGTCTATAGGTGTGTGTTGTATTAATGTTCTATTTTTAAAAATTAATTAAATGAAACCTCAAGCTTGTCGATTAGTCAGTGTGGTGTGGTGCACATCTTGTGCTGACAGACTCTCTGTAAGTGATTGATTTGGAAGAAAGATTGAGTTATACTTTCTCAAAATTAAAGTGCCAACATTCAGGGCACACAATACTAGAACAAGGTGTAGGCAACATTCTGCCCTGGAAGGAGGAAGAACTAAAACAGTGCTTCTTAGCTAAGGTGCTGCAAGACTTTTAAGAGTGCAGCAGGTTGCTGCTCAATATTTGTACTGTGCACAAGATAAACCAGAGTTTTCAAATAGGAATCTATAGTGTTAAAAGCATTTTGACCTGTTGTGGTCTGTCTGAGTTCTTTGCAACAGAAGGCATATTATTTTATTTTTTTCCATAGTCAACAGTAAAGTGAAAGCTAGGAGCGCTAGCCTTTTCTGAGGGGTGCCTTGAGCCTAAAAAGGCTGAGAAGCACAAGACTAGAAGACCACCCTCTGCCATTCTTTGTTTCCCTGAATCCTTTTTCACCCTAATGATTGTAGTTAAAGGGAACTCTTGAGCTTTTCAAAAAATGTTTAAGGTGTAAAACCCCTGACTCATGGATAAAGCTCACCTTGTTTTGACTTAAGCTGAACTGCATGTTGCTGTCTTAATGGTACAGTGCCACAATTTAGGAATTGTTTCATTTTTGCACCCCCCTCCCCCCCAACACACACACACAGTGGAAATAGTAGAAAACTTCTGGTTGCTGAATTCCTGAGCCTGTTCTGGATTTGCTTTTCAGATCAAGGGGATGAAGGACCGTCTGGAGTTCTGGTGCACAGATGTGAGGAGTATGGAGATGCTTGTTGAGCACCAAGCCCATGATATCTTAACGTAGAGGACCTTGCACTGCCTGAGGGAGTACCTTCTGCTGCTGAAGTGGCAGCACCCAGACCACTGACTCTGTACTGAATTATATTAAAAGTTGGGGGGAGGGTTGGGGAGGAGGGAAAGAACTACTTTTTGATGCTTGTACAGAGGAGCAAGTGGCCTTTGCTGCGTAACCCTTTGCTTGGAGTCAGGAATTCCCTATATGTTAACACACTTAGAACTGACCATGGGAGCTCCCATCCTGCTGTCACCAAATGGGGAAAAGGGCTACATAATGGTTTTGTTGTCAGGTTTTTGTAGCCATTAACTGCCTCCTGCACAAGCTAAATGGGTAGCTGTCATAGCCCTCTAGTGGGGTGGTGAAAACTTCTCTACATAAATATTTTTATAGGGAGGTGCTACATACCACTGTCAGGCATTGCAGACATGGTGATTAGCTTCAGTAGAGCATGACTTCCCTGGAAGCCCATCCTTCCAACAGCATTACTGACACCATCTCCCTATTGTCCCTTCAGTTGGTAATGCCCCCTCAGTTGGTAGCAGAGGGAGCTGCTCATTCCATTGAAGGGTTTTCCAGGAATAAAATTGTTAACTTGGTGGATTTGTTTTTTATATCTTTTTGGGGGTTGTTCTTGTTACAAACACTTTATTCTGAAGTGTGGTGCAGCAATATTGCTGGAATAAACTCTACCTTGCCCTTCCTGTAGCTCCACTTGCACTTTTTTATGCTAACTCATGGGGTGAGCCATCTGTCTTGTGTAAAGTGGGAAGAGGGCAAAATACTTCTTAAAGCAAACCTATGGCCTTGCACAGAACAGCTGTAGCCTATAGATCAGTGTGCCTTAAAAATAAACAGAAACAACAGTGAGAGTGCCAAGACCAGTGTTTAAGGCTCTTTGTTGGCAAGCTCTTACCAAGCCAGGGAGCTGCACTCTGAAGCAGTCTTAACCTTTACACACAGTAAATTACTACCCAACTTGCAGAAGGAAGGGTGATGAATTCAAACACTGAATAATGGAACAGCTCACTTAATCCAGCTTTTAGCCTGTCTTTTAAACAACTACTGTTTAAAAACATTTCAGTTCAGTTTGATTAAATCATTTTGCTGTGTTATCCCCATCATAGCGCTGGAGGCTTGTGCATCTAGTGACTGGTGGATTCCTTTTGTGCAGCAGTAGGGTGACCTTTATACCTGGGCCCTGAACACTTCTTGTGAAAAAATACAACTGTTTTGCACTTACCCAGCCCCTCCCCAAAAAAGGGAGGTGCTCTTCAATACTGGAAGAATGAGCAATGATCCAACGGCAGGGAAGCAGGCTCAATAGCAAAGATAGGGCTGCTTCTTGCTTTCTTCTGTGATGATGCAAGGTGATGGTGTTTTATATATAGATTGACTGTAGTAGTTCTTCAGTGACTGTTGTATAGGTGATACTCTATGAATGCGGGGGCCCTACTATAACCCATCAGGTAGGTGACATCTACTTAAAAATACAGTAAACGATCAGATAAAGTTTTATCAGCCGTTGTGAACTGAGTATGCGCCATGCCCTGTGGTCTCTTGCCATCTGTTGTTCCTAGTCTTGGCACAGACTCATTCTGAAATCTTGACGCTGCTGCTCCCTAGTACTTACACTGGCCGTCTTGCCTTAAGAGTACATGGATGTTGTATTTGCCAAGACTGCTCCTGCCATTGCAGTCAGATTCCTCAAGGTGGCTAAGTCTTTGCTCTCCACACTCTCATGAGAAAGGGAGTCCTGTAGGGTTCACTAGAGCTGAAGTGTTTGTTTTGTGTTTCCCCCTTAGTTCAATGCACTAGGCTAATTGGTCTGAGAAAGCCTAATGCTAGCAATATAAGAGAAATATACTTTACAAAAAAAAAAAAATTGACCATTTGTTGCAATGAAGATCAGATGTACAGAAGACTGGCTTGATAGCTGTTTTAGACTACTCGAACTGCCCATGTGAAACAGTAAATGATCACTGATCATTCAGTGACTAGTTTTTTTCCAGCCACCATTATTACTTCAGTGAATTTCTTCACAAAGTTTTTTTTTTTCATTTTAGCATGTTTCCTCTTTCTGCCTGATTCTCCAATGTGTTTAATTTTTTTGTGGGAGTGTCTCAATTCTTTGTTGTTTTGGAAAGTGAAAAGTTCCTGTGGTGTTTATAAGTGGTAAGATTCATTTTCTCCTGCTATCGTGCAATTTGAGAATTTATCCAATTCATGCTTTGCTTCCTTTTCCAGGTTAACATGGTGTATACAGTGCTCTCACGCCCAAGAAACCCTGATTGCTTACTGCTACTTGTGGTGACTTAACTCAGCAGGGGGGTTAACCCTTTTGCCCAGTCTGATCCCCTTGCCCAATCCAATCTGCAGCTCTGTTTTCTGCACCTGTGGTGTCTGTCCCTTCTCTGATCTGTTTTCATACACTGAAGCTGTCCTTGCCACTTCTGTCACTTGTGCTGTAGTTTGGCCACCTTTGACTTAATTCATGCGGAAGGTAAGGTAGATTTGCATCTCTCTGCTCTTTATTCATACAGGATAGAGTTAAAAGCGACAGAAAAGAAAAAGATTTCAGAGTTGAGGCAGGGAGAGAGGACTTCTTTTAAAAAAAAGAAAAAAAAAGAAAAAGAGGTAGAGCCTCTATTTGGTTGCTTTCAGAGTCATTGCAAATTTAAAGAGCAACTAGAACACAATCAAGCCAGGTTGTTTTACTTGGCCGTTTAGGTTTTAATGGCCGTAGTTCACAGTTTGATGCTCTTCGCTGGCCTGAAAATTTTAACTTAAGGGGACCTTATGAAAGCTCTCTTAGTACAAATTTGAAATGTGTGAAATTTTGTGTATCCTGATCAGGATTCCCTACCTCCTACAGGAGGCATTTCACTGGAGCAAATTAGTGAGGTTCTGCCTAATATAAATCGTGTCCTATTGGTCTTAATTTTATGAGCTCTTTTCAGACCATTCTAGAAGGCTCCAAATGTACAAGATGTGTAAAATAGTGGGGATGACAGAAACATCTTGCTTAAAGAACATGAAACACGCACCCTAATCACTGTCTTCAATAAGACGATACTGCTGCTGTCCTCCCTGTAGTGGTAATCAGTGGTTCCCAGTCAGGACCAAGGCCTTTTCTTCTGGGCTTTATACAAGTCACTCCTTTCCCAAACAAATCCCCAGTTCTACAGGAAAAAAAAGTCCAGGCTATGGTGTGGTTTTTTTCATAATGCTTTAATTATAAAACACTTAAGGAGCAGCTTCCTGTGAAAGGATCTGTTCAATTGTCTTCATTCCCATCCTTTGGCTCTGGGTTGGGAAAAGGTTCCTTCTCCCTGTCCTTCACTCATTCTGGTGGGCTCTGTAGTCCTGAATGTGTGCTAGAACCCAGCCTGATGGAATCAGGAAGACTGAGAACATCACAATCAATCCAATGGCTTGATCCTGGCAAAGGGGGAGAAACCAGAGGGTCAGCAGGGTTTTCAGTGGCCTTCCCTGTGGAATGGAGCTGGACAGTGATGTGACACTTTCCCACCAGAATTTAGGGTGTAACCTGTAATTAGCTTAAGTAAATGGTTCCTGTTGGCCCACTTGGTAGTGGATGGGTCATTTTCGACCTGGAGGGATGTGGGCAGTGGGGTTCCACAGGGCTCAGTCCTCGGGCCCGCACTGTTCAACATCTTCATCAGTGACTTGGATGAGGGGGTAAAAAGCACCCTGTTCAAATTTGCTGATGACACTAAGATGTGGGGGGATGTGGGCATGCTAGAAGGGAGGAATAGGCTGCAATCGGACCTAGACAGGTTACAGGGGTGGGCAGATGAGAACAGGGTGGGACTCAACACCAGCAAGTGTGAAGTGATGCACTGGGGGAGGAACAACCAGCACCATACCTACAGGCTGCGGAACTCCATTCTTGTCAGAGGCGGAAAAGGATCTTGGAGTCGTCATTGACTCCAAGATGAACATGGGCCAGCAGTGTAGGGATGCAGTCAGGAAGGCCGACTGCACCTTGTCACGCATTCACAGATGCATCTCGAGCAGGTCCAAGGAGGTGATCCTCACCCTCTATGCGGCACTGGTCAGGCTGCAACTGAAGTACTGAGTCCAGTTCTGGGCGCCACACTTCAAGAGGGATGTGGACAGCATGGAGAGGGTCCAGAGGAGGGCCACTCGTATGATCAGGGGGCAGCAGGGCAGGCCCTACAAGGAGAGGCTACAGGACCTGAACCTGTTCAGCCTCCACAAGAGAAGGCTGAGGGGGATCTAGTGGCCTGTTACAAACTATTCGGGACCAGCAGGCACTGGGGAAGTCCCTGTTCCCCTGAGCACTACCAGGAGTGACCAGGAATAACGGTCACAAGCTGGCAGAGGGTAGGTTTAGGCTAGATATCAGGAGGCGCTACTTCACGGTCAGGGCAGCTAGGGTCTGGAACTTCCAAGAAAAGTGGTGCAGGCTCCTACCCTGGGGGTCTTTAAGAGGAGGTTAGATGAACACCTTGCTGGGGTCGTTTGAACCAAGTACTCTTTCCTGCTGTGGCAGGGGGTCGGACTAGATGATCTAGTCACGGTTCAGTCCTACCAACGTTTTGTGGAGTTTTGACACACAAGAGTGTTAACCAAGCTTCCCTTTTCAAAAAGCTTTTAATAAGTTTTTTCTTACTTAACCATCATAAAATAAGGCCTGGTTTTGAGGCACTCCAGCCATAACGTAACTTTACAATGGCCACTGGCAAACCTTTCTAGGAGATGTGGCCCTGGCGATAAAAAGTGCGTGCAGAGTTCTGCAAATAGGGCCTTCCACACTGCAAGAGAATTGTGCCTGTCTGTCTATAGGTGTGTGTTGTATTAATGTTCTATTTTTAAAAATTAATTAAATGAAACCTCAAGCTTGTCGATTAGTCAGTGTGGTGTGGTGCACATCTTGTGCTGACAGACTCTCTGTAAGTGATTGATTTGGAAGAAAGATTGAGTTATACTTTCTCAAAATTAAAGTGCCAACATTCAGGGCATGCAATACTAGAACAAGGTGTAGGCAACATTCTGCCCTGGAAGGAGGAAGAACTAAAACAGTGCTTCTTAGCTAAGGTGCTGCAAGACTTTTAAGAGTGCAGCAGGTTGCTGCTCAATATTTGCACTGTGCAAATCATCTCACTTTAGTTGGTATCTATTTTGGGACAATGTGGTTCCTAAACAGCTGTTTTGAACAATAGGATCTTTCCCAACTAGAGTGGAGCTGAGAGCTGTTTTAGCTTCCAGCTTGGTTTGTTCGTGGACTGCAAAGAAAGTCAAGGCTGAGAAACCAACCTTGCATGGGCGGAGATTGTTTCTAGTGCCTTGGAAATGTTATTTGCCAGAAGACATATTCCCAGTCTTCCGGAGTTGTGAAAGTGGTATCCCTGCTCCTGCCATCCAACCTGCTTTTAAGATTCAGCCAGAAATCTCAGGACCTGGCAATAACTCATTCCTGAAAGGCACAGTGCAGTCAGGCTGACTTTCAAGTGACCTTGCAGTGCTGAAAGCACTGGAAATGTCTGGAACACATTTCTATGTAGTAACAAATGATTTACAGCTTGCATTTATTCTCGGTACAGTTGCAGTCTGATGAGAACTGTGCTGCCACAAGAACAAGAAGCATTAATGGTGTACAAAAACTCAGACTGATGTCTGAGACCTTTTTTTAAATATTTTGCTTAGGCCTTGCTCTGGCAAAGCTTCTGTTGACTTCAACTGAGACTCCTGAGTCAAGAATGAAGAACTGAGTATAAATTAAGTTTGGCTTGCCAGGCTTGACATTCTTTGTCTTGAATTTATCCTGCATACTTGGGAAAGCAGGAGTACAGCAGCCCAAAGATTCCTTTCTTGTAGCAAATACTTGTGCCAATAAGGAAGGTCACACTTCAGAGGCTTAACTAGAATCAAAGTCTGTTTGGAAAGGATCTGTTCATAACTCAAACTAAATTGACAAGCCTTTTAAGTAAAGGTAACAGCAATATAGCCAGTTACGAAAGGCCCTAATTCACTCTACCTTGGGCTCAGGGCTAGAACTTGCTGTAGAATTGCAGTATGACCCCCTTACTCTGCCATACTCCAGATGAGACCCTGTCTTCACTCTATACTCATTTAAAAACAAAAATAAAATCTTTATTGTGATTGGCACATTGCGATAGAAGTGACTTTGTTCCTCTGAGCATGGTGCTGCAGGCAGAGTAAATTGAGCTGTAGATGACTGATCCTGTTTCCTGGTACACGTAACAGATAGCAGTGACAATGGAGACTGCCTTCACTAGTGTTACAGGTTAGTCTTAACGCGGTAAATGCCAAGAATCTCTTCAGCAGTATGAAAAGTAGATTTTGTTTCTGGTCATGCATTTGCATATTTGCATCGTAATCCTGCAGCAAGCTTCAAGGAGGCACCTATGCAGAGCCCCTGCAGGCTTCAGTGTCACATACAGAATTCACTGTAGCATCAGGGGTTTTATTTGGGGTCTCCGTGACCTTGACTGTGCAAAGCGATTCACAGAGTGGGCAGCTACCTCTATGGGAAGGAGTGTTTACTCTCAAAATCAGGCACTCTGTTCTTAATCTGTAATTCACAGATATGAGAGAAACCCAAGTCACGCAGTTCAGATCCAGGTTTCTTTCTCCCCAGTGTGATGTGGATTTGGAATCGGATTTGGTTTGGCTTATTTTAGATCCAGCCCAGCTTTAAGGTTCACCTCCAAACTTCAATGGTAATGGGCCAGGGCCAGGAAAAAAAGAGGGCCTTTTCTGTTGTTTTACTTTGAACAGAAAAAAGAAAAACACATGAAAAAAAATTTTCTGGAGTCAAATCGGCCAACCTCTGTCAAATAGCAGTGCACCCCTCTTGATGTTGGTGGAATCACTGAAAGCTGGAACTATTGAGGAAAACATTTGCAGTATTTAAGCAACTTGTTTCTTTCTTTAAATTCAACTTACATATTTTGTTTTTTCTTTATAGTTTCACTCCCAAATGAGGAGTGCATTTGATTTCAGGTAACTGAAAAACAGAAGGAGTCGGGGCTTCCCAGCCCAGGAAACACTTCCTTGAATTTCTGTTTCTTACGTGTCAGCTTTTAAACTTTGTCCTACAATATTTCATTTTTTGTTTCCATCAATACCGCTATTTTTTTGCTGCCACCCACAGAGTGTGCCTCCCCTTTTGACAGGAATATGACCCAGGAATGTCCCCAGCTACACTTCTAACTGGTGTCTAAGCTTAAAACTATAAACTGCCTGATTGACAAGCACAGGTCACCACTCTTCCCGAAAACAAAAGGTTACTTACAGCTGGAGTGAGTATTTCCTCTGGTGGGTGAGACTTATAGGTCCCTCTGGGAACAATCTGATTCCTCGTTGTTGCACGGAGCAACCTGAAGGCACGCTGAAACCCCAACATGGTCAGTCCTCCTCCTCTGCTCCCTTCCAAACCCAGGCTCTGCACCCTCTGCAGGGAGTGGCTCTAGTTCCAGACTCAGAGCTGTGAGGTTGCAGCTGTTTGTGTCAAAAGCTCCTCCTACAATGGCGGTTGAAGGTCTGAAAGTTTTTTGCTCTGGTGTCAGATGTCAGAGCAATGAACAAGTTCAGTGCCTTATGCCTGCTGAATTAATTTAGCACTACTTGGCTCTGATTGGCTGGGGAAATCGCTTGGTTACAACCCGTGATCAGAGCAAAGGGCTACTTATGGTTTCCTAAACTCAGTGCACAGGGGCTTGTGGTTGAAAGCATCTAGAGTTGCTTCCTTCTGGATTTTCCTGTGTCAGTCAGTTGTGCAACACTGTTAGGCTCAAGTAAACTGCTGCTTGTAAAAGTTCATGCATCTCTGGTTCACTTAGTCTATAAAGTGCAAATCTGCTGTCCCCTTTCAGCTGTAAGGCAGGGTAAAGGCCATGAGAAGGAACTGATTCAAGTACAGCAGAGCAGACCTTTTAAAGGTAACCACATAAAGAGCAGAGAGCTATTTTATCTCTACAGAAATAGGGTGAACCTTTTATATGAGTGTTAGATAACTAACTGGGGTTTCAGAGGGAAGGGAATATAGTTGAATGATTAAAATGGGGAGAATAGAACTCAAGGCATTTGATTTCTATTACTTCCTTCCATGGGTGCTTTATGTGACTGGATCACTTAAACTTTCTGAGACAGTTTCCCTCTTTGTGAAAGGGGGATAAAAATGCCTGTTTTGAAATGATGTTGCAGAGCTTATCCAAAATCCATTCTGTATCTTGAAATTCTCATACGAAAGATGCTGGAGAAGAGCCAGATATTAGTATAGGCTTCTGATGGGAAGAACTCATAGAAATGTGACTTGATCAAACAGGCCCATGGGTGAAATGGTTGGTGTGGACGACGTGAGGCACAGCCTTTTTTGGTGTAAATTACTCTGCTCCAAGGTAAAGCTACTCGAGTGTAAATTACACTGGATTTGCATACCTATTTCAAATCGCAGAGTAGTCCTTTCCTCAATGCAGACTGGCTCCCCCATCTCCTAGGACATCTTTACATGTGTCCTGGGGATGGGGGTGGGGGAGTGCTTTAATTAGAGTGGATTCGAGAGCTGCTCTAATTAAAGCACCTGCAGCATCTTGTGTATTCAGCATCCCATGCTTCAAAATGGCAGCAAGGGCACTTCAACTAAAGCTCGCTTGACGAGCTTTAGTTAAAGCACCCCCACTGACATTTTGAAGCACGGGAGCGCTGAATACATGAGGCAAAGGCTGCTGGAGTATGCCAATTAGCATGTTTCAGCAGACTTGATTAATAGAGTTGGCTCCAACAGGCTGTATTTACAGGCACCCCTAGTGGTTAGGCGCACCAACTTTGGGCAGTCAGTGGGAGAGTTGATAGGCTGTTAGGCCCTTACTATGGAGTAAAATCTGGGGTGGATTAATCTGTAGCAATTGTGTCACTTGTCCCTACAGGCAGCAGGGCGTGCAGACAAACCCCTGTGGAACAATCACATCACACGGGGATGCGTCTGAAACATTACTGCTGTGAGCATTTCAGTGGGTACAAGCTGATCAAGCACTTGTTTGAGTCTGTGCATTTGGGATGGGAGAGTGGATCCAGGGGAATCGGTGTCCCCCTGCAGCACCTCTTTAGAGCTTAATGAATCCATTCTTCTCCCCTTGCTGGTGCTACTAGGCACCATAGAGCAGGAGCAGTTGAAGCTGCCAGTCAGGGAGTGGCTAATCCTCTCTTCCTTTTATGGCACAACCGGAAGATAGTCATGTTGGAGCTTCACAGAGTGACACAATGATCTCTGAGATGGTACTATGCTACAGTGTGCACTGTAGTGATGCATAAAGCGGTTCGTTTCTCTGGAGGCCCGCAAAAATCACAGACACACATACAT
Organism: Crocodylus siamensis; assembly: GCF_052110815.1. NCBI lineage: Eukaryota > Metazoa > Chordata > Crocodylia > Crocodylidae > Crocodylus > Crocodylus siamensis. Next base: position 172,292,593 of record NC_143396.1, read on the forward strand.
TAAACGGCACAAAGGTGGCATTTGTTTGCAAACAAAGGTCAGAGCAGAGTCAGGTACTCAGATTACTCTGACCCCGTATTGGTATTCGCAAGCGAAATTTATCTTCTCTCTCCTGGGCACGTGTGCAGAAACAGGAACTCTTACAGCTTACTTCCGTTTCATACAAGCATACATGTAAGTTACATTACTACATACATCGCATGTATAGTATAATTAACTACTTAAGTATGCAGGGCGGAGAAGTAAATATGCATCAGCTAATTAAGCATGGTCAGAAACTACAACAGGTCACCAAAAGTTTACTTCCCCCCGCCCCTTTCAAGGACACAGATAATTGAATTTTGGCTCCTGCAATCCGCATGAGAAAGACTTAAGGCAGGTAAGGGGGAGAAACTGCAATTAGCATAAGGAAGGCTGTAGCAAGGCTGGGAAAGAAAAAGTCCTTGGCAGTATTTCTTGCTTATCAGGTGCAAGATGCAAGCTGTGCATTTCTAACAATATTCTATTTCTAACAGTAGCAAGCAACAGCTGCTGGGCTCCGGTTTAGTTTCCATTCATGTGGCCAGTGAAGAAGGCTTAGATTTCTGCCAAACCCCAGTTGCAACGACCAGCTCCAAGTATGGCCAGGGCTTTGGAAACTGGAACCCCCTTCCTTTTCTTCATGCCCTGCTGCAGGCCAGCACTCCTTGTTGCAGCTTTCTGTGCTGGTGCCAAGGGAGCTGCAGCTCCACCCTTCCTCTCATTCCAGGGCTGAATGTCCCTCCCCCCTGCCCTGACCTTGCCAGTCACGCTCTCTCTTTGTACGGAGGCAGGCTCTTTCAGAACTGGAGTTGAATAAGCAATGACTAGTCAGAAATCCAAAGTCCAGGGCTGCCCTGCATGCTCCTGCTAGCTTACTCTGGATTTCCTGTCCCTTTTGCTGTCTCATTTTTAAATAGGGAGCTTTGCCATGTTGCAAGTACGAGCCTGGCAGTTTGGGAGAAGGCTGATCCTTGCAGAAATGGCAGAGGGCTGAGACCATGGCAGTCTAAGTGTCTCTCCAAACTGCTCTGCTAATGTGCCTTGAGGTGAGCTGTCTGGACCGTGTGCTGGGCTGAGGGGATCATCCTGTTTTTGGCCCTGCTGAATCCTCCAGAGACTGCCAAGTGGGGGCTGGGGGACAATGAGGGCAAGCTGTGCTAGGTAATGGTGGACATCTGTCCACTAGGAACCAAATTGAGGTCATTTACTTATTCCTTTTGTCCAAGACAATAGTGGATGGCACCTACTGTTGGCCATCAGTGATGCGGGTTCATTTGGGTCAGTAGCCTAAAGCAGTGATTCTCGGCCAGGGTGTTGCACAAGATAAACCCAGAGGTTTCAAAAAGGAATCCATAGTGTCAAAAATATTCTGATTTGTGAGCTTTATGAGCTCTTTGTAACAGAAGAATTGCTCTATTTTTTTATTATTTTTTTTTGTAGTAAAAAGAGAGGGAAAACTAAGGGCTGGCATTTTATGAGGGGTGCCTCGACTCTAAAAAGGTTGAGAACCACTAGCCTGGAGGTTTCCCTCGGTTTTCCTGAATGCTCACAGTAAGCTGGAGCAGGATAACCCCTGCTTATAGCAATGGTTGCTGGGAGCGATTCTATATGCTCATTTCCTGCATTTATATTTTGGGAATCTTGCATGTCGCACTCTTGAAAAATGTGTAAGCAGGCCATTGCCAACTGCCAGTAACATAACTGAGCGGGGGACAACTGAGGCAGCAGCCCCAGGAGCCGTCTTTGTTGCAGGGGGAAGGGCAAGCAATGCAAAAGCAGCCATTGCTGCGGTGGTGGCACAGTTCACATGGAAAGAGCTGGCACAACCCTGGGCACTAAGAGGCTGCCTTGGGCACAGAGCTGTGCTGCTAGGCCTCTGTCACCTGCCTAGGGTCCAGTGACCTCCCTTGGAAACCCCTCACCAGTGGGATTTCAGACAGGACCTGAGCTTCAATTTCTGATCTTTGCTCAGCCTGTTTAACCAGGCAGCAGTAGAGAAGCCAAAGCCAACTTCAGCCTGCTCCAACTTGCCTGCAGTCTTTATTAGGATCTAGTATTTTTTATCAAAGTGCAGTTCTGGTGATTTTTTTGTGAAAACAATTTGAATTTGACAAGCTTTTCAATTTTTTAATGAAAAATGCTCAATCCAATATTAAACAGCTGCCATTTAATTTCATAGGGCTGTTCTTAAAAAAAAAAAAAAAATTGTTTGAAAACCAAAGCCCAGGCAACTTTCAATTTGAAATGAGATGAAAGCATTCACTTACAATATTTATTTGAAAGATCAAAATGTTTTGTTGGATTCTTAATGAAATTGTTTTGTTTAATATTTTTTCACTCAAAACAGGACTTTTTGATCAAATACGTAAATAGTTTGATGTAAGCTTTTAGGCTATTGTTTTGTTGAAACAGAAGTTGTTTGGTTCCCTCTGTAGGTGAAGTGGGAGAATGGAGAGTTTGTTTGTATCTGCAAATAGGTCTAATTTGCTGAGAGCCCAGGAGTCCCATACAGGAACTCTTGGAGCCCTTTTAAAAAGGGAATGTATCACAAATATAAATCATAGATGAACATGAGCCTGCAATGCAATGCTGCGGCTAGTAAAGCGACCAAAATGCTGGCGTGCATCCATAGATGCTTCTCGAGCAAATCCTGGGACGTCATTCTCCCCTTGTACTCAGCCTTGGTGAGGCTGCAGCTGGAGTACTGCGTCCAGTTTTGGGCTCCACAATTCAAAAAGGATGTGGAGAAGCTTGAGAGAGTCCAGAGACGAGCCATGTGCATGATCAGAGGTCAGGAAAACAGATCTTACGATGACAGGCTGAGAGCCATGGGACTCTTTAGCCTGGAAAGGCGTAGGCTCAGGGGTGATCTGATGGCCACCTAGAAGTTTATCGGGGTGACCACCAGGATCTGGGGGAACGTTTGTTCACCAGAGCGCCCCAAGGGATGACGAGGTCGAACGGTCACAAACTCCTGCAAGACCGTTTCAGGCTGGACATAAGGAAGAATTTCTTTCCTGTCCGAGCCCCCAAGGTCTGGAACAGTCTGCCAGCGGAGGTGGTTCAAGCACCTACATTGAACGCCTTCAAGAGTAAATTGGATGCTTATCTTGCTGGGATCCTATGACCCCAGCTGACTTCCTGCCCTTTGGGCGGGGGGCTGGACTCGATGATCTCCCGAGGTCCCTTCCAGCCCTAATGTCTATGAAATACAATACCTGGTATATTCTAATTGTTATGTGTGAAGGAGCTGAGAACAATTCAAATGTAGCACAACTGTTACAACTTGAACCCTCAGTGAAGGAATATTAACATAGGAGCATGTTTTGCAACATTTGATTCATTTCTGCTTCTTCATACGTAATAATTACAATATACAAACCACTGGTCCCCTCTTGAAAGGTTCCTCTTTCGAAAGGGTTTCAAGCATTGGTACTTCCATACCTGAAGAGTGTCCCAGGCTGCGCCATCCAAAGTTTTGTTCTGTCCCATGTTCACAAACAGTACTAAACTAAACTTGTATGTAGTTGTAGATGGCAAAAGTGGGTGGCATGTTTGTGACTTCATGGGAGCTATTCAGCAAAGAAAATGGGCTACACCAGTAGCTTAATTAAGGGTGCATGTATGACCTGGATAATAGCCCTAGGCACTGCTTTTGTGGAGATGCTGGGGGGGAGGAGGAGTGCAAAAATAGCCACTGCCACCAAGAGCACCACAGCAGCTAGTACTGCCCTGAGTGTTGCTCCTCCCCAGGACGCAAAACTGCCTTGCTGCACCTCTGGGCCACATCTGCCTGGAAGTCAGCAGCCCCAGATTTGGTAATCAAGTGCAAAATCAACTGTAGTGTTTTTGTTAAAATCTAATTGTTTTTATTCTTGACTAAGAATAGGTTTTACTGAGGGTCATGATGGGATCTGTTATTCTTGGACTTGCCTTATCTTGGTTGATTGGTGGCAGTGCACCTCTTAGAAGCTGGCAACTGAAGGCCATGCAGCAGCAAACTCAATGCAAGACAACATTAGCAGGCTATGGTAAATCCCCAGCAGAGGGAATTATTCTGAATTTATTTGATTTAGGTGGCTCTGGATTTCTGAGTTGGTTCATGGACTTCTACTGTGAGCCAGAAGTGTGGTTCTTTGGGTCCATCCTATCTGGCTGGTTAGTTTGGCCAGTTTGTTTTTACTGTAAACAACATAAAAAAGGACCAGTTGTATTGTCAAGTTACCACAGCTTTGCTTGTGACAAGGGAAGAAAAATAACTCTAATAATGCTGAGGATACATAATAAATATTTTAATTGCCTACAGCATCTGCATATGTTACCACAAATTGGGACCATTTGGCTCTTAAAGACAAGACTACAGCCTGCCTACATTTGGGACCTATTTTGCATGCTTAAACACAGAATTAAGTGACAGCTACAATTCCCTTAATGATTAACCTTTTAATGCAAAATTAAGGTACACTTACAGTTCCTTTAATTATCACCACCCAGCCAGAAAGAAGCAACAGACCCATCTACTATCTAACTTTTTATTGCCATATCCCAAAAGCATAAGAACAAACATTTATGTCAATGCTTATCTAGCTACCCACAACAGCACAAGAGGTGGTCATCATTTTACAGGAGGGGGTAAATGTCATTAATGATCTGCCCAAGGTAAGCTCAGGGCTGTGGGTGACATCAACTTCCTTGTCATGGGATGGTGTGTTATTGTAGGAGGTTAGAACTGACTTCATTTCTTTCTATTTAGTACCTCTGCTTTCTGCAAGTCCATTTATAGCATCTGACAAAGTAGCCTGTAGCCACTGAAAGCTCATGCCTTTCTGAATGAGTTAGTCTATTAGGTGCCACCTTGTCTTACCATCCGCCTAATTCTAGACTAGCATGGCTAACTACTGTCTCTGTTACTAACGTGTTTAAGCTGTTACATCTTTCTTGAAGTGTGGGGCCCATCACTGGACACAGTACTCCAGGTAAGGCATCATCATTGCCAAACAGAGTGCAAGAATCACTTCCTTCCATTTGCAAGTGACACTCCCAGTATGCTGTTGGCTGTTTCTGCAACAAGAGCATACTGTTGGCTCATATTCAGCTTCTGGTCTACTGTAACCTCCAGGTCTTTCTCTGCAGTACTTCAGGGTACTGCAGCATAGCCAATCATTTTCTAATCTGTTGCTGTGGAATAACTGGTGTAAATCTCTTCCATCTTAAATTTCTGTCTGAGCTGCAAATCAGGGCATTTTTACATGTGCTCTGGTGCATGGCAGCACTGGGCCTTTAATTAGTGAGCCATGCTAATTAAAAGCACCCCTGTCACGTGTATCAGCATTCCCACACTGAAAAAATGGTGGCAGGGCACTTTGACTTAAAGCTCATCAAACGTGTTTTATTTCAGTGTGCCCTGCCACCATTTTTTCAGCATGGGGACACTGATGCATATGATGTAGAAGGCTGCTAGAGTGCATCAATTTCTGTCCTTGAGTTTCTGTGCTTGATTAATCGAGTCTGCTCCAATGTGCTGATTTCCATCACATTAGAGCAGGCTCCCCACATGTCTGTAGGAGTCCATAGTGAGCATATAAAGAAGTAAATCTTGAAAAGTAGCTGAGGACTCTACTTCCTGCTAGCTGGGAAATTTTAGCTTCTCACATAAGGCTGCCTTCTGTCCAATCGAAGCTATGGGTTTAGGCAAATGAAATTAAGTATCTGGACCTTTCTAAAATCAGTCTTGATAATGTGAGCATTGACCTAGACACAAAGTTGTTAACCACATGGCTGGGCACCTGGAACAGCTTGCCATGCAAAGGGGCAGCAGCAACTTCTGGTTGCTGCTGCCACTAGTACAATTGCAGGGCTGCAGCAGCTGGTGTTTCTTTTCTGTCCCCACTCCCACCTCCCACCTGAAGTTGTTTTCCACCTGAATTTGAAATATTTTTTAAAAGAGGGGCCTATTCAATTTGTACCCATTTCTAGATCCTGTACAGCCACCCCAAGCAGAGGTTTCATCGCTGACCTGCAGTGTGGAAAAGAGAACAGCTTGCCTTATACTGGAAGAAGAATTTCTCAGTGTACTTTCTGCAGGTTTTGCTGCGAGTGAGGTGAGAACACAGCTGTGAGGTTAAACTATCCTCAGTTGCCTATTTGTCATTCTAGAGCAAATGATAACAGTGGAGTTATCAATGTGAACAGGGAATAACTGAGAGCAACATGTGACTCATGGCATAGACATCAAAGGCCTACAAGATGTGTCCAAAGCAAATTTATCAGAAAGGAACTTATTATCTATTTGTTCCATGTAACTTGTGATAGGCCTGGCATGCGGCAAGTGAGCACCAGCAAGAGAAGAACTGAAGATTCCTTTAAAAAACTCTCTACTATTTTGGTAGGAGTTTGATAGTGGAATATTATTATTTTTATTCTTTGTTTTGTTAAGAACATAAGCATGTCAGAAGTGCCATATTGGGTCAGATCAATGGTCCATCTAGCCCAGTATTCTGTATCCAACAGTGAAAGAAATGAATGCTATAGTGGGAGAGCATTAAACCAGGTATCTCTAGAGGTGGTCTATCCCCTATTCAGTATCTTCCCTGGCATTCCCCTTTATTAGTTTAGAGATGCCATATGAACCATCTCCAACTGTTATGTTCAATTGCCATTAATAGATCTATCATCCACAAATTCATCCAGTTGCTTTTTGAACCTGGCTATGCTGTCTGCCTCCACCACCTCCTGTGTCAATCAGTTTCAGAAGTTAACTACATGTTGCTTGCTTTATTTTGTTTGTTTTAAACCTGTCACCTACTAATTTCAGCGGGTGTCCCTTATTTCTAGTATTCTGGGACTTGGTGAACAACACTTCTCTGTTCACTTGGTCCACATCCTTCATGATTTTATTAGACCTTTATCATAGCCCCCTCAGGTTTCTCCTTTTCAAACAGAAGAGTCCTAGCCTTTTTAGTCTCTTTGTATGGCACCACTATCTTCTGGGAAGGGGGGCAGTGAAGACAGATGCAGGGAGGGGATAGCTGCCAATGTCAGAGGGAGGGAAGAAGTAGAGGAGAGAAGAGGAGGTTATTTTATCTCTGGTAAACAGCCTCTGACATAAGGGGGGAGGGGGAAGGGAGAGAGATTATCTCAGGTAAGCAGCACCTGCTTAGGGACAGGGGAAGGAGAAAGAAAGAGTAAGCAGCACTTGGTGTAGGGTCAGGGAGAAGAGAGGGAGAGAGGAAGGAGGGCAGCGGAGGGGACCAACAGCATGGCACTGGGCAGAAAAAGAAGTACGCTAGGCTGAGCTGCTCACCGCTGATCTGTGCTGTGGGCCATATCCAGTCATTTCAAGGATCAGACCTGGTCTGCGGTCCATAGCTTAAGCACTACTGTAATAGAAGATGCATCCACATCTTCTAGCTTGTTTTGAAAATCTGGGTATTCATGATCTCACTGCCTATGAAGGTACCTCACTTCAGAGGCTCCCGTACGAGAGAAGAGGAGACCAGGAAAAGGGAAAGCAGCAAGAGGAGAAGGTGGGATGTGGCATTGAGGGAAGAAGGATGGATTGGATAGGGTAGAGCAGAAACCTTGGCAAGAGTAAAAGATGTCTTAAGCAGGGGAAGCTGTAGAGCAGTGGTTCTCAACCTTTTTGGACTAAAGGTACCCCTTGACAGACTCAAGCTACCCTTTTATAGACTCAGGGCACATCTTGGAAAATGCCAGGGCTTTGTTTTCTCTCATTTTTGACTACAGAAAAATGATAGTGCAATTCTTCTGTCCAGAAGTACTCAGAAAGATCACAGCAGGTCAGAATGTTTTTGACAGTATGGATTCCTATTTGAAAACTCTGGGTTTATCTTGTGAGTCCTATGTGCATGCCTAACAGGGCTAACATTGTGTGGCATCCCAGGGCACTCTTGAAAGGATCTCAAGGCATCCCAGAGTGCTGTGGCATGATGGTTGAGAATCACTGCTGTAGAGAGACAGGACATGTAGACCCATGGGGTACCCGAGGGGCAGGAGGAGACCAGTGTAGAAGAAAAGGAGGTTTGTGAATGTCTCAGGAAGGAGAGTATAATGAATCTACCTCCACTGGAGAAGACTTAAACCCAGGTCCCAGTTGGAAATAGTCAAGGAGTAGGCTGAGTCATCCTTCAGAGCTACGGAAAGAGGGCCCTGCTTGTACAAGACCTTATAAGCTCAAAGCAGATAACAGTATGTTACCCAGACAGCAGTCTGCCTTGCTCTGCCTTTAGCTTACTTGGATCTTTTTTGTGATTCTGCCTTTTAGCTTCTGATCTTAGCTTCTGACTTCAGCTCTCCACACCTGGCATTGGTTCCTGACCTGGCTTGCCCCTGGACTCCACTTGCCTTATGACTTGGTTCCTGACCTCAGCTTCTGGACCTTGTCCTTGCTACACACATGACCTACCCTGACTGCCCACATCCCAGTCACTTAAAAAGAAAGGAAGAACTTTGAGGAAGGAATTCAAGGTGAGTCACTGTCAGAAAGTGCAAGCCAGGGAGAAGGTGTTGGAACAAGCTGGCAAAGCAAAGAGCAACAAGCCTTATGTCTGGCTAGGGCACAGCGAGAAGTCCTATGGCTTTGGAGAATTAAGTGATCTGGCTGCCAACAATTATAACATGTAGTGCACATGTAATTGAGGACTAAATTGAGAAGAGCTTGTCCTGTAGTAATTGCTGTTCCATGGAGCAGTTGATTAGGTTTGTATTTTTGTCAAAAATTAATGATATTTTAATTCTTAATACTCATTTTTAAAGAAAACACTGAAGTGTTAAATTATTTCTACCTGCTGCTATGGCACTTCATAGTTGTTATGGTCAGAAGGGACCTCAGTAGATCACTGAGTCCGACCCCCTGCCCTGGGCAGTTAAGAGTGCTGGGTTCATATGACCCCAGCCAGGTGTTTGTCCAGTCTCCTCGTAGAGTTCCCCAAGGTATGAGAGAGCACCATCTCCCTTGGAAGCCCATTCCAGATTCTGGCAACCCTTACCATAAAGAAGTTCTTCCTGATGTGTAACCTAAATCTGGTCTCTGTCAGTTTGTGGCCATTGCTCCTGGTTATTCCAGTGGGATGCCCTGGTAAACAGAGCATCTCTTATTTCTTACTCCCCTCCTCTCCTTCCCCTGCGCCCCCCCCCCCCGATTTGAATTTGTAAACAGCCCCAAGATCCCCTCTCAGCCTTCTCTTGTGAAGGCTGAAGAGATCCAGGTCCCTCAGTCTCTCCTCATAGGGGCTTACCTGCAGGCCCCTAACCATGCGAGTGGCCCTCCTCTGGACCCTCTCAAGGTTATCCACAACCCTCTTAAAGTGCGGCACCCAGAACTGGATGCAGTCCTTCAACTGTGGCTTGACTAATGCCACATAGAGAGGAAATATCACCTCCCTGGACCTGTTCGTGATGCACCTGCTAATGCATGATAGAGTGTAGTTAGCTTTACTGATTTTTTTTGTCACATTGATGGCTCAGATTCATCTTGGAGTCAACTATTACTCCAAGATCGCTTTCTGCTGCTGTGCTGCTGAGAAGGTCATCCCCCAGCCTATAGATGTGTTGGTGATTCCTTCTCCCTAGATGCAGCACTTTGCACTTGCTTTGTTGAACTGTATCCTATTCTTTTGAAAATACCATAAAATTGTGCTTCTTTTAATCCCTTCCAAGTGAAAATTACTTCAACATTTTTCAGAAAAATACTTCTGATGCTCAGTTGAGCAGTTCCCATTTCAACCAGTAGAGACAGTGAGCATGACTCCATTACTACGCAGTCATTACTGTGCACTCATTTTAGTACTTGTATTAGCAAGTACTAAACAAATGCGCAGTAACCAGAATTACTACAGAGTAGTGCCAATTTGGATAACACCAGTGAACATTTTTTAGGTGATGCTACTGTGCAGTAGCCTAATACTGCACAGTAGCATGTTAGCACTGTCCTTGGTGTGATGCACTACTATGCAGTATTTTTTGGCTACTGCAGAGTCAGCATCTGGTGTACATGCACCCAGTGATACAAAAATGAAATAAATGGCTATGTGGATGCGTGGAAACCAGTAGACGTAATATACCTTGTCTTTAGCAAGGCTTTTGATACGGTCTCCCACAGGATTCTTGCAAGCAAGCTGAGGAAGTATGGGTTGGATGAATGGACTGTAAGGTGGATAGAAAGCTGGCTGGATTGTCAGCCTCAATGGGTAGTAATAAATGCCTCAGTGTCTAGTTGGTGGCCAGTATCAAATGGAGTGCCCCAGGGGTCAGTCCTGGAGCCAGTTTTGTTCAACGTCTTTATTAATGTTCTGGAAGGTGGGATGGATTGCATCCTCAGCAAGGTTGTAGATGATGCCAAGCTGGCTGGTATAGTAGATACATTGGCAGGTAGGACTAGGATGCAGAGTGACCTAGACAAATTGGAGGATTGGGCCAAAAGGAATCTCCTGAGGTTCAACAAGGATGAGTGCAAAGTCCTGCACTTAGGAGGGAACAATCCCATGCACCAGTACAGGCTGGGAGCTGTCTGGCTGGGCAGCAGCTCTGCAGAAAAGGATCTGGGGATTACAGTGGACAATAAGATGGATATGGGTCAGCAGCATGCCCTTCACCAAGACCATTCTGAGAAGGATTCTGCTGCTGCACTGGGAGAAAAAGAGAAAAGTAAAATGATCATTTACTGTAAATATTTCCCAGTGCCAGCAAACCAGGTATACCTGGCTGATCCAGTTTGCCTCTCATTGGCCTTTGGAGTTAAAGGAAAGATGCATTGAGGGTAAGCTTACCAATGAACTGAGGCTGGGCCTTTGTTTTTGCATCTTCATTTTTATACCCACCAGATTAATTGGTGTATAATAAATGTGCCGTTCTCTCAACCTGATTGTGGATGCAGCTAAGAAATGCCAGAATCCAGGTTTACACCTTGAACTTCATTTACTGAAGCAATTTGTTCCTGCAGGAAAGAAGCATCTCTCTTGCAAATTTGGCCTGTAACAGATATCTAGAATGTATTTGAGAGTGCGGTGTTAATATATTAACATATATTATCTGCTGTTAATATATTAACATCTGAAAGTGGGGAAATAACAACTAAAGTAAAAAAAAACTGCAGTGACAAAGACTGTTGAGATCTTCAGGGAGATCTAATCAAGTCCAGTGAATTGGCAACTGCTTGAATTTCATTTGCCAATGCTGATAATCGGCATTACTTTGCATTTAAAGGAAAACATTAAAGTACTTATATTGGCGCAGGTTTTAAACATAGGAAAAGGACCTGTGTTCTGTCATTGGCCACTAAGTTAAAATCTAAATTCAGTGTATTAACTTCAACAGACACTGTTCTTCCTTTTACACTACTGCCTTGATGCTGGTGGGGCATTTCATGGCAGCCAGGGGCTCTTTGATCTCACATACTGTCATGCACAGTAGCAAAGCCAACACATAATGTGGCCCACCCATCTCTTTCTGTCCCTTCCCTCTTTTGTTACTTTCAGCAACCTGAAAGGAAATCTTACCATTGAGGATCTTGGGGACATAAGATGAAAAGTCAAAATCTGAGCTCCTTGGCACTGGAATGCAACCGGCACTTCATCCTCATGTACTCAAGCTTCCATATTGGCACTCACTACCATAGTTTCCAAGTGCCTCTTTCCTTGAGGGTGAAGTACATCCTGCCCTGCCCCTGCTGAAGTGCCCAAACAAAGAAGAATGCTGGCTCCTTCTGTCTTCCTCCAAAACCATGTAACAGACACATTTCTATTTTTTTAACCAGTGAAAGCTGAGATTCTTTTGTAATAAGCCTCCTGGAGGTGTGGGTTATAAGCAGGATGCCAAATGTTGTGATTCTCTTAATAAAATAATATGAGATGAATACCACTGATTCCTGCTGCTGTCAGAATGATCTATAAGTGCTCGGCTTCTCTGCACATCAGAACTTGCTTACGTAAATGTTTAGCTTTCAGCCTCCAGAACTTGAGCACTTTCTAAACGTCTGTATATGGCACATATGTGACACAAGTTGGCAAATGCCATAGTTTGTTTCAGAGCTGATAAATCTCTGTAGAATTTGTTCCTCTCTGTTGTAATGGAAGCCCTTATTTCTTAGCTAATTTGTAAGTATGTTTTATTAAGCAGTGGCACAGCAGAAAAGCTTATGTCAGACAAAGAAAAGCAGTAGTCTTAAAGAAACAAGAAAGAGGTGGAGAAGGAGGCCCAGAGAGAGGGTGAGGGGAGGGGAGTGGGCTGGGATTGCATTGAAAATTGCATTAATTGAATTTCATCCTGTAGTGGTGATTCACTCACTCTGAGATGAAGAAAAATAGCTTGTAACAAACTGGACTGGCTCTCCCACGCTGCACGGTGAGCTTATCATACATAATATTTTACTTGGTTTAGTGCATTTTAAATTTGGGTTTTTATATCTAATAGGCAATCAAGTTTGTTGAAAAAACAGGGCCATGGTAGGGGGCCGTGCCAGCTGTCTGAGTTCTCTGGTTCCTTCAGGAGCAGAGCTGATGCGATTCCAGGATTGTCCTTCTCTACTTCGTATATACATACGTGGTAGGGTGCGTGTGAAGTGGGCTCTATTCGATTTGGATCTGGAGTCAGCCTGAATTAGGAACAGTAATTCAATTTGTTGATTCAGTTTACTGTCCCTGATTTGATTCAGCTGAATCCGAATCTGAAGATTCGATGCTGATTTGGAGAATCAGTAATTCGGACATAGCCGCAGCTTTAGAAGTTTTTTCTACATACCATGTAGTAGCAGACACAGCTTGTGAATGCTGTGATGCTGGGGCATGTGGGTTGCCCACAGGAATGCGGAGGTGGGGGGGGCCCTCCATGTGCTTGGCAGCGAACCTGGAAGTGTACCAGAAGTACTTCTGAGTCCACCAGGGAACACGCAAAGCCCACCTCCTCATGCTCCCCCGGCTTGGTGATGAGCCGCAAGGGGACCCCAGGTGCCCCCCACCCACCCAGGAGGCACCAGTCGCTGAGCTGGAGAGGTGCAGAGGGGCCCCCCAGCGCGCTCCCCAGCAGACCCAGAAATGGACTGGAACTGCTTCTGGCCCACTTCTGGGTCTGCTGCCAAGCATGCTGGGGGGGACCCCCTGTGCTTCTGTGGGACACTCCATGCACCCCAGCATTGCAGCCTTCACAAGCCACCTGCTACCTAGAGGTATGTAGAAAAAACATTTAAGCTGTGTCTCTGTCCAAATCTTTCTGAATCTCTCCAAATCAATTTAGAAGGTTCCGATTTGATTCGGAGAGATTAAAGGGTCCTCTGATTCAATTCGGATTCAGAGATTCAGCCACTGAATTGGGGCAGATCTCTACCGAACTGAATCAAGGACTGAAGCTTCACACTGCATCTCTCCGCTCATCCACCATTTCCCATCCCGACTTCTTCAAGAGCGTAGTAGTGATGTGGAGGCCAGGTGTGAGTGGCTGCATTTCCAATCTACTCTCTGCCCATCAGTACTGTGAGGGAGAGGAAATGTTATTTCTGGGAGGTGAGGGCAAAGAAAGTTGTTCCTAACACTACTTAGAAAAGATGGCTGGAGGAAAAGTGTGTGCGACTGCAAACTAATTAAGTCATAAATCATGTTGGCCACTTTGCTGTGGGGCTGTTCTCCTTTCCTGAAGCCTCAGTCTGAACAAAAGCTTCTTTACCAGAAAATTCACTCTGCTTTCATAAAAAAGCAGGAGACTAATAGTTAAATGGAGTATACAACACTGATCTCATGCAATGGAATTTTTACAGGAGATACACATTTTAAAAGTTAGTAACAAGGTCTGTATGAAATGATTTAGCAGTTTGTACTATGTATCTTTAGTTCTGGTTTTTGGTTGGACAGTAACCTATTCAAACAAGATAAGACAGGATATAAAAAAAATGCCATTGATACTCAAATGTGTTAGGGCAGAGCTCATGCTTTAGTGTATATGGTTGAGATGCCAAGCTGGTCCTGGGAGCTAAATGAACTGATGATGATGTTATAGCAGGAGTCACAGCACTAGTGGAGTGGAGTGTGTGCATGAAACAGAGACCGGGACAGTGTGGAATTTTGCTCTGGGAGGCTCATGCCATGATGCCCACTTTCATTCTGAAGGATTTTGTGACCAGGGCACTGTGTCAGCCACACTGTGCTTGCTGTCTGCCTCTGGCTCTGATTAGAGTCAATGTTACAAGATAAGAGTTGCTCCCTAGGCAATGAGCATTGGTATTTGGCAGAGATTCAAGGGAGACAGGATTGCCCAGCCTGGTGCTTGACCCATTTATTCCAGCACGGGTATAAAAATAAAGCAAGTTAGACTTTGAATGTGCCCAAGGCTCCACAGACTGAGGTCTGGTCAAGACCCAAGTCGTTTCTCAATAGGGTCACTCCCAAAGCAGAGTAAGAAACAACTGTTATATAGTAGCTCCTGCAAAACCAGGTATAAAGGCCTCTGCACCCTTTTATATGTAGTCATTCAGCCATGAATTTCTCATGGGTGTTATTGGTCCCTGGGGAGGTGAAGTAAACTTGTGGGCATGATACAAAATGAATTGAAATGAAACCTTAAGGATTTCATAGACATTAGGGCTGGGAAGGGACCTTGGGAGATCATTGAGTCCAGCCCCCTGCCCAAAGGGCAGGAAGTCAGCTGGGGTCATAGGAACCCAGCAAGATAAGCATCCAATTTACTCTTGAAGGTGTTTAATGTAGGTGTTTGAACCACCTCCGCTGGCAGACTGTTCCAGACCTTGGGGGCTCGGACAGTAAAGAAATTCTTCCTTATGTCCAGCCTGAAACGGTCTCGCAGGAGTTTGTGACCATTCGACCTCATCATCCCTTGGGGCGCTCTGGTGAACAGACGTTCCCCCAGATCCTGGTGGTCACCCCTGATAAACTTCTAGGTGGCCACCAGCTGACCCCTGAGCCTGTGCTTTTCCAGGCTAAAGAGTCCCATGTCTCTCAGCCTATCATCGTAAGATCTGTTCTCCTGACCTCTGATCATGCGCGTGGCTCTCCTCTGGACTCTCTCAAGCTTCTCCACATCCTTTTTGAATTGTGGAGCCCAAAACTGGACTCGGTACTCCAGCTGCGGCCTCACCAAGGCCAAGTACAAGGGGCGAATGACGTCCTGGGATTTGCTCGAGAAGCATCTATGGATGCAAGCCAGCGTTTTGGTCGCTTTATTAGCCGCAGCATCGCATTGCAGGCTCATGTTCATCTTGTGGTCAATGATGACCCCCAAGTCTCTTTCTTCTGTAGTGCTATCCAACGTAGCACTGCCGAGCCTATAAGGATGCTGCAGGTTTTTCCTCCCAAGGTGGAGAACCTTGCATTTTTCCGTGTTAAACACCATCAGGTTCTCATCTGCCCATTTGCTGAGCTTGTCCAGGTCAGCCTGGATCACCCGCCTATCTTCTGGCGTGGATGCTTTGCCCCAAAGTTTGGTGTCATCGGCGAACTTGGCCAGTCCACTCCTGACTCCAATGTCCACATCATTAATGAAGATGTTGAACGGGATGGATCCCAGGTCAGAGCCTTGAGGGACCCCACTGGTCACAGGGCACCATGATGAGTGACTGCCATCAATCACAACCCTCTGGGTTTGACCACAAAGCCAATTTCCCAGCCAGCGGATCGTGGTGGAGCCAAGGCCACAACTGGGCAGTTTGGCCAAGAGGTGATCATGGGATACCAGATCAAAAGCTTTTTTGAAGTCAAGATATATGACATCAATCTCTTCTCCCTTGTCCAGGTGATAGGTCACCTGGTCATAGAAGGAAATGAGATTGGTCAAACAAGACCTATCTGCAACAAACCCGTGCTGGCTATCCCTTAGGATGTTAGCCTGGGCCAGTCCATCAAGGATGGCCTCCTTAATAAACTTTTCTAAGATCTTCCCCAGGATAGAAGTCAGGCTAATGGGCCTGTAGTTAGCCGGATCCACTCTCCTCCCTTTCTTGAAGATCGGCACCACATTGGCCTTCTTCCAGTCTTCTGGCACTACACCAGAGCACCAGGAGTTTTCAAAGATCCACGCCAGGGGCTGGGCTATGACGCTCGCCAGCTCCTTGAGTACCCTGGGGTGCAGATTGTCAGGGCCGGCTGAGTTGAAGGTATCCAGCTTCTCAAGGTGTTCCTTCACGAAATCAGCATTTATGGAGGGTAGGGGACCCCATCACCCGGATCTCCCTGTCCCATAGCAGGCATGGGCGTCCCATGGGACTGATGAAAGACGGACGCAAAGTACCTATTTAATAGGTTGGCTTTTTCCTGGGTGTCAGTTGCCAGTTGCCCCATCTGGTTTAGCAGGGGTCCAATGTTGCCCTTGCTTTTCCTCTGGCTCCCCACATATCTGAAAAAGGGCTTTTTGTTGTCCTTGATGCTTGAAGCTAGTTGGAGTTCAGTGGCAGCCTTGGCTTTCCTGGTTTGCTCCCTGCAGGACCGGACCAGCACAGAATAATCCTCCTTGGAGGTGAATCCCGTCCTCCATCCTTTGTAGGCTTTCCTTTTTAGCCGCAGGAGGTCCGCTAGGTCCCTGGAGAGCCAGGAGGGCTGCTGTGCCTTCTTGCTGCCTTTCCTCCATGTTGGAATAGATTTAGCTTGTGCATTGAGGATCGCTTCCTTGAGAAGCAACCACTCTTCTTGAACTCCCATCTCCCTGGGGTCATGGTCCCTAAAGGCCTGACCGATAAGCCTCTTGAGCTTGTCAAAGTCGGCTTTTCTGAAGTCAAGGGCTTCTGTGTTGCTGACTGACTTGCCAGCTTTAGGGCGGATGGTGAAGGTGATCAGCTCATGGTCGCTGTCACTCAGCTTCCCATCGATCACTAGGTTGCCGATTAGGTCGTTCCCCGTAGCCAGTACCAGGTCGAGCAGCGCTTTGCCTCTCATTGGCCCATAGACTTCTTGAGTCAGGTAGAGGTCATCCACGCACGAGAGAAAGCTTTGCGACCGCTCGGATTTTGCTGAGTGATCTTCCCACGAGATGTCCGGGTAATTGAAGTCACCCATGACAACCAAGGTCCTGGAGCAAGCGGCCTCAGTCAGTTCCCGGGTGAACTCCTGGTCAAGCTCAGGACTTTGGGTGGGAGGTCTGTAGTAGATTCCCACCGTTGTGTCCCCTGTGCTGTATTCCCCACAAATTTTTACCCAGAGGGTCTCTAGCTGTCCATGCTGGTCACCAACATCAGCTTGCAGGGACATGTAGCTTTCCTTCACAGAGAGAGCTACACCCCCGCCCCTTTTGTCAACACAATCCCTCCTGTACAGGGTATAGCCCTCTATACCCGTGGTCCAGTCATGGGTGGAGTCCCACCAGGTCTCCGTTATCCCAATGACGTCATAATTCTTTGCACTGAGCAGGAGGACAAGCTCCTCCTGCTTGTTGCCCAGGCTCCTGGCATTAGTGTACAGGCAGGCAAGTGTGCCCTTGGGGGCTCTTGCCTTGCCCACAGATTGTGCCAGGGCTGGGGCAGGGGTGGGCTCCCTTAAGTGCCTTGGTCTGCTGGCTTTGCAAGGGTTGCTCAGCGGGCCAGCAGTGGCAGTAGTCCTCCCATCCCCCAGTGGGCTTAGTTTAAAGCCCGGTGGAGCAGGTCAGCCAGTCTGGCTGAGAAGAGCCTCCTCCCCAGGGGAGAGAGGTGGAGGCCATCTCTTCCCAGCAGGTCGCTGCCTCTCTCACCAAAGAGCGGGCTGTGGTCATGGAAGCCAAAGCCTTCCCGATGACACCAGCTCTGCAGTCTTTGGTTCACTGTGTGGATCCTCCTCTCCCTCTTCAGCCCATAGCCTGAGACTGGGAGGATCAACGAAAACACCACCTGAGCTCCCAGACTCCTAAGCCCCGCTCCCAAATCCCTGTAGCACCTCATGACCTGGCTGGGGGTGCTCCGAGCCGTGTCATTGGTGCCCACGTGAATAAGGAGCATGGGGTAGTGGTCTGTGGGCCGGAGGAGCCGCGGGATCCTCTCCGCAATGTCTTGGATGCGGGCCCCCCGGAAGCAGCAGACTTCCCGGGCTAAGGGTCGGGGTGGCAGATTGCCCCCTCAGTGCCCCGCAGGATGGAGTCTCCCATAACAAACACCTTTTGCTTTGACTTGGGGAGAGCGGGGCCAGTAGCTGCGGTCGAGCCTGGGTTGCCTGCGGGAGCTGGCAACTGAGCAGGCTCTGCTGGGGCTGCAAGAGGTGCGAACCTGTTGCTAAGCTCTGGCGAGAGAGGGGCCTTGGTGCGGCGGGCCTTAGGGCCCTTGACCACCTTGGTCCATGCCCCTGACTGGGCAGAGCGGGAGGTCCCAGAGTCCTCCTTAGTCATGGAGGGAGATGGTGCTCTACCCTGCGGCTCCCGGGGGAGAAGGGCCTGGCAGTAGGAGTCTATCTCCTGCTCGCAGTCCCTGATGGCACGCAGTCTCTGGACTGTGGCCTGGAGCTCCTCCAGCTGGCGCGCCAGAGACCCCAGTAGGGAGCAGACCCTGCAAGGGGAGGTGGCCATGCTCCCGGGCCCCAGAGCCTGAAAAAGGGACAGGCAGCCCCCGCAGCCAAGAGCCAGGGGCTCCGTCTGCGTGGAGCCCAGAACCATGGGCTCCGTCTGGGCGGCCGTCTCTGAGGTGCCCAGTGGGGGGGGCCGCAGAGCCCGAGGGGACCCTCGGGGTGCGGTGCGTGCCCATCCGTGTCATGCCTCTGGTAGGCTGGCTACGGCTGGGGCTGACTACTCTGCGGGGGTCGCAGGCAGGGTCTCGTGCCCTCCCGCGCCCTCTCCTGCGCGAACTCCGCGCTAACTCGAGCGCCTGTTTACGCAGCCTGTTTGCGCGGCTCCGGTCGCGGGGGTCCCTGGGGGGCTGGGCCAAGTAGGGGCCTGGGCAGGGGCTTGACCCAGCCCGGCTCCAGGCAGCCGCCTCCTCCCAGGGAGCAAGGAGTTAACCTCTTCCCTCCACGAGCCCGCTTACCTCCGGCTGTGCTGGGAGTCGGCAGGGGGCTCTGCGGCTGCTGAGGGGGTGTCTGGGGTGCTTCGGGGGAGCGGGGGCACAGCAGGCTTCACCCACGCATCTCTCACTGCTCCAGAGCCTAAGATTTGTGCTGATCTTTCACATCTGGAGCTCATCAGCACTGGACTGTGGCCTGTTTGCTGTTCAGTTTGATAGCACTGGAGGGGACAAAGGCTATAGGCAGTTGTTACCTCTGAAATGAATACAGCCTGTTCCCCTCACCCCACCCCACCGTTGTTACTGATGCTTGATTGAATGTGTCAGCATGCTGCATTTCCAGCAGCATGGACATCAATGGGAACACGGCTGAGGGAAGGGTCCTTACATAACAAATAGGTGATATTAAAAGCTGTTCATGGAGCTACTTTTAGGTGTCATATTTCAGAAATAATTCACTAACATGGAAAGCTCCAGAGATGGCCACACACAACTCTTTTTAAAAATCTAGATTAAATTTGTTTTATGATTTTTACCTATTGCTTAAGATGACTAATTTCCATTTGTGGAGTAGTAGCAACCCTGGATGACAAGTTATTTACTGCCTGTCAGGCTGTAAAACCAGTATGAAACACCCAGGGCTGGAAAATCATTTGTCCTAAACCTTCAGTGAAAATCCACAGAGCTGGATCTGTCTATAAGAATCAGGGAAGGGTCAGAACAATTTACTGCCCAAACAGGGCCTTTCACGTTATGGGACATTGTGGGTTCTGAATCACTGGAATCTACTCTGAAGTTTATTAATTAGTGTATTTATGGCAAAGACATGGCTCATATCCTGCTTGCTTTACCCTCATAAATAGCTTCCTGGGCTGTAATAAGATCACTTGTTTAAACAAACCAAGTAGAGGATTGGTAGACTAGACTGACTCCTGTACAAGTCCTGTACAAGTGCCTGCTGCAGCTTGGGAAAGCCAGCTCTTTTGTGAGGTCAGCATTGTAGAAAAACTTGCTGTCATTCTTGTTGACCCCTTTGGAGCTGCTTTTTTCCACTTCAGCCTGCAGGGATTTGTCCTTCTGAACCCACCTCATGGAAACAGCTGGGCATTAATATTAGTTTAAATGCTGTAGGGTCTCTGGTCTTTTCAAAGTTGAAGCACTTCATCTGAGATCTTATGAGTGGAGACGATATTGTGCACATGCACTTAAATGAGAAGTTCTGTTGGCCTTATTAATTTACTTTAGCAGTGGTTTCGAGAATGAGTTTTAAAAAGGCTGGACCAAGAGTAGGAATTTGGAGAAGGCTAAACCCTCGACTATTGCTCTAAGTTATGACCCATTTTTAGTCCCAGTGAAATTGCAATGGTTGTAGTAGACTCTTCTCCCTGGAGCATGTTCTACATTACATCTCTAGGCAGGTGCCACCTCTATTAGGAATGGTTCTGGTTTTATATGCAGAGCAAAACAAACACCTGTCCTCCCAATCCTTTTTCAGGGTGCTCCTTCCTAGCATTCCCTTCTGTAAATTCTATGTGCTTGATTCTCCATCATGTCTATAACTGAAAAAGAGCCCCTGCTGTACAGTACACCTTGGTCAGACCCTCAGTTGATAGAAATCATCATAGCTCCATTTAAAAACTAGTGGGACCATGATGATTTACACTGGTATCTGGTCCTCTATCTATATCTCTTCATTTATAAATACTTTTCTATTAATTTTGCTTTTTCCAAACTGATGCTTCTTCCCTTTGCTGTAAGATATGGCTTTATTATGCCCTCTTCTTGCCCACACCCTCTCCACCTGTCATTATTCTAAGAAAGCCAAGTCCCTGAATAGTGCATTCCCTTGGTATTCAGTGCTCACAAAGCAGGGAGGCCTCTCTCCTACTCCTGAATTGCTCCAGCTTGACCCCATGTGCTGAGCAACAAAAGCCTATGATCCTGGGTAACATCCTCCAAGCTTCTGGGACTAGTCTGCTTTGCATTGTTAGCTTGTGTTCAACTCTGAGTTGTGTGTCTAACACCCAACTGCCACCTACATACAAACCTCTCTAGCTCAGATAAAGTGGAAGTTTGAGGCTTAGGTCCCCAACATGTTGGGATAAAAGGGTGTGAGCATGCCAGTACTGCTTAAACCTGAGCTTGTAAATTGTCAATCTAGTCACTTTGTATAACTGCCATGTGGTCACTCTTGCTTAAAATAGCCAAACTAGAGTGTAGTAGCACATGGCACTAACTCAACCTTGTCTACCTGTTACTATGAAGACAAATCCTTGAAGACCACAACACAATTCAGTGGACGATAAATACCTGTCACCACTTTTTTCCATTCACTAGAAAGAGGCATTCAGGTGGCCTTCTGAAAGCAACGAAAGACTTGGAATCCTTCCAGTTTGCACTGCAGAGCTGAAAATACCAGTAGTCCTCTACCTCTTACTGTATCTTGGGTGCCTGGAATTTGTATACATAGTGCATTTATTTATAATAAAGTCTCACCATTAACTTGGATAGAAAATTATGTTTTGGGAGATGACTCATAACTTTTGAATAGCTGTGGTTCAATAGTACTGCATGTAGCCCTGGGGCCAGAAGTGAGAGTGGAGCATGGCTGAAAAGTGCCATTAGCAACTTAGGACACTTGTGCATGCCACACCATCTAATCCTCGTTAACTTAATGAACATTTAAACATTTTAAACTTGTTTTTTTTGGTGTATTGTGTTTGCGTTTTCACCACTAGGCTTTCAAATGAATTGAGCCCAGTGTGCAATTCCCCTAAATTCCAGCAGGGGGGAGGCAAATGCCAATCTGGCTCCCCCTGCTCCCACCAGCTCAGTAAAGCAAAATCCCTGACATTTGGTCAGGGCAGGAGGGGCAGCAGGGGCAGAGGCTGCAACAGGGCAGCAGGGTTGGGGCTGCCTTGAGAGCAGTGGGAAACTGGCCAGCTGGACAGCACAGGGGCTGGTGGCCATGTTTGCAGGGACTGAGTGGCCAGGAGATGCTGCCCAGGGGTAAGGAGGGGGAAAGGGGGCCATGGCCAGGTTGCCTGGCATGGCTCAGTGCAGCAGTCCCATCCCAGTGTGGGGGGTGCCACAAGCATCCCCTCCTCTTCCCTCCAGCCTGTGCTGGGGTTGGACACACTCTGCCACCACCTGCATGAGACAGAGCCACTGCGCTCTGGGCCAGTCAGGATGGGAACAGCTGGGGCCCCCTCAGCAGGTGAATCTCCGAATCAGCCAGGCCAGGCCCATCCCCTGCCCCTCTCCCAGCCTGGCAATGGCTGCCCCAGCTGCCGGCACTTGTAAAAAAACCAAACAAAAAAAAACCTGGCTTACCAGGTGCCCCCAGCCCTCCCATGGGTGCCCTGCCTGGGCCAGCTCTAGCTTTTTAAGAAGAAAAAAACCCCCCACCCCCTGGAATCACTGCTTTTGCCAGCAGGAGGCGATCCCTGTTGTCTCTCATTGCCCAACACCACGTGGGGAGCTCTACACAAGCCACTGCAGTGAGTCCCAGGGCTTTTCTTGGGGTTTTTTTTTCTTAAAGGGCTGGAGCTGGCCTGGCCAGGGCACCTGTGGGGGGGCCAGGGGAGCAGGGGGTGTTGGGGGGCCTGGCAGGGGTCCCCCCATTGATCCCTCCCCCAGCCCCCCTTCCCTGCCCCTAGTACTTACTAGCTTGGAGTCAGGTGCAGCTCCCTGCTGCAGCCACCAGGGACTGCCTGAATCATCAAAGCGCTCTGATACTTTTCCAAAGATTTGGAGAGCTTTGAATCTATTCAGACCTTTTAAAGTGGTCCCCTGATTCAATTCAGAGATTCGGCCAGCAAATCTGCCCGAATTGCCTCCAAATCGAATCACCATCTGAAGCTTCACACAACCCTGTGGGAGTGCAGGGCACTGGCAGGACCAGGGGGCTGTGGGTCAGGAGTGATGGGCACCATCATGGCCCAGTGGGGCAGAGCACTGTGGTTTGGGAGTGGGGGGCACTGGCAGGGCTGGGGTCAGTGGGTAAGGAGTTAGGAGCAGTAGCAGGGCCAAGGGTGGGGGCTATGGCTTGGCATTGAGGGGCAACAGCATGTCGCTGCCCTTCCCCCCATCACCCTCTCCCTGAATCACAGGAATACAGTCCCAGCATCCCCCGGCTCTCCGGGCTTGGTACAGTTTCTGTGGGGACCCCTGACAGATCCACGGATCACTGTCTTGTCTCGGGGACTCCAGCTGCATAGTGTCCTTCCTCCATCAAGCCAGGCAGGGGAGAGTTTCTTAGCACTTGTGTGTGTACTTCTTACAAATCTCTCAGGTGCAATACAGCTGCAGGTCCCCTGTCTGCCTGCCTTCTTTGTTGGGAAGAAGCAAAAATGCCTGCCTCTGGGTGGGATGGGGGGATGAAAACCCCTCAGCTTCTTTTGCTCCCTGGAGAACAAAAAGAGGGAGTTTGCCCCAGAAGGTGCTAATTGCCCTCTTTGAAATGTAAAAACTTTCCACAAAAAGGAAAACAACCCCATGGGCACTGTATTCAGTCAGGGGGAGGGGAAGAGTAGGGAGTGAAGGTGCTGCTTTCACCCTGGCCAGGGAAAGACTGGGGTGGGGAGGGGAGGGGGTGAGGATGTGGGTCTGGCTGTGACCTGAGACTGTGCAATCATGAGTGGCGGCAGCACAAGGGCCCGTTGAATGGGGGGAGAGGGGGGGACACAGAGTTGGCTGGTGTTGGTCTCTGTTGCCTGCCTGCCGCTTCTGCTCTCTGCCCCATGGGCCAGGGGTTGCCCTCCCTGCTTTTCTTAGCTTTTTCACTGCTCTCTGGCCACAAAAGTGAGTGGCTCCTGATTTCTTATGAGGAATCAGGAGTGGTTGGCTCACCCCTGATTGTGTCTGTAGAAAAGTAAAAGCTAAGTGGGGGTTCCTGTAAGAATCTGGAAATGCCCATGTTGGATCAGTTCAGACTCTCTCCCTTGAGGAGACAGAGTGGGGAGAGGTCATAGCATATTTTCAAGAGATGTAATTTTCACTGAAAATGTAGTTCTGCTTAATAAAATCCAACTGTCTATGGTCAGAAGTTTAATTACAGACATACCAAAAAAGAATCTTCCTAACAACATTTCTAGTTTGACAGATAGGGGTAAGAGCA
Organism: Crocodylus siamensis; assembly: GCF_052110815.1. Lineage (NCBI taxonomy): Eukaryota > Metazoa > Chordata > Crocodylia > Crocodylidae > Crocodylus > Crocodylus siamensis. The sequence continues at coordinate 172,316,643 of NC_143396.1, forward strand.
AGAATATGTACAAATAGCACAAGAACTTTTGGGAGAAACTTGTTCCCAGAAGATTTCCATTCTGTGTTTCCTGACCATCCAAACTTTTGCTTGTGTGGACCAAACCCCTCTCCTGTCATTAGGGTATAACTAGTATCATATTACAATTCACTTAACTAGGAGCAATGTTACCTCAAAGTAGTACCACATTTTCATCTTCCTCTTTTCCAAGGTAGGTGCAACTGCAGAGACCTGGAAAAACATATCAGGCCGACTGGACCAGCTGAGCTCACCATCTTTTTTCCCCCTCACTCCCCTTAGGAAGATAAAAATCACATTTGTCTTGCAATGAACTAATACTATAGCAGAGCATTACAGACTCAAAACAACGTAACTTTTCTATGGAAGAGCTAAAACTTGTAACAGTTGTAAAATGTTTGGGCAGATTTGGATACCATATGTAGCATTCAATCCTTTTGCAAGGATGGATTCCATGTAGTCACAACTATTTGTTAGGCATGGTATACAACAGATTTCTTTGCTGCATTCAGCCACAAAGCAGGGCCACTGCTGTATGATTCAGTCAGCATTGACATTAAAGACTGAAGAATTATTTCTCCAAGACAGGAAGGGACTGTCTGGCCATCAAATCCAGTCTGTTCCTAAAGTAAGAAACAATATCAGATGTTTCCTATTATAAATGGATTAAACTGTACCCTAAAAGAACTTGCATTTTTTGCCCTTTCTACTGGAGTCTACTCCCCAAGAGGTTGCCTGAAATATATACTTGCTTTATAAATAACTGGAACACATCCTTTGGGGAGCTCAGAATGAGCAGAAGTTAAAAAGATTTTGTAGAAAAACTCAGATTCTGTATAAAAGACTGTGTTAGGATTACCAAATACCTGGCTCGTCACAACCTGTTCATGATAAGAGGAAATATTTTTTAATGAAATCTTCTAAGTATGGGCCTTGCAGATGTGGAAGGAACATAACATGAAGGTGTTTTCAGTTCGGACTTGGCTATAAGAACTCCCCTAGCAAACATGCAACATTAGGGAGCTCTCGCTATTTATTTTAATTTAGTTACATGCAGTGTTTTGGGGGCGGGTTTTTAGTGTGGGATGGAGTTATTTATGAGAGAGATAAGGAGAACAAATATATTATGCCAGTGTTTGGCATAATGCCAATCCACGGTCCCCTCAGCTCTGCTGCTGCCCCTCACTCCTGACCTATTGACCCCAGCCCTGCCAGTGCCCCTCACCCCAAACTGAAGTGTCCTGCCCCCTGGGCCATGATGGTGCCCCTCCCTCCTGACCCACAGCCCTGTGGTGCTGCCAGTGCCCTGCACTCCCAACCCATAGCCCCCTCATCCCGCCTGGTGCCCCTCACTCCTGACCCACAGCCCCCTGCTCCCCAGAGGGGCCCCAGCTGTCCCCGTCCTGATTGAGCCAGAGCATGGTGGCTTCATCTCATGCAGGCGGCGGTATGCGTCTGGCTCCAGTGCAGGCTGGAGGGAATAGGAGGGGAGGTTTGTGGCACCCCCGACCGTGGGATGGGGCTGCTGAATTGCACCAGTTTGAAGCGACGTTGGGTGGATACAGTGAACTACAAAAAGTTAAGGGCAAATCTTGTGGCATGTACATATGACCTTACTGGGCATCTAGCGGTTTTGAATCCCCCTGGGTTGATGGTTGTCAGCCAGTGGTCCATAGAGCTGCCTGAGTGCCAGAGGTGGGCCAGAAGGGTGGAGAGAAGAGGCTGGAGTTATAAGCCTCAGTGGCTGATTGTCACTGGTAGACTATGCATCTTCCCTTTATGTGTAAAATTCTGCCACTCTACCATATTGATTATAAACAATGAGCCTTTGCAGTATGCTTTAGTTTTGTTTCCTGATGGCTAAGGATGGAAGATCGAAGTAGCAAAATCAGCGACCTGCTTTTACGTGCCCTTGATGACATTTCTCAGGAAGACTTGAAAAGATTTAAAGACAAATTAGCACATTCCAATCTGAAGGGGAGAGGCAGCATTCCCCGAGGGCGGCTGGAGAACGCCGGCAGGATAGATACCAAGAACCTCCTGCTGGAATTCTGTGGCAGACACGCTGCAGCAGATGTGACCAGAGACATCTTTACTCAGATCAATCTCAGAGATGGTGCTGCCAAACTCATAGAAGAGAGAGAGAGAAGTAAGAAAATATTATTGTAAAATCATACGTTTCATCCCCCAACAATCTGCTCCAGGACAGTGTCAATAGGAATGAGAGGGGGAACAATAGGACGATGGCATAAAACCATTTTAAATCCCATCTAGGAGCCAGGGGGACTCTGGGCAAAGATGTTCACAGTGGATGCATTCTTTGACCTGATGCTTTCTCTTTTTACCACTCGCTTAGAAGAAAAGGAAAAGAGGTGGCTTGTAGGATTCCCCCCCCAGTGGGGGGAATCCTTAAAGGGGTGCAAAGCCAAAATAGCAGGGCACCTGCTCAAGAAGGGGTATACCTGGAGTGCATCCCCAGCTGGTAGACCCCTCGTCAGGGACCACTAGCAGTTTGCACAATTTACAAGAGGCTCTAGGCTGCTGTAACCTGTGCTGGAGCCGAGATGCGGAATCAATGACCTGTAATTAGGAGCTGATTGCAACAGAGAACCTGGCCCGGTTTCTTATCTTTCTTCAGCACTTAGCAGCTGAATGTCTAAAAGAGACCTTTTGAGGGTTTCAGGACAAACTTTACCTTCAAATCTGTATTTTTCAATTTGGACAACCCTAAAAAAATATAAATTGAGCCAACTAGCCAGCAAGCTTCGAAAACTGCAGACCTGAGTCCCAGGTTCTTTCTCTGAGTCCCACAAAAGTGTAAGACCTAGTATTTGGACCTGAGAAATCTCTCTCGTCATAACTAATGCATATAGTCCTTTGGAAAGTACCATTTAAATAAATATTTTTTTTCCAGTGAAGGTATTTCATCAGAGATTCTTAATGAGCTCTCTTTAGCAATTACTTCTTTAAACCCAAGATACGGTTACCAGTCAGCTACAGTTATATCCGTGGCTTTTTATGCAATATCAATTCACTGTAAATTCTTACAGCTGTCTAAATTTCCCTTTCAGTTTTGAACTCAAATCCAAGTACTTCAGAGGTGTTGGCAAAAGGTATGTAATACTTAGTACTGTGGTGTTTGGCTTATTCAGATGCTTCTCTGAAGCTTAAAAAGCAGAAACAGTTACGTTAACAAAAGTTTTGCAAAAGCCTTTCCAAATACCAGTATAAAACCCTAGGCTGTTGTAAAACACAGCTACCACCATAACATTATTTGCTGTGAAAGGCAGCATTGTTAAGAGGAATACTGTAACTGCACTTAAAGTGAAGGATGTTTTGATGGGCAGCAAATGGAATTAATTCCCAGGAGCTGTCCTTATGTTGCTCCTCATGGTATTGTTACTACAGTCCAATTCTGTTTCCTTTAAGACAAGACAAGATGAACAACATGAACTGCCTGAAATGATGAGAAAAATGAAGCAAAGAGAGACAATCCAGTCTCTGTCATCTGGTGCTCTTGTAGACTCACTGTTAGGCTAGGTACAAACATTTGGGGAGGTTAGGGGAAGGTTAGATTATGTCAAAAATGGCCACCTGATCTAATTTAGTTTGCCCAGGTTTAGACCTTATGCTTAGATTGACCTAACATCCTTTTGAGTCAGAACTGAACCAATGTGCTGCCCTGGTGCTGGAGGTCTCCCTTCTCTCAGTGGTACCATCTCATGAATGAGGATGGTAACTGGAGTTACTCAACTGTCATCAGCAAAGTTCCTATGACACTGTTGTCCAAACCCATGTGTTCAGACCAAGTTCTGGCATTTCAAGTTACACTTTCCACCTTAGTCGTTACATCAGTTTCAACTGAACATGGTATTCCCCTCCACTCCAGGTTGTAACGTGTTGTAAAGTGTTGTGATGCATGGCCAAATACTTTCTAGGTGATACCCAAGAGGTGGCTAGGGGAATCAAGTGATCTTTACCCACATAACTAATTTCAGTGTAACTACTTATTTGAGCAAGGGTGACAGTAGCAAACATACAGTAAAATGATTTCAGGATTCTTTCTAAAGAAAGGTGCAGGACATGTTTCAGGTGCTATTACTGTTGTTAAAAAGGTTTTATTGTAAAATATTAGGCTGCTTGCAAATGTGAAAAAAGGGCTTTACTGGAGAAAGCAGCACTTTACTTTGACCCAGCTCTGCAGCATCTGTACAGATTGGGCACTTCAGTCAGTACTGCAGCAAGGAGGGTGGTGAGCGGGGCAACTACCCCGGGCACTGAAGTGAAGTGGGTGCTGCCCAGCCAGGTCAGGGTGCAGGACAGAGCTGTGAGTGACTCATTTGGGAGGCATGGAGGTAGAGGAAGGGCAGGTCCCACTGCTGCGTGCACTCCCAGCAAGCATGGGATGGAGGTGTGTGCCCCCCCCAGACCTGTGCATGGAGCAAGGGCAGGCTGCCGCTGCAGGCTTTGCCCCGGGCACCAAACTTCGAAGCTTCGGCACTGACGTCAGCGGGACTTTTTGGCATTTCTAGCTAAAGCTGGTTCAAACAGACAAAAAAGCCTCACTAAAGTGCTTGGTCTTGATAGATGTTGGGCAAGCCAGGTCAAATTAAGGTGTTGCCTCTTCTGGGTACGCACTGGCCTCAGCGCAGGAGCATGCCAAGTTTAAAGTAAAGCACCACTTTTTTTCACATCAGCAAGAAGCCTTAGTCTTTCTGAGCTTCTAGTTCAAAATTCTGTCTGGTGCCAATGATTCAGAATCCTAGGAAAGTTAAAGAGGATTTTAATTAAATTGTAGAGCAATGAGACATCAACAATCACATTGGCAAAAATCTGATTCTAAAAACAAGATATGCAAAGTTGATTATTGCAAACAGTCATGAAAAGGAAAGAAAATGTGAAATGTCAAGTGGAACTCTGTACCCCTATCACACAGGCATTCTTTCCTAGCCATGGCTTCATTTATTATATAATGGAGTTGTTCAGCATTATAATTGACCCATTGCACCCTACAGAGGGCTATATTTCAGCTGTAGGTAAAGCAATTCCTAGTCTTTACACACAAATGAGTAATTTCAGGAAGAGATGCAGAACTAAGGTCACAGTTAAATCAGTAATATTATCCCTTTAAAATGAAGAGGATCATATATATTTAAGGTATTATTATTTTATAGTTTTATTTTAAAATGTTAATGAGAAAAATAGCCTTCATTCTGAACTTTTAATGGTGCAGCATTTCTAACGTTTCATGTCATTGTTTTAGATTACAGAGTGAGGTATAGACAACATATACAGAGACAGTACCAGATAATAAGAGATAGGAACACACATCTTGGTTAAAGTGTGCCTCTAAACAACAGATACACACAGCTGGTAATTGTAAATGAACATCATCATGAAAAGGAAAGAGAACATGAAATAATGGCCATGGGACGGAGATACACAGAAATCATGAGCGAACAAGCTGTTTCTTGAGTTACCATAGACACACTTTTTAAACTTGATAAAGATGGAAAAACACCAGAAATACTTATGCTGGTGGGAGCTGCAGGAATTGGAAAAACAATGACATCAAGAAAGAACATGTTGGATTGGGCAGCTGGAAAGCTTTATGAGGAACAGTTTGATTTTGCTTACTACATCAGTTGTAGAGAAATGAACCTTCTTACTCAGGAGACAAGTGTGGTTAACGTGATTTTGAAATGTTGTCCTAATAATAAGGCACCAACCGAGCACATTCTGTTACATCCAGAAAAGCTCCTCTTCATAATTGATGGTTTTGATGAACTGAGATTTTCCTTCGATCAGCCAGAAAGTGATCTCTGCTTTGACCCCTGGGAAAAGAAGCCATTAGAAGTCCTGCTGAGTAGTTTATTTAGAAGAACAGTTCTCCCTGAATGCTACTTGATAATCACCACCAGACCAACTGGCTTGGGGAAACTCAGGCAGTATTTGGCATGTTCATGTTGTGCAGAAATGCTGGGATTCTCTGATGGGGACAGAGAGGACTATTTCCACAATTCTTTAGGGATGAAAGGCAAGCTTCAAAAGCCTTCAACTTTGTCAGCGAAAATGAAATTCTCTTCACCATGTGCTTCATCCCTATCGTGAGTTAGATCATTTGCGCGGTTCTGAAACAACAGATGGAAAGGGGTGAAGATGCTGTACAAACTTCGAAGACAGTCACTGGAGTATATATGTTATATCTTTTCAGTTTAATAAAATCTCCTGGCAGAAATTCAGTGATACAGAGGCAAGCCCACCTGAGGAGACTTTGCTCCCTGGCTGCAGATGGCATCTGAGACTCTTTGGGGAAAAAGAAGTCAAGAAGTATGGCTTAGACCAAACAGACTCTCTCCCCCTCTTTCTCAATGAGAACATTTTTCAGAAGGACCTTGATTGTGCAAAGGCCTATAGCTTTATTCACTTAAGTTTCCAAGAGTTTTTTGCTGCTTTATCCTATATATTGGAGAAGGATGGGGAGGAGGGACATAATGAAAGATTCAGTGACTCCTAAAAGAGAAATGAAAACTTTGCTGGACTAGTATGGGAAATTCAGAAATTATTTAATGTTAACAATGAGATTCTTGTTTGGTTTGCTAAATGAAAACAAATTGAAAGACATAGAGGAAAAACTTGGCTGTCAAATATCATCTAAAATTAAGTCAAACTTAGTGATGAGGTTTACATCATCTTTTCCCACAACAAATGGATAAATCGAAACTCTTGAGGCATTTTACTGTTTGTATGAGATCCAGGAAGAGCAATTTGTGAAAAATGCACTGAAACATTTCACTAAATTAGAGATACGGAGGAAAAAACTTACATGGATCAAATAGTTGTTTCATTCTGTGTAAAAAATTGCCTGCATTTAGAGTCTCTTCTTCTACGTAGCTGTGAATTTGTATTTTGAAACCCTTTGGTGGGTGGAGGAGGAAGTGGAAGAAGAAGAAGAAAAAGAAGAATTGCAAATCCACCAAAGTGATTATGTCAGTAAGTATTATCTGAGCTCTGAAATCTGCAACTTTTCTTTTCTTTTTTCTTTGCTCAGAGTATAAAATTATGTACTTTTCTTCAGTAAAGATAGAGGCAAAAAAGGTCTTCACTTTTTATAGGTTCAGACAACACAAAATTCCCCTGTGAGTGCTAAAAAAAAAAAATCCACATCTGTGATGTCAAAGGCTGTCACCTACTTGTAAAGCTTTATGTAGCCAAGTTACATAAAGAAAGAAAGCCCCATGGGTGAGGACAGGTTATACCTAACAAAACAAAAATACTAAGGCTATCCTTGGCATTGGGTATGGGAGAAGAGGGTTTTTTTATGCTTAAATGTCATGTACTGATGAAAAGGAGGGTGAAACAAGTTACTTATTTTGTTTGTGTTATCTGGTATTGGTTTCACTTTGGGTTCAGTTTGACTGGATTTCCACAGCAGAGAGATTGAATTTTCTTGCCAGAAAGGGCCTTAACTAGAATGGTCTCGGCTAAGACATGACCATTTTCACCCAACCTACCAAGAACAACTTCTGTTATCTAAACAGTGTCTGTGGGAAAGAAAAGAGGTAGATCTGATTGGAATGAAGTACAAGGCTTCTGAAAGTGAGAGAGAGACAGCAAATGAAAGAGAAGGAACAAAAGGATGGATCTGGGTGTATGAGACTGAAAACAGGATAGTGTAGCAGTTGGCCAAGTTCAAGAGAGCTAAAAAAGACTGTTTGGAAGAAAAGCCAAAGATAGAATCTAAAGGTTTCCCTAAAGGACCTTGTTCAGCTGAAGCCCCACACTGCTGTTAGGGGAAATCCTGCTTCCCCTTATCTCAGAGAAAGGGATCTCTGTACTTCAGTTGAGGGTTTCCATCAACTTCTGTCAGTCAAAGACCAAACCCAGAACACAGTATTGTGTGTCTATTACCCAGGGCCAGTTGTGTGGAGGTAAAACAAATCAAGCCAGACTTGAGACTAAAGACCTTGCTCTGTCTTACCAGGTGTGGATACAGCTGGGGAATGATGCAGCATTGCCCCATCCTAGCTAGAGTAACAGTAGACTTCTCACCTTAATGTCTAGCTGAGGTGCACAGATTTCAGATCATCCCTTTTACTGCTACAATCTGAATAGCGGGGAAAACAGTTCCTAAATAATGTTAAGGTTTTAAAGTCTTGTTTGAGTAATGCATTAAATGCTTTTTCCCCTAAATTGAATCTGTTGTTGAAATGTGAAATACTCTACTACCTAAATATTGGTTGTTTTGATAATGCCAGGTGTGAAATATAGACCTGCATAGTGTCATGATGTGACCTCCATTTTATAGGTGACAACAGAATTGGAGTTTGCCATGTGCCTTGTCTTGGGCTATATTGAATTAGATGTTCACTGTGGGAAGTCAGCTTTCTGATAGAACTCTTTAAAAGTTTGAGATTGTGTTTAAGTTGGGTACCCAATGATACAGGAGACATTCACAAAGGGAAGGACCTAGGCAAAATAACACTGAATGTTCCTGTGCTTAAAAGTTAGGCTTTCAAGAGTCAAATTCACAATATCAAGTCTTTATCTTTGTGGGCAAATTAATGTCAACACTCTTGGTTAAAGGAGCATTGTAAAATTTACTGTCTTCAGAAATGATAAAGTTATTGACCAAGACTAAAGGAGATAAGCACTGAAGGCATTAACACTAGCGTTGGGCTTAGATGTGCACTTGAACACTCAAGGCACTGTGGTGCTACACGTTTTAACAGTGAATAGATTCTGTTTAGATCAACCTCTTATTTCATTTTATGTATCTTTTAGCACTAGATAGATTTTTGTTTCAGAGTACTTATACTGGATTGTAGTGTATATACGTGTGTACAAGTATATTGTACCAGATAGTATGGAAATGCTTGTAGAAGTAGAATGAAAATGTCTCTGGGGAATATAATCAAATATGTCTATGCTGTTTTTTCAGTGAACAGTGGAAGCATTCATCTATTTACCTGCTCTGTCAAGCACTGAAGGACCCAAACTATAAATTAAAGGAGCTCCAGTAAGAACTTTTTCCCCTTTAAAATCACTGAACTATAGCTTTTTTCCTAGAAATTGTACAGTTGTGTAGTTATATTTACTGTGGCTGGTTCTAACAGTTACATGAAATGGTCTTACCTCTTAGGGGCATTTGTAGGGGTCTACCTAAATTTTGGGGGGACTTACCAATTTTCACAGGTTGATTGTGGTGTAAAGTTCTAATTCTGTGGCTATTTCATGGTGGCCCCACCCCCGAGGGCTGATTGGTGGAGAGGCCTGGGGTTGTGGGGGGAGGAAAGAGGAATGAAGGACTGGCTGCCATTTTGATTGCTGGCTGCCTTTCTTGCAACCCCATCCCTCAGCACTGATTGACTGAGAGGGGGGCAGAGGGGGACAGATGCCATATTGTCTGCTTCCCTTTGTGCTACCCTGCCTGCTGGTGCCGCCTTTTCCTGACAGCAAGGACCCAAGGTTAAGTTGTTTTGTTGCTGTTGATTTTGAAGATTTTCTGGATTTCATGGACAATCCTAGATTTTGCTATTTCTGCAAAATCCACAAAACTGCAAATGAAGTGGGTCCCTAGGCTTGTATTAATTTTCAGTCAAGCTTGGGGGAGGGATGTAGGAGTACAGTTGCTATGTGAGGGATTGCAATATCCAAATTGCAAATTACAGAAACTGGGGTCAGTATCATTTTGTCCTTTTGCATACTTATCAGGGTCCTCTGTGCAAATCAGTGAGCAAGATGTGCAGCTGGTACCTGAGGTGCACCTAAATCTCTTGCCACCTATAATTCCTTACTGGTTAATGGTGGAGGTTTAAGGTTTAAAATGTCTAGGCAAGTCTCTCTGTTCTTGAGGGCATCAAGCATAAGTTGGAAGTGGCACCCAATGTTGTTTCTCATTGGCATTGGCTTGGACTTAGAACATAGTGCAAGGCAAGACTTCTCAATGCTGAATCCTCGGGCAGAGGGGCTGGCAGTGAAGTGGGGAGGGCTGCATATCAGAACAGCTGCCATGAACTCTGTGCATACTATGATAATTCTTCTTGGCAGGTTGTGGGGTTGCCATCTCACTGACACCTGTTGTGGGCATCTTGCTGCTGCTCTTAGAACCAGTCAGAGCCTGACAGAGCTGCGACTGCATGATAATGACCTGGGAGATACTGGAGAACAGCAGCTGTGTTCGGCACTGAATCACCCAAACTGCAAGTTACAGAAACTGTGGTAGGAAATAGTTGGCTTCCTCTGTGTAGTCACCCTAATCCTATCTGGAAAGCACTGGACAGGGTTATGTGCCTGGTACCCAATGTCTGCTTCCCCTACAACATGGAGAATCTAAGAGTCAGTTTCTTACAACATGTACGCAGCTTGGGGCCTTTGGAAAATGAGTAAAAGAGGTCCCAACCAAGAGTACTGGCTCCTCATTAATGAGTACTTGATGGGGCCAAGTTCAGGCTGGACAAGGTGCGGGGAAAGGGGAGAAGCAGTGTGGTCTAGTGGCTAGGATGCTGGTATGTCATTCAGGGGATTTAGTCCAGTGACCCTGGACTGGTCACTCATTTTCAAGGGGGCTTTTGATGCTGCATAACAGCATGCCACATTCCTGGAGGGGCAAGCTTAGTCACTGAGATAATGTGCCCAAATATACTGCTGTAAAAAGGGCCCTTTTCTGGGATTCATTGGGAATCCCTTTATGGTCCAAGCATTTTAAATCCCATCTCCAGCCTTTGTTAGTGTGTCTGGGCCTTATTACACTGAGGTGCCTAAATGTTGATTGGTGTTAGTGCTACCTTGGGTTTGGAGCAGTTGCACATTCAGGCCAACAGGGCCCTGAAAGGTAAGAATCCTCCCCACTCCCATTCTGGGCTTCCCCCTGCTTGCAGGGGCTCATCCCTAGTGCCAGACCACTGCTCTTCTCTGGCCCAAATCTAGCCCAGAGAGCAGCAGCAGTAGCAGTGGGAGCTAGGCAGGTTGGTCAACCCTTCCTTGTGTAACCCGGGTGGTACTCCAAGAGGTACCCCCTTTCCAACTGAAGGGATCAAAACAGGTGCACAGGCACTGTGGGAGGTGTATGGACTCTCCTCCCCCTGTAGAGCAGAGCCAGACCACCAATGGGGACTTAACCATATGCCTTTTAATGAGGTAACAATACTGGGAACTTAACAGGCATAAGTCAGAGGGTATAGTGGACACTACAGTGCCCCAAGGGGGCAGGATTCAACAAAGGTTCTAACACTTACAATCATGGACAAAAAAACAGGGTTAACAAGCTATAAAACACAAACAGCAGAACAAACAATATGGGTTGGTGAAATATAAAAAGGCACAAAATATCAAGGGAAATATAGGGCCTTAGTACCTGGAGGGGGAGAAAGACACAGTGGGCCCTTTCTACTGCAAGAAGATTTGCTTTTTGTTAGCCCACTCACCCCATGTCACCTCAGGTAGGGCTTGAACTCACATCTTCCACATGGTGGGCAGGAATGTTGCCACACAGCCACCACTGCTCTAGCTTGCCAGGGGTCTTGACCTTCCCAGAGCTACAACCTCACATCAAGCTGCCTGGCCTTTGATTGGAGGAGCTGGAAGCAGAGCTGGGAACCTCTCAGGTTGCTGCTCAGATCCTTGCTGGAGCTGGGGAGCCTCTCCTGCTGGCTGCAGCCTCTCCTCAGGGATCCTGGAGCCCAGTGGAGAGCCTCTCCTGCCAGCCACATGCCTGCATGCTAAGGGTCCCACTCCTTCAGTCTGCTGCTGCTGGCTCAGCTCTATGAAATTCCTTCCTTGCTGTCCCCCACTGGTCTCTCCTGAGCCAACCTGCACTGCCCCTTTTATCCCCCTCCAGGTGACCCAAGGGGCCAATCAGGGGACACAGGGGAGGGGAGGGGTGAGTCTCTGGGGCCTGATTGGTGCAGAAAGGGAATCCCAAGTCCTCCAATCATCTTTTACCCCTTTGAAACCCCTGGGCTAGGTCACTGCCAGTTAGCCAATCACACCTGCTTGCTCTCCCAAGGCAGACAGGGCAAGCAGCCACAAGTCAGCAGGGGAGAGAGGAAGGGCAGGAGGGCAGTGAGCAGAGACCTGGGGTGCTGGGGAGGGCTGGGGGGTATAGGTCCAACCTGGGCTAGTAAATGGGGGCAGGTAGGGTGTTTACACTAAGGTAGCTTAAAGTGGCTACATCTAAGTGTAACATGAGCTGGGTAACAGATTAGAGATAACCCTGCCATGGAGTGGCATAGCTTTGAGCCACCTAATGAATACTTAAAATTAGTTTCAGGCAGACAATTAGTTGATGTGCAGACAATACAGGGGTTAAGAGCTCCAGGAGCTCTTAAATCACAGCCCAAAATTACTGTGTAATAGGTCCTTTGAAACATGGAAGAGAGGAAATCCTCTCTCACACAGCCAGGAAATCTCTGCTGAGGGCAGAGCCCCTAGTTGTATTAAGCTTCCAGGCTCTGGAGATGGCATCCTGTCATCAGCATTGTATGTAGCTACGCATTCAACTGTAAGAAAAATCCCACAGTTTTTCGTACTGTTTGGAAGGGGTTAGATTGCCACATGCCTGGTCATGGTTGTAGGCACTGGGGAATACCAGGGGAATGAAGTTGTGCCGAATCATTAGTTTTTATTTGCTGATTCAAAGAAGAATAAGATTGCCAACAATGGAAGAGGCTTTATAGGTTTTCTTATCATGTATTGCTGTGATTGTCTAGCCTGTTCCACCCTCCCAACACTCTGCTTCCCTCTATTCAGCCCCTCTGACCATTACCATAAGAAACATGCAGAGTTTGATATGATGGAGTGCTTGGAAAGGAATCAACACAGGGATTATAGTCCATAGCCTCCTTTCTGAACAAACAAGCTCTTCCTAAACAGATTCCTTCATCAGTGAGGATCACAGCAGACAGGTAGGAAGCAAACAGTCATTTTTCTATCTTTCTGTGTCTTATCTCTACTAGGTTGGAGCATTGTAGTCTCACAGCTGGTTGCTGCAGGGAGCTCTTCTCTGTGATCAGAACCAGCCAGACCCTGACAGAGCTGGGGTTGGGGAGGAATGATTTTCATGATTCAGGAGTGCAGCTGCTGTGTGAGGGGCTGAAACATCCCAGCTGAAAATTGCAGAAAATACAGTAAGTAACAGCTGGTTCCCTTTAGTCTGTTCCTGTTAACTGTGGACTATTGTAATTGTTCTTTCAACTGGTATCACAGCAGTACTACAAATTAATCTGTACTACTTGAAATTTGTCTACTGTCTTCAGAAGGAGTGGGAGAGAATCCTACTGTTGTATATACTTGTCCAATTTTACAAAATAAAAGTGGGATCCCTCAGTGACCCTTCATACACTGTAAATGTCATCCACTTTCATACTAGTATGTGGGCTGTTATTTCCTCTCATTGTGAATGAGAGCATAGTTGCAGGAGTTTTTCACAGTTTGACTGGAATAACTTGCCTTTGCTCAAATTTTCTGCCACTATCACAAGGACTAATCCCTGGTAATGCCTAACATTTTGACATGGGAATAGGAAAAGGAAAAAAATGTTAAGGGGAAAAGCCAAAGAAAAAGGAAAAAAGAAGAAATCGAGCAGCAATAACTGTAAGGTGATCCATTGGCAGCAGAAACGGGGCACTAACCTGGCTCAGCCCCCACAAATGGAGGAAGCAGGTAGGGCCCTAGGGCAACCCAGCCACAAGCTGCTGCAGCAGGTGGGGAGGGACACACACACACACACATACCCTGTGCACCCAGGACCATAGCCGGCTGAGCAGGCAGGTTAGTTTCTTTCCGGTTTTTTTTACCTGGGCTTGTGGGGGGGGACACAGATCGAGACCCTCAGAGAGCAGGAATCAGTGGGGTAGGGTCAGGGGCTCCCTGCTGCACTGTGGGGATTGCCCATGACCTGGGCTTTGCCCCATAACCCATTCACGGGTCTAGGCTGGGTTGTGAGGCAATCAGAGCCTGGTGGCTGGTCCAGAGGTGCAGGCAGGTGGTTCCCCCCGCTGCGTGCACTGTGAGGGAGCTGGGGGAGGGGGGCCACAGTCCCCCCCCGCTGGCTTCCCCACACTGTGGACCTGGATGACCTGCCAGGCTCTGATTGCCCCATGACCTGGCCCAGCCAGGGCCTCATTCACGGTGAATCAGAGCCCAGTGGCAGCGCTGGGTAGCCAAGGGTGGGGGGCACACGGCCCCCTGATCTTTACATGGGGCATGGACAGGCTGCAGCTGCATGCTTCGCTCTGCCTGCTCCATGCCTTGCTGCTGCATTTGAAAGCAGTGTGGTGCCATGTGAGTCCCACTGCTAGGCAGGCCTTGCAGCTAGGCACATGGCACCGCACTGCGCCGCTTTCAGAGGCGGCAGGGAGCAGACAGAGCGCACCTTGCAGCTGCAGCCCACCTATGCCCTGTGCAAAGATCAGGGGGCCACGTGCCCTCTCCTTGGCTGCTCGGTGCTGCGCCTCTGTAGGAGCTGCCGGGCTGTGCTGGGCTCTTCCTGGGGACGACATGGAGCGGGCGTGCACTCAGCCCCTCCACCCCCAATTATTTTTTCACCTTTTGCCTATGAAGTGGACACTCTTTTTGGGCAGCCAAGTTTCTCTGTCCTCCTCAGCCTGCCCATCTCTTCAGGCTTCATTGTTGAAAAGACTAGCAGGCCCAGTTATCTTGGTACATCCAGTTTGCTGTTTGGCAACAATCCCAGGTGGCTGTGAATGATTGCAAAGCTCTTTGTTTGACCAAACTCCCAAAGTGTTAGGTGAAATGCTATTTCAGACCAGCATAGATAGTGAACTAAGAGGTCAGAGAAGTCTCTTAGAGCTACCCCTGGATTTTTTGGACCACTGAGTATCCCCATAGAGTGGGGCTGTCTGTATAAGTGCTGACCCCATGGGTAAGGGCTGCACAATCCCACTCTTCAGATGGAGGAAAGAATTTCTCTCCCCTTCAGTGCTTACTGAATGTAGAGGGAACAGAAAAGGTTCTGGGTTAGCCCAATTATTCTCCTCAGTTTTCTCACATGAAAAGCGCCTGCTGGAAGTGAGATTTGCCAGGCAGGGAGTGAAGGTGACAAAGATACTGAGGGCTTTGGCACCAGGGCAACATCACTATGGTGTGTTATGTGTTGTACTTCATCGGGACAGAGCTTTCAGGGGTGATACCTGTAGAGAAAGCTGACTTTTCCCTTTACTTCTCTTATTTTCCCAACAGGCTAAACATTTTTGATGTAAGTAAAGGTAAACAGCAAGAGATGGAGTCTGTGAAAGAGCTAAAACCTGACTTGGTCATAGAATAGACCTGAATTGGATCTTTTTCACCTGCATGCTTCAAGGCTGGGTGCTCACTTAGAAGATGACTTAGTAACAAGGGGTACAGAAGAGAGACAACTCCCGTCCTCTTTAAGGAGAATTCTGTCCACTCACAGGAACTCCAGCAACATATTTCAGCTCCTGTGGTAAAGAACTGGTTGCATATTATAGGGCCAACCCTCCTGCTTGGGGATCAGAGGAGTTGATTTGCCCCATGTTTGGTCTAAGTCTATGGACAGCCACCTCCAAAAGAGTCATTATGATGCAACTATTATATCTGCAGACTCCTGCAATGATACAAGTGAGCTAAATTGCAGCAAATTTATCCTGTGCATGAAACGGTGTGAAGACTGCAATGACTCTGCTACAGTTGTATTGTTAGTAGTTACAGGGCCCATCTACACATTCATTAATGCACCTTAGATATTGCGCATTTAGTGTAGTACTTCCTTAATAAAGTACTAAGTAAAAGTGCAGTAGTGAAAGCTCATGGTTATGTAGTGATGTTGGCTGTGCATTTGCCTAATAACACTATGCAGTAAGCTATTACCATGGTTTTTGCCATGACATGCTACTATGCAGTGTTATTAGGCTAATGCGCAGTAAACATCTCATGTAGATGCGCTCACACTGACCTATTATTTAATATCCAATATAACTGTTATATCTGCCTTTCCTTGGAGATATAGTAGCTCAGTGGGGCCAACTTTTTTGCCAGGCATATCATAAGGTAAGCCCTGCACACTCCCTGAGTGCCATCCCAATTTCCACTGTTTTCTGCTCCCTGTTCCTTGCTTCCTAATTCCTGCCCTCATGTTCCCTGCTCTCTCTCAGATCTGCTGCATGTCACATGCAGATAATCACAGTAATAGAGAATTCAGGCTGGAAGGGGCCTCCATAGTCCATTTAGTTCAACCCTCTGCCTGAGGCAGGGTCATCCCTATCCAAACCATCCCATGCAACCATAATCTAAACTCTACATAAGACTATCCTCAGCCCTGACACAACATAGACCTAACGCCGTAAGCTGCCACAGGTAAAGCAGGGGAACCACAGCAGCTAGTGTCCTGCTTCTGTAAAATGTTGTCTGTGGACTCATGGACCATCTCAAGCCAGCTGGCAGTGTCTGTTCTTTTAGCTGTTCAACTGGTGGCCCAAGAGGAATTATGTTGTGGACCCTGGGCTCCTATGTGACTGCTGTTCCCCCCCATCACTCCAGAGTCTCCAGCCCTCCCTCCTTCAGTGTTGCTTCCTTCCATCACCTCAGCGGGCAGGGCACTGCACAGGAAGTTGAGGGTGAATCCAGGACTTTATGTGGATCGGGGCAGCATCGTGCCTACACGATATAGTAGTAGGTAGGTGCCTGTACAGGCATGAAGTGCAGTGGGTGTGAGGGGAAGAGGGGTGGGGCATTGTGCAGCAGGGCTTGGGGGAGAGGGTTGGAAGAAGTATCCATATGGCATGCACCTTGGTGGCCCATGCCTTGCATGCAATCCTTGGGGCATGTGGCTCCCAGCGCATAAACACCTGCCATGTGTCTTTTACAATATGCTACATTGGTGATGCGTACGGGGTGCATGTGGGTGCACATGCACCCCCTGAAATTGGTGGTGCACCTCCCAAAAGAAGTGCTGCTGACACTGCCAACGGTGCCTGTGGTTAGTCACTGCTCACCACCCCCACCTTTCTTGCCACCACTGACACTGCTGGTGGCATTTGCAGTCGGTTGGTGATCACTGGTCAGCACTAGCCACCCCCCCAACACCTCAGTAGCCACCTGCGGGAGCTCCCCACTCACCACTGCCATGCCCCCGGTGCTGTCACCACTGCTTGTAGGTGCTTGCTGTGCCGCCCAGCCTCCCAGGGCACGTGTCATTCATGATATGCTATGTGGTTTCATACATGCATGGGGATTTTGTTTGGTTGGGGTTTTTTGTTTTGTTTTCCATAGTTGCTTAATTGGTGAAAACAGTTTGCCATTTCTAACAACTGCTTATCCCAGTTGTATATTTCTGTTTTGCTGGTGTTCAGTAAAAATCCTGGAACAAGAAACATTGTCTCATCACTTTGTGGCAGCACAGTAGTGGGTGTTACTACATAGAGCTACCTGCCTCACTGTGCCAGGTCCAAAAACCTTGCTTTGAGTCTCTCACAGGGTGCCTACAGCTGGCTGTCCCGCTTCCTGGGGAACACCCACAAGCTTGTGGTAATGCTGCCACCACCGGGGCACTGGTCTCCACTAGGGCTCCATGCAGCCTAGGGCGCACAGACTCTGTGAGCCTTGGGTATGCTTTGCCCACAGTAGTATTTGCTAAATGCCTGCCTGAACAGGAAGGTCTTAAAGTGTTTCCAAAACACATCTGGGCTTGGGCTCTGGCAGGCCTCAAGAGTGGTTAAAGCTGGAGCTTCTAAGGTTTATATTCAGCTTGATGGTGAGGCCTAGGGTCTAAGCACTGTGTGGGGATAGAGGAAGTACCATCTGGACAGTTCAAGAGCAGAAACTGACCTCTGGAAGGTTCATTCCTGGCCATAAGGTAAATAGTGCTGGTCTCTTATTCCTGATAAAATAGCAAGGACCCTGTGCCACAGGGTGGCATTTGTTGAGCTCTGAGAAACAGCTTTCCTGTACTTACACTCTGTAAGGGGTCCAGAGGATCTGTTGACAGGCCAAACCCTAGACGTTCCTGGAGTACCTTGTGTGTGTAGGCCTCTAGGCTGGGCAACACACTGAACCAGTTACATTCTAGGCTGTAGTCTGCATTCTGTTATTTAAATAAGCCACAGGTACCCGTTTTACCCTGGGCATAGCAGCAGGTCCTTGTGCTTATTTTCTGATTGGCTGTTCATTATATTTTATTTTATCGAATAGGTTATAGACCTTAGGTCCAGCATTATGTAACTAATGCTGATCATTTCCTTCCTCATGTCCTTTTGACAAGGTATTTAGCAGAATTCACAGATTCATTGGAACCTAACAGGCTGTGCCATTGAGTGCTTCTGCTATGGCCTTGACTTTGTAGCCTCTGGGTTGTCAACCATGCACCTCAGTGCTCACATCACTTGAGCCATCATGTTGAGCCCTAAGCTCATATCACTGATAAGCATGGGGACTTTGTGGGAGATTAGGCCCTGAGAAGAGATCTCAGACTGCAGTGGATCTCAGATTCTCAGCAGAAGGTGAAGCCCCCTCAATTACTCTGCTGCAGCCTGATGGTTTACTGATATCAGGCCATTGCTGTATTGGTCAAATAAAGGTTTTGTTAAGCCTGATCCTCAAAAACTCTTCTTTGTTTTCCTGTTCTTCTCATTCCCTTTCTGGGAGGGCAAAAAGGTTGCGGGGAGGGTCATAACAACCCCTGGCAAATTAGATCTGTAGATGCATGAGACACTTACTGTGGAATCCAGGGAGGCACTTTTACAGCTCACATCAGCATGAAACTCCACTCTTGCTGCTGTCCTGCTGACTTAGGACTGGATTGGAGGTGCACCCTGCTGCAGGTTCAGCACAAAAGGCACAGCAGAAGGAAGGAAACACTGTATAAAGACAGCTTTCATTAATCTCAAATGCTCAGATCGTTTGCTGGTTTTTAGATCACCAGGCATACCAGCAGGGTTTGGGACTTGAGACTCAGATACCCGGCCACTTAAGGTTTGGGGTTTGCACTCAGATACCAGGCCACTTCAAGGAAAATAAGATGAGGGCACTATCCTGGTCTCTCTAGTCCAAGATTCTGGGCACCTGGGTTTGTCCACCACTGTCAATATGAATCATTTCTGGTCTCTCTTCAGGGAGCTAGAACCTAGGGAAGACCTGGAGAAGACCAGGAAAAAGAGGGCCAGGAGGCAGTCCAGGACTTCTTCCAGGAGCTGAGCATGCATTTGCCAGCAATCTCAGCCTTGCAGTCCTCCTCGCTTCTACCACCTGAAGACACAGAAGCCTCTGGTCCTGCCCCTGTCTGTTTCCCAGGAGACCTGCAGCAACCACCATCTACCATACCCACTGCCCAGGAGCCTTAAAACACCAAAACATCTGCCCTGCCTGTCTCCTGGGAGCTTTCCTGCTGGAACCCCTTCCCAAGAGCTCTACAGGACTGCAACACCCAGCTGCCAGGTGCCCTGCCTGCATCCTGGGAACTCCTCCGGTCAGTGGGCACCATCCTGACAAGGGTTGAGGCACACCATGACTCTGTACCACCTGCCACATGACCCTCTGTCAAGTTTGGCAGGGTTTGAGATCTTTCTTTCCTGCCTCCCAAAAAGCTTCCTATGCCTGAGGCACTTCTGCTCCTCTGACTGCCACCAAATCCTGCAGAGTGGCACTGCCTGTCCCACCAGTCTCCCCAGGGTTTTGTACCTATGTGACCTCCACCATGCCAGCAGGGATGGACCCCTGTAACTTCACATCCCTATCAACCCTGGCATCCCTGGGGTGATGGCTTGGTGCTGCAGGAAGGGAGTGAAGAAGCAGAAGAGACAGTGAGTGTGGATGAGAGGGAACAGAGCCCACAAGAGTAACAGGCAGGCACCAAGCACTGAGTGACATCTCCCCACCTTGGTACACCAGTTTGGCAGATCATGCTCCAATAGGAAGAGAGAAAGTGTGCAATCAGGAAGCAGTGCAGATCAAATGCTAGAAGACAAAATTGAGCATGATGTGAGCTGCCCCAGGCAGATGGGGCTTGGCCCCACGCATAATGTTGCAGGGGCAGCCATGGGCCAGATGGGGGGCAGGAGCAGAACGTACCTGTACCACACTGTTTGGGCAAGCTCTGCTGCACATGCCTCTAATGCCCGCCTCTCCCCTCTTCTCCCTTGCACCTCCCTTCATCCCCAGCTGGCTCCTGGACCTAGTGTGCAGGCAGCCTTCCCCATACACAACTGCACACTAACCCTGCCACAGCCGCAGGGCTGAGGTGAGCCAGGAGCTGGCCCTGGCCCTACCCGAGCAGGTGGCAGCAGTGGGGGAGCCGGCTCCATGCTGCTTCTGCTGCAGCTGCTTGCTGTTGGGGACAGGGAGCTGCAGACTTGGGTCCCTGGCCCCATAGCCCTGGGAGCTGGCGACCCCCTCCAGCAGGGCTGTGGGTGTGGGGGGGAAGAGGTACGAGTAAGGCTGGGGGGCTGTTGTGGGGGCAGTGAGGGGCACCAGCAATACTGGGGGGGCTTTGGGGGCAGTGAGAGGCAGCAGCAGGGCTGGGGAAGGCATGGGGGTTGTGGTGTGAGGGACACCAGCAGGGTTGTAGGGTGCTGCAGGGGGCTTTTAATTTTAATAACAGATTTTGGGGGTTTTGTCAGAGAATTTGTGATTTTTTATCAGGGAAAACCAGGATCCCTGCTCATCACCCTCCTTTGATACCTCTGGCTCTGCAATGTCCTTTGGGAGGACACCCTGTATAGCTTCCCAGAGGTGCTTGCTCTCTTCATTTCTGGACCACCATCAAAATATTGCCTGCATCATTCTTCACTCCAGTTCCTTCATGTCCTCATATTTCAGGGTTTTTTGGGGTTTTTTTGAGTACATCTGCGTGTGGAGCAGAAGTTTTCTCTGAGCCATTCACCATAGTTCAGGAGGACAAGGTACGCTAGCTTCAGAGACAGTAAGATGGGGCTATTGGCTGCTGTCACCCTGTGATGTGTAGACAAGGAAGACCAGGGTCACTGGAGAGTCTGGGAGGACCAGGTGCTCTCAGTGGCCTGTGCCTTGCTCAGTCTCTTTAAGTCCCATTTGCTGCTGTGTGGGTTTTTTATGAATCAGCAATTTTGGCTGGCGAGAGCAGGATGAGTGCAAAACCACCCTGCTAAGACTCTTTTTGATTTCACTGGGCTTTGAATCAAGCCCGCTATACCCCTTCCTGTCCTCACTGAGATCAATGGTAATTTTACTGTTGACTCCAGTAGCAGCAATTTTAGGGACAAACTGGTGAAATTCCCTACTCAAATATCATACCCTCTTCAACCAGGATGGTACAGAAACAGCTGTCCAGCCAGAGGTTCTTGGAGTAGAGAATCAGGCCCAGGATGCTTTAAGTCACATTTCACGCAGTTTTATTCTCTGCATCCCCTTAGGTATCTGCAGGAAAAATCTTCCCCTGGCACAATGATCCTAGTTCTGACCATGACTAACTGCCATGAGGCAGCAGAAATACATGGATGTAACTGAGGACAGGGATCAGCCCTTGTGTTGTAGCAGTCTGTTGGCTTCATCCAAACTGCATAAGGCAAGACTTGTCCTGGAGAATAATCCAGAGTGAGCAGGATAAAGCACGGCATGTTCTGCTCCCATCTCTACATAGTAACACTGAAAAATACACTTTGTGGCCCTCAAGTGAAACTGCACTCAGTGTACAAGAAGAAAGCTGTGAATCCTCAGAGCAGAACCATTCCTCTATCAGCAGTAATGGGTGCATCTACACAAGATACTGTACTGCACATCAATGTAATGTGCAGTAAACTGTCACTATCTACACATGTGCAGCAATTACTGTACAGCATATTAGTCTAATGCACCATTTTCTAGTACCTGTAGAAACAGCACCCCCACCTTGTGTTCCCATCCCTTCCCCCACAACTTGGGGCCAGCCTGATCACCCCCCTGGCTGAGATGGAGTTGCCTACTGAGCCAGGACAGCTCCTCCTGCCTTCTGGAGTTTGGGGATAAGCCCCATGCCTCCTCCCAGCCCAGAGCTGGTGCACAGGGGAGCCTGGAGCTCCTCCTGGCTGTTGCAGGGGAGCAGAACAGGGCAGAGGCAGGCCTGAATTCAGCTGCTCCTGTTGGGTTCAGTTTGCTCCCCACGCAGGCACACATGTAAATGTGCACTCAGAAGGGCTTTGATAAGCCTGAATTTTCTGGCAGGCATATCCAATATCTTTACTCCCTACCTTATGATTTCTCTGCCAGCAGGGGTTTGTCAGGTGAGAGACGGGGCAGAGAAGGGCTAATCCAGTCTATGTACCCTTTTTGCAGCTGCACAACCTGCTCACCCAAGGGGCTTAGGTCAAGACTTGTGAATTTGCTTTTTTCAGATGGGACTGGACTGTGCAGCCCTTACTCTGTAGGTGAACAGTTACCCATACAGATAGTCCCACTGATCTTTTTGAAGTTTTTCAGTGATCAGAGGGGACCAGGGTGGCATAATCCAGCTGGAGGAATCCCTGCTCAATACTACACCACCTCACCTCTTGCTGCTGCATGTGCTCCTTACGCCATCTCCCCTCAGGACTTTCAGGTAACCAGTCCCTGATAAGGCGGCGTTCCTGGCAGCTGCGGGAATGGAAACAAGGCTCTATGCCAGCTGTGGGACAAACACCACCATTACACTCCTTGCATTTATTTCCTCACCCTATTCAGGAGAATGGGGCTTTGAATCAGACCCACAACACCCATTCCTGTCCTCACTGAGGTCAATAGTATCTAACCTTAACAAGGAGAAGCCACTGCTTGAATTCAGAGCCTCAGGTGGTCCTGGCTGACCTGCTGTACATCTCTGTTGCCCCTTAGTTGCTGAACCATGGAAACATTTATGAATCTGCTACAGCTTTGAACAAGCAAGCATGTGCCCTAAACTCATGCAGTCATGGTTCTAGATAAAAAGGACCCTGGCTCAAGTCTCCCTTGCTCTTCCTGATTTGGACCAGAAACATGGACCAGGGGTCCCAGCTGAAAGCCCTGGACTGGTGCCTGTTTTGGGCGGCAGGACTTGCTGGTTCTAATACTGGCCATTCTAAATATTCTAAAATTCTACCACGCACCTGAGAACCCCTTCCTGACAAAAGTTTTTCTGAAACCCAGCAAGCAGTTTTGACTTCAACAAACAAGCCTTTTCTAAAAAAAACATTTCACCAAAACATGACTGTTGAGCTAGTGACAGGTCCCAACCCAATGTCCACTGACCAACCTGGAAGTATTGTGTGACATCAGCCCTAGCCAGTTTAGATCAGCACAGATGGAATAAACTTTGGGGAGGTTGTTTGTTCCCGAGTTGTTATGATTAGTTTAAAAGGTGTAACTTTTAAAATCTGGATCATTCTTGGAAGGTACACACTGGATGCTAAAGGATATTGTTCAGTAGAACTTGAAACAAAGACTTCGGGGGTGTAAGTAGGATACTGTATAAAACTAGACACTTTTCAAGCACATTTTGCTGTCCTTACGTTGTACCAAACTCACTTCCATTCGTCCATCCTTGCTTCTATTTCCCCCCTATCCTGTTGTCGATACACCCATTATTTACTTAGTTCGGTGACCTTTAACTTGCCTTCCCAGGACCATACAACTCTATTTTTATCTGCATCCTGCACTGGGGATCTGCAATATATACAATATATCTCCAAACCCATAGTGAAGATGAATATGCAAAGTTTAGTGAAATAATATACCATCTACTTCTCCTTCACTCATGTCATACATTTCAACCCTACCTCAAACAGTGGTAAAAGTCCATATCTACCAATTCTAAAATAGTGATAAGGGAAAAACAAAACAAAACAAAAAAACCTGGAGCAGATATTTCTGATCCTTGTTTCTTTGGAACATGACAGGATAGCAGGCACTTGGACAGTTGCCTACAAAAGTGCTCATTCAAATGTATCTTCTCCAGCGTCTTGGTTCTCAAATACAGGGCTACCTTTTTGGGGCTGCAGTTTCCTGTAACACAGGATCTTAAGGAAGCAATGGAGACCAAGCCTTCAACACAGACATTCCAAACTAAATGGGCTCCATCAAGAGTTTTCAAAGTAAGAGCCTAAGATATGAGTTTCAAAGCCTATTGAGATATGTCACCGAAACCTGTGATTTTCAAAACGGCCAAAACCCAGCAGCTGAGGTTGAGAGGGAGCATCAGGATGGGTGCTCAGGACTTCTGATATCCAGGCCACATATAGGTAAGTTGACCTTCACCCTCCTCACCTTGAACATCTTGTTCTGAGTTAACATGTCTTATGTGATTCCTTTCATGCTCTGGGAACAGCTGCCAGGTGTTACCTTTTGTGGCGGGCCAGTAGGGGGCGCTCCTGCATTGAGCCACCCACCTCACTGCACCCGACCACCTTCCAGGCTCCGAGTGCCTCTCTAGGGGTGCCTCGAGTCTGGCTGACCCCTTCCTGGAGCGCACCTGCTAGCCTGGCGGTAACGTGTGCTGCCAGCACCCCGAGAAGGGACTCTCTCGGCCCTGTGTCCTCAGGGAAACACAGGCATTATAGTCCATTGGGTACTCAACCCAGTACAAGCACTTGGGGCACTTCCCCAAGTCAGGGGTCATAAAGGAAAGGCCCTCTTAGCCTGCAGACCTAAGGGGCCTCTTAGGCGTAATTTAGACCCCCCCTCAATAAGTCTCCTACACTGGTCACAAAGGAGTACTTTATTGATTACAGGGGTAGGGTGAAAATAGGATACAAGATAGAGCAATATCATAGAAATCCCATAGAGCAAAACAGAACCCCCTAGAACTCCCCTGCATTGATCTCCTCGACAGCTGGCAGGCTTCGTGGCCACAGCAGGGGCTACCACCCCTGCAGTTTTGACCCCCCTGTGGTGTAACACATAGATGTGACATAAGTTTGGCTTTCAAGACTTTGGGATACCATTCCCCCCAAACCCCTGCATTGATCTTCTTTAAACTTGGCAGGCTTCATGTTCTCAGCAGAGGCTACCATCCCTGCAAGGTTCATCCCAATCAGACAAAAAACAACAAAGTTATAGATATTTCACTGATTCCCCATTATACCCTATGGCCGGATCTCTGAAGCGGCTCCGAAGCTTTGGCTGCATCAAGGCAGAAACCCGGTCCAGAGCTCCAGATTGGATCGCGGCCATCCAAAGCAGCCGAATCCAAAGCTGGACTGGATCGCTGCCGACTTGCACAGCCCTATCAGGTATGTGTATAAATGCTCACAAATTGTACACGTAATGTGCAGTAACTACGGCACATAAACGAATATGTAGATGTACCCACTACGATTCCTATCTCTGTAGTGTGAGGCACGGCCCTCTTCTCTGCATCTCTTGAGTTTATTTCAACAGTCCTTGCAGTAGTTGGGCCCTGGAACCACCTGTTCCCTAGCATCACATGTGGCAGCTGGTGGCGCTTTTGTTGTTTTTGAGCAATATGCCTGGCAGTTATGTGACAGGGTTAGAATCATAGCATCAAGTTACAGCACGGGTGGGCAATTATTTTGGGCAGAGGGCCGCTTACTGAGTTTTGGCCAGGTGTCAAGGGCTGCATGGATAGACCCATGCCTTGACAGGTGCCCCGCCCCCTGGTCACCATCTTGTGACTAGAAGTCCCAGCCCCTAAACCCTGACCTTTGCCACCAGAAGACCCTCCCCTTGCCCCCAGAAATATGCCTTTCAGCAGGGGGTTTTGCCATCTCAGAAAAATACCAAATTATATTCTAAAAAGTGATCATCTACAATTGTCATTAATTTTATTTAAAAAAATACTTTTGTCCTGATTTACATGTGTTTGTGTAATGTATGCAGAGGTGACTGCACAATAACTTAAAATGAAGTCTTATTCTTGTATATTGTGGTGGGTGGGTATAGGTTTGTGGCGGCTGTTGGTGTGTGGGTATGGGGTGCAGGTGGGTATGAGGAAGTGTTTGGGGTTTGTGTATGGCAGTGCAAAGGGAGGCATAGGTGCATGTGTATGGAGGGGTATGCATGTGGGGCTCACCTCCTTTGATCACCCCTGACCTTTGCTACCCCCTTCCTGGAACACACCCGCTAGCCTGGGGTACAACTGCCACCACCCAGGGATGGGCTTGTTTCTGGCTCTGCACCCCCTGGGAAACACAGGTCTAGTAGCCCTCGAGGGTACTTGATTCACTTCAAGAACTTGGGATGCTTCCCTCAGTTGGAAGCACAAATAGTGGTCTCCCTTAGTCAGCCAAACCAAGGGGACCCCAAGGCATAATCTAGACCTGCTCCAAATAAGTCTCCCACACTAGATACAAAGGAGAACTTTATTGGTTACAAGGGGTAGGGCTGGAATAGGGTACAGGGTAGAGCAATATCATGGAAATCCCATAGAGCAAAACAGTCTGGCTGAGGTAGCCTTTTGATCACGCATCTGAGTTACTGCCAGCTATATATCTAACCAGATCTCGAATAGCTTACTCACAGGCATCATCCTGAGGCTGTTGGAGATTTCCTCTGGAGGCAGGCCGTTCCTAGCTCATGAGTTATGGGGGAGAGAGCCAGTTTCAGATGATAAAGCTCCTCTCTGAGTCCCCCGCATGGCTGCCATTTGTTTTGATACCTTTATTCCCTATGTGGTTTTATGCTAGCTAGGAATCCCAGAGAGAGGACTTCTCAGTTGCCACAAGCCCCATCTCATGGTACTAGCACACTCTAGCCATGTGCCTTCCTTCTACCTTATTCTTAGGTAGGCTACAGTACTGCCAACCCCCAATATTCAAGATTTGGGGATCAGCCCTGAATCGTTGTCTTCATTTCAATGATTACATTGTTTCTATGTATTATAAGATACATGCTGACATTACACTTAGATTAGTTTAAACCCTTAGGAGTACAGATGTTTTCAATGCATACATGAGGCTAAAAATGGTGCAAGCAACCCAGATACAGGTTGCATCTGAGGTGCCCTAATTTGAGGTCAGTTCAGGGTAGATCTGTCTACTGAATGTGTGTCCTGTTGCAGAAGTGCTTCCTGTTTCAGAACATCTGTTATCTGATTCCTTGCACTGTCATCTGAAATGTTGAAAAGCATTAAATACATTCAATATGAGAATGTTCAAAGTAACAAACAAAACAGCTTATTTAACCTAAAATTGTTTTCAAACCTATCAGGCCCTGCTTCCCCATCCATGTGCAGCTTATGTGTCACCTTAATGTAGGTGACTGCTAAACTGCCCCAGGGTTGATGGGATGCATGTCCAGAGTGGCTGGGCAGGAGGTATGCTGGGGCTTGTACAGAATGCTGTATACCTGGCATACTGCTGATGTCAGACCAATGAACTGTAAAGTGCCTTCTGGGGCCTCCATTTCTCTGCTAGTTCAGATTCCACCCAGAAGCTCTTTCTTCATCTCCTGGGAGGCAGATGCTACACCATTATTAACACTCATTTGTCCTCATGAAACTGTAAACATTGTTGTTCTCTTGGGGTAACTTGTTACCCCACAATTCAATATTGTTGTTTTCATGGGGTAACTTGCATCTCACTCAAACCTCTGTTTTTCTGCTGTGTTTAAGGATATTTTAATAGCTTTCTCCCAGGTCTGCAGGTGTGATGCATCCATGCAAGCATGCCACTGTAATGTAAGAGTGTTCCTGTGTATTGCTGATGTGCTTGTGCATTGGACACATGGGACTCATCTTGGGGATTGGAAATGCCAGGCAGCCAGCTCTGCCCACAACATTATTTGTAATGTTCTTGTTTACCAGACTCCCAACCTTAATTTCACAGTGTCCTTGTGTATAACACACTTCAGCATGCCATTTCCCAACACTCCTGTGAGTATGGAAGGGCTTTTATTCCCCGTTTACAGGTGGGGAAGTGACACGCGTAGAAGCGGGGAAATTGGCCGAAGGGATCACACGGCATGTGCATGACACAGCAGTGACTTGAACCCTTGGACAATCTGGCCACCCCATGACCTGGACCTCTGCTCTGTATCTCCCACTGGGTAGTCAGGGCCCTTCATGGCCTCTTTTGTTATTTGTTTAGAAACTCCCAGAATATCTAAAGATGGAAAAACAAGCCCCCTTGTAGCTGGCTGATCTGTGACTTTCCCTACATTGCATTGGCTCTAATGGCTATGAGACTGGAACCATGAAAAAATGGGGAACGGTCCTGGGGGATCCCATGGTTATGAACAAGGGGAGCAAGAAATGAAAATTACAAAGCTCAAGACAGCTTCTGGATTCATAGTCTTTATTTGATTCCAGAAAAAACTGACAAAAGCCTACAGTAACCATATGAAAGGTTGGGGATGGATTTGGAGCAGAACAGCTGGGAGCTATGGAATCCTGTGGTGCTGCAAACACCCTCATAGATAGAGAGACAACTGTGAGTGAGCTGTGGTGGCAGTACAGAAATTCCCCCCTAGTCTGGGGATGGGATCTTGAGTCTCTCTGCTGCCCTAACAGGGACAGAAGAAGCACAGTTCCCAGACCCCTCCATCTTGTGGTCCCCTCCTTCCCCTGTATGCGGATCCCATGTCTCCTTCCTGCTCCTTTCAACAAAACAACTGTCCTTTTCTGTGTTCAGATCACATAAGACGTAAAACCAGCTGCTCCTGTAGAAAGAGTCGTCTCAAAAGCCTACCCCCAACCCCCATCGCACATGCTGGAATATGCTTCTGAAGGGCCTGGTAGTGAGAGGGTCCTCTCTTCAATGTGCAGCCCCTACTGCTCTCCAAGGAAGTGGCAGGTCAGGTGGGCCAAGGCATGTTGAAGCACGGGCTCCTGCTTACTAGTTCGACTCTATGACCAGATTGGCCTTTATCTCTTTCACAGCACCCAGCTCTCTCCTCGTTTCTTCTTTAAAATTGTAACAGCTCAGCCTTTGCAGGAACATAAGAAACAAGTGTTACTTGTACCAGTAGATCACCACTGAGACCCTGACTCCCTTAAGTATGTAGCATGAACTAAACTCATGTAGCTGATGTTAACATAGAGTGTAATAATAGTGAAATATAACCATGTTAGTCTTGTCCTGTAAGCAACTTGAAAGCTCCATTTTGTATCCTTCTGCTTGACATAAGTGAATAAACTCTGCATAGCCTTTATGTATGAGTGTGTGTAAAAGGGTGAATGGTGAAAGAATGGCACAGAGACAGAAAAAGATTTAACTGTTTATGTAAGCAGCAAGTCACCAAATGTAAGTTACCAGTCAGTAAACTAATTAATGAACGGCTGAAGAATCCCTTTGAAGCTCGAGGGCACAAAGGAGATAACAGAAGAAGAAACTCTGCCAGATGGGTGACAAGAATACTCCAAGGCTAAGATAAGCTGAAAACAAAAGAAGGACAACTGCAAAAACAGAAGCTAGGTATGGAAAAACCCCAAAAGCACTGAAACAAAGGATGCCAGTCCCTATAAGAACACTTTGAAAATGCCAAGTTGGGTGAGTCTCTTTCTCTACTGCTGTTTCATCAGGGCACAGATGCACCTGTTCACCCCACTCCAGCTGTTATCTTTAAATCTGCTATCTTCAAATCATCATCATCTACTTAATAAGCCCGGGTTGGCCACCCTGGGCTGATATTGAGCAACTATTGCTGGTAACTATATCTGGTGTATGTGTGGATGAAATGGTCGTTGTGTGTATGTGTATGCCTATGTGTAATGATGTGTATGATGATTTGTGTGTGTTTGTATGAATGATGTGCCTGAACCTCTATGTCTAACTCATGTAATCAATAAACATGGCACCTTGCCTTATCCCCATTGATAAAGTCTTGCCCGTGATTTAAGCAATTGGCAATTTGTGTAACAAGTACCATGGTGTTTTCTATTGTGGGCCAGGGACCCTGTGTACTGGGTGCTGTACAGGGAGAGGACAACAGTACAGTATCTGCACCTATCCTCTTTCCCCCATACCAGCTGCTGCCAGGGTCCCAGACATATCTATCACCTTCACCCCTTCCCTGCCAGTCTCACTGCCAACAGGAGTTTGTAACTTGCATAGGAGGGGATAAGGGCTGGTCTAAGCTATGGCTTTTCTGCTCCCTCCTCAACCCACCCACCCAGGGAGCTCTCGCCACGTCTTATTAGTATCCTGTCTTCACAAACAGAGCCACACTGTGCAGCCCTCACTCATGAAGGTGAGCACTTACACAAACACCCCACTGATTTCCATGGAGCTACTCAGTGCTTAGAGAGGGCTGGGATGGCACCATCCAGCAGGACCTAAACTCTCACTGCTGCACATATTTTTGCAGGTCAGTGGGGAATTTCTGTATTGGCACAGCAGCTTACTACCAGCTGCCTGTGTATCTATGAGGTTTCTTTGCAGTGTCACAGGATTCTAGAGCTGCCCGGCTGTTCTGCTCAATGTCCATCTCCAACCTTTGTCCTTAAAGCCCTGGGGGCAGGTGGGGCACAAGGGATTCTGGGGTGTAGGCACACCCCAACAGGCACTGCAGACCACAATAATGCAAGCTCACACTCATGGAGCTCTTGGGTGCCAGAAGTGGGTCCAGGTTGGCAGCAGCTTAAAGAACTGGTCTTGAAAATGAACTGACTGCAGACTGAGTGGAAAGTTCCTTACTACAATATTCATCCTCTCAATGAGAAAAATGCTACCTACTAGCAAGGTAGTGCAAGAGAAAAGAGTGAAAATCTTTCCGCTTCACTGCCTATAGGACTGTTTCTAATAAAAGGAAATGCATCATGACATTAGAGTTGCTGACTGATGCAATTAGTGCATTAAAATCAAATAATAACTATATATAAGCTATTACAGTGTAACTGTTATGTCTACATGCTCCAGCAGGGTTACACACATAGCAAAAACATTGCAATTTTACAACATTTCCTCTAGGGGTGTGTGAAACGGGCTATATTTGATTCGGATTTGTCCTTAATCAGGGACAGTGATTCAATTCATTGAGTCAGATCACTGTCCCAAATTTGATTTGGCTGAATCTGAAGATTTGGTGATGATTCAGAGAATCAGCAATTTGGCCATGGACACAGCTTTAAATGTTTTTTCTACTTACCTCAAGGTACTAGGCATGGCTTGTGAATGCTGCAATACTGGGGCACATGGAGTGTTCCACGGAGCACGGGGGTGGATGTCCACATGCTCGGCAGCAAACCTGGAAGTGGACCAGAAGTACCCCCCGGCTCAGTGATAAAGAGGCACCAGTTGCTGAGCTGGGAAGGCGCAGGGGGGCGGAGGATCATGCTCCCCGGCGGACCCAGAAGTAGACTGGAAGTGCTTCTGGTCCACTTCTGGGTCTGCTGTCAAGCGCACTGGGGAACCCCTGTGCAGTGCTCCATTTGCCCCGCCATCACAGTGTTCATGAGCTGCCTGCTACATTGAGGTATGTAGAAAAAACATTTAAACCGTGTCTATGTCCAAAATGCCGAATCTCTTTGAACCAATTCAGAGGGTTCTTATTCAATTTGGAGAGATTAAAGGGTCTCCTGATTCAATTTGGGGATTCGGCGACTGAATCATGCCAAATTGAATCAGTGACTGAAGCTTCGCACAGCCCTAATTTCCTCTGAAGTGATATAGGTCGCTTGCATTGCTCCAGGAGTGTGAAGATACCAGTTGCAATGTAGCAGGTGATGCACATTCCCTAGTGGCACCTCCTCTGCCTTTACAGTGATTAAACATCATGCTTCCCCCAGAGCCTATGTTAAAGAGACAGTAAAGGGACACAGTTTTCACTCACCGCAACCTCTGCAATTTGCAGTTAGGATGTTTCAGCCCTTCACACAACAGCTGCACTCCTGAATGTCCCAGCTGGTTGTCCCACAGGTTCAGCTCTGTCAGGGTCTGGCTGGTGCTGAGAACAGAGGAGAGCTCCCTGCAGCAACCAGCTGTGAGGTCACAACCACTTAGTCTGTAGACACATACACAGAGGAAGTGATGCTTATGTCATTCAATTAGTCTACATCGGTCATGTCCAAAAGAGACACTATTTTCTGGGCTTTCTGGACCACTGCTCTTAAACAAACCTTGGAAGAAGTAACAGCACACTAGACATTTTTAAAAGCATTTTTAACAAGTAAAATGTGATGCCCAGAGTAATTACAGACCAAACAGTCCCCTATTAAACCTGGGGAAAATACTGGATCCTTTTTTGCACCTCTATTGGCTGGAATGAGCCAAAGACTGATAGAGAGAGGGGAATTAGGGCAGGCTCCCAAAGCTCCCTGTCTCCTCCCCAGGCCAGAGCAGGGGGCTCCCCTTTGTGGCAGAGCTTCTAGGATATATTTTAATGGGATTCCATAGAGGACTCCCAGATACAGGCAAAGTATGTTAAATGGGAGAGAAGGAGACCACCATGGGGTTCCCTGGAGTCCAGTGTTTTCCTTAGGCAAGGCTGGCCTCAGAGCTCTTCACAAAGAAAAGTCACTGCTGAGCCACCCTTCTTTCCTGCTTTGTGCTCCCCCTTTTCTGGTTATGGCTGTGAAGAATAAGCTGGGTGTATGTTGTGAGCAATCGGCATGGGGGCTTGACAGACACATCACCCTCAGCTTCTCCATTTCACTTCAGGGAGCAGGCATCTAGTAGTGGCCACACACCCCTGATGAATACTTTATACAGAAGCCTCTGGAAAATCCACCGAGGAAGGAAACCTTACTGACCCCAGTTTCTGCAGCTTGCAGTTTGGATGTTTCAGGCCCTCACACAGCTGCTGCACTCCAGCGTCTCCCAGATGTTCATTACCACCCAGCTCCAGCTCTGCCAGGCTTTGGTTGCCCCTGAAAACAGCTGCCAGATCCCCACAGCAAGATACTGTGAGTTGGCCCCACCACAACCTGCAAAAGAAAGGTGGGGATTAGCAACCACATGATTAACAAATACCCTGAGGGAAAGCCCAGATGCCCTGCCCATCTGCCTCTCCCATTTATGTTGGGAACAGCCAGAAGGCCTGCCATAGGCGCTGTGCCAACTCCTATCCATTGGCCAGTGAGAAACCACTCCTTAGACTGATTTCCTGCTTATGCCCAAATGTACTTTGAAATTTGTTCCTAACCAGTCCTCACTGAGAATGGGCCATGCCTGTTCCTCAACCTTCTGCCCCAGCCAGTGAGGAATAAGGGGTGAGCCAAGACTTCCCCCCAAGCGTCATTCATGGCCCTTTTGTGGACCCACCACAATTTGGCATAGGCAGAAGGCCTGTCCATAGTTAAATCCTGCCCAGTCTAGTTACTGATTGGTTGAGGAAGAGAAGGCTCCATTTCTATAAAGGCGAGTGCAGCTCTAGATGTAGGTGGGACACTGGGGAGAAGAGCCACACATGGACGAGATTCTATGGTTGTAGGAAAAAACCCAACTCTCAGACCCTCCCTTGCACTTTAGGGAGCACGTGTCAGGCGCTGGCAATACACAGCACTAAGCACGCCACACAGAAGACCCAGATTAATGCCCAAAGGCGGCCAAACGGCACTTGCCGCAGTCTGTGTAACTTGCAGTTCGGATGTTTCAGCCCCTCGCAGAGCCACCGCACTCCAGAGTCCCCCACGTCATTGTGACCCAGCTCCAGCTCTATCAGGCTCTGCTTGGTGCTGAGCAGAGCAGAGAGATCCTTGCAGCAAGCCCCTGTGAGACGGCACCTCCACAAGCTGCAGGGGAGTGAAAGGCAGACAGGAACCATCGTGGGTGAGCAGGGCTTGTCACAGCTGCCCTGACAATGAGTCCCACCCACCAGCTCTTCTCTGCAACCCGGGATGATTCATAATGGGCCACAAATCCTGTGGTAGACCCTCTCCCCAGTATCATCCTGTGGCCAATGAAACACCAAACTTTCTCTAGTGGGAATTCCTTCAGACACAGAGAGATCTTCCTAGCTTATAAAGAGGGCTGCTCTTGCCTTTCCCTCTATTAGAAAACATAATGTTACAGTGCTAATTATGACGGAGAAAGTATGGCATGGAAGATGGCAGACCCTCAGAAAAGAGCAGCGATGTTGGGACGAGCAGGAAGGATGAAGCTGGAAAAGCCATGGGGCTGCTTGGGGGCTCAGCTCAAGCTAGCATTTCTGGTTTCCAAACAGAGCCGGTTGGTGCATGTAGTGAGCTCTCGATACTGGAACTGGAGAAACGCTCAGCTCTCAGTGCCTCCAGTTTGTTGCAGTATACAGACATCAAGCACTAGATACACAACCTGTCAAGAGTTTAATGAAGAGGATCATGGGGAATCTACAGATGAAGCCAAATGCTCCCTACCCCAATCTTTCTACTTTGGAATAGTTTGCTCCTTCGCACAGCACCCGCACTCCAGAGTCTCCCAGGGCATTGTCACCCAGCTGCAGCTCTCTCAGGCTATCATTTTTTCTGAGAACATCAGCAAGATCTTCACAGCAAGCAACTGTGAGTTTGCAGCTCCACAAGCTATAGAAGAGAAAAGACAGAGAAGAGTAACCATGATATGAATGGTGCTTGTTCTGACAGCAATCCTCACCCAACAGCCCCTCTTAGTGCACAATCTGCCTTGAGAATGAGCTGGGGTTTCAGCTAGACCCTGTGCTGACATTCACTCTTGAGTCAATGTAATATCATGGTAGAGGGAGACTTCCTGGTTGTTCTTCATCCAGAACCATCAACAGAGACTTGACCATGCATCTAAATTCCTGATGCTATTTTCTAAGAAATAATGGGTAGAATAGGGACTTTGTCCCTAAGAACTGGCATTAGTCCTTTCCGCTAACAAACCACAATTCAGACCAGAAAGGAAGCTGCACATCTACACAGCTGTTGTCAGTCAAGTCCGCTGGGTACTTATTACATCATGAGAACAGTATGAGCCAATCAGAGCAAGCCTATGGAGGCTGTATGGGGAACCACCAGCTGAAACAGCTGGATGAGGTTTCATATTGTGCGCTGGGAGATCCTGCTCTCTCATTCCCCTGTAAGTAGGGCTTGTCGGGCCTGGGGAGTATGGTCTATAGATCCCAACACAAAGGGATTTTTTGAACAGGAAAGAAGTTTCTTACTTTAGCTTCTCTAATTTGCAGCTTGCAGCCTTCAGTGCTTGACAGAGCAGGTAAATAGGGGACTGCTTCTGTTGTTCCCTGAAAATAAAATAATATACAAGTTTTTTTTCTTTTTTTTCCCCACATAACATTTTA
This sequence comes from Crocodylus siamensis, assembly GCF_052110815.1. Lineage (NCBI taxonomy): Eukaryota > Metazoa > Chordata > Crocodylia > Crocodylidae > Crocodylus > Crocodylus siamensis. Next base: position 172,351,728 of record NC_143396.1, read on the forward strand.
AATTCTGTTTCTTTGACATTAAACCAGTATCTTGGGTGGGATGACCATGAATTACATATCAAGCTGTGCTGTAATATAAAATAATTGTAAATCCTCCATTACAGGAATGTGTCCAGTACTGAAAGAGGCACTTTAACTCTGTAGAGTAATACAACATGTTCTACTAAGTGTGATTCTTTCAGTGTTCAAGCTCTGATACTCTGATGCCGTGAGCCTTTAAACTCTGTTCTATGCACTCTACACAGTGTGTCATCCATGCTTTAAACCTTTTGTATTAATTAATCATTGTTTTATCATTGCTGGAGATACAGTAGAAATCATTCTGTTTCATTATCTTGCTTTCATTCATCACCACAGACAAAGCACAAACACATGAGTATTTTCTTAAAGTTTGATGTCTGACCATCAGCCAGTATTGCTGTTCAACCTTGTGAAACGATGTCTGTGTGTTGGGGTTATTAGGAATCTGAGAGCACAGTTATCCCAGAGTGGTGGATCCAGAAATGCAGCAGGCAATCTGTTTATGAGGCCCATGTGGAAGGGAGTGAAGCTTCCCTTAGAAATGCTGCCATGAGTCAGTTTGGGGAAAGCAGTTGCTATGAGGTATTAGTAGTGGGTTGTTTCTGTCTCTGGGGAAAGAGACCTATGTGCAAGATGCAGAAAAAAGGCCTGGAAAAATATATGGAGTCCTCTAGCTCTCTAGGACCCTGAAAAAATGTCCCAGCCCTTTGAAAACTGCCCTGGCCATTTCTATGAAACCATCATGTTCACTGTCCAGTGTAAGGCAGACAAATCTGATAGGAGGATTGACATCTTGGACTTCAAACATGCAAATTTCAACAAACTTAGATCACTAGTGGGGGGGGGTGCTATGAGACCAGGGACCAAAGGAAGTCCATTCCCATGCAAAGAAAATGTAACAGAAGGGCTGGGAAGCCCTCTTGGCTAAACAGGGAAATCATAGTCCTCTTAAGAAAGGAGAAAGAAGCTTCTACACAATGGAAGCTTGGGGCGGGGCCAAAGGAGGATGTGGCAGTGCACTTTAAGGGCTGAGTCAGTGTCACAGGGCACTAAGGTGTCCTGCTCCTTTAAGGACTGAAACTGCTAGGGAGAGAGCCCTAGAAGTCAGTCAGGAACCCGCCATTTCAAGTCACCATGGCAGCAGGAATGAGGGCATTAGCCTGCACCTGCAGCGGTCAGCTGACCGGAAGAGGCAGGGCCTGGAGCATATATAGACCCCAGAGCTGGGGCCAGAGAGTCAGGTCTCTGCCAGCAGCTAAGGGGGAAGGAGCCCTCCTAGAGGAAGCTAAGTGAAGAGGCTGCATGGCCCATCACCTGCTTCTGGTAAGGTTAAGAGACTTCAGGAGCTCCTCAGACCCTGGCCTACAAGGCATGTTGTTCTGGGGAAGGGTGATTCATTTAAAGGAACAGAGCACACCCGGAGCTGCTTGCATTATGTTGTAGCCCCGGGGCTTGTATTTTGATTTCTGTTTGGAAACCGGTGGATTGGGCTGAGGCTATTGGCAAAGTAGGAGACCTCACTGAGGACTCACTATAGTGTGGGGACCCCAGTGCCAATGTGGGCGCAGTATCTGGGGTGCACAGACCCCAGCACCAGTATGGGTGCAGACAGAAAGAGACAGGGCTGTGGAGAGGCCAGTGATGAGCAAGAGGCCAAGTGAAATTAAGACCTCGGAGGGATGCTGTGTGAATACCATTTGCGAGTTTTGGGGTGTGGTAAAGGGATGGTTTGGAACCATGCATTTACCCATAAGGCTGAGGGTGTCCTGAGACATCCGTTTTTGAGCTGGATCCAAAAGGGGGTCTGAGAACCCACAAGGTTCAGTGGCGTCCATCAGGACTGTGCCCAAACAAACTTGAGGGCAGCCTCCTTATTTATTATAGTTACACCAAGACATGGTGGGTGAGAAAGAGGGTGGCCACATTGGGCCAAATTGGCACGGTCAAGGGGACGCTAGGGGTCCCATGGCCATCCCTGGGGACTCCTTCCCATGACAGTTAGGCAGCCAGCAGGTGCTTGATTGCAGCAGCCATTTAAGAATACTGGCTGCCTATATAAATAGAGCAGTTTGCTGCTGCAAGCTGGGCAGAAACATTGCCTGGCTGAGCTGCATGGGACATCTAGCAGGTAGGAGCTAGAGGTAGGACCTCAAACTGCACCCTCCTGGGGAAATGTGGCCTGGTGGGGCTCCTAGTGGTGTGGGACCCCCAGGATATACCAGGCCAGTTACCTCCCTGGTGATAGGTGAGGAGGGGTGCCTTCACCCCAGCCCCCTTCTTTGGGTGGCTTTGGAGGCAGTTGTGGGAGTAGTGGGGCCAGGCATGGCAAGCAGAATGCCACCTGATCCCAGCAGGGATGTGAGATCCCAGTGACCTCAGGTGGGGTAGCATGGGGAACATTGTTGTGTGGCCCCACACAGAGTAGGGCTGAATGGGAGTAGACTTAAAGGGCTGTGTGGGAGGGGGATTGAGTAGGGCCAAACTGGGAGTAAGCCTGAAGGGCTGTGCAAGGGCCAGCCCCATAAGTAAGTTGATCATGAAGATTATAAGGCCCCAGGGTGGGGCGTGGTGTAGAGGCCATAGAGGGGGTGTAGTAGGATTCCCAGGTGGGGAAGAAGCCAAGACATGGTTGTGGTTGCTTGAGACTATAGTCTGGGCCAGAGCCCAAGTAGGGGACTCAACCAGAGAGTTAGGGGTGAGTCCTGACCCCAGTAAGTCCTCTGCTCCAAGGAAGCTTAGTGTGGGATGAAAGTAATACCTGGTGTGGGATGAAAGTAAGACATTTGAGCACAATGACCTGCTGTTCCAGGGAGGGAGGGAGAGTCCCTATGAGGCTTGGGAGTACCAGTCGTGATGCAGGGTATAATTACACCATATGGATGCTATCTGCGAGTCATGGGCTGTGGTGTAGGGCAGGTCGGAGCCACAGATAGTGCCCGCTGCCATCAGGGCATGTAATGGGCAGTCTCCTGTATTTACCATCCATTTATGGGAACATGAAAGTCATGGCAGGTGACCCAGCCCCTAGCTTGCCCCTTGTCACAGAGGACTATTCCACAATGGCCTGCATCTGCAGGGAACAGATAAAAAAGGCTGAAGTGGTGACCGAACTTAGATTAGCAATGGGAATCAAGGAGAACAAGAAGTCCCTCTTTAGGTACATAGGTAACAGGAGGGGAAAAAATGGGAGTGTTGGGCCATTGCTCAACAACTCAGGAAAGCTGGGACACCCAAGAGAAAGATGAACTCCTGAATGACTACTTCACCTCAGTCTTTCACTGGACCAAGGGGAAAACAATGCCAGGTAGAGTACAGGATAAGTACGGTAGAAATAATTACCTTCCTACTATTGCCATAGAATTGGTATATGACCAATTAAAAAAATGAGACACATAGAAATCAGCGGGAGCAGATGATCTTCATCCGAGAGTGCTGAAGGAACTGGCCAAAGTCATTGCAGAATCCCTGGAGAAACACTTCCACAACTTGTGGGGTTCTGGAGAAGTCCCTGAGGACTGGAAGAAGACCAATGTTGTGCTCATCCACAAGAAGGGCAGGAGGGAGGACCCAGGTAACTATAGGTCAATCAGCCTAACTTCTATCCTAGGGAAAATCCTAGAAAAGTTCATAAGGAGTCTATCTGCGATAAGCTTGCAGAAGGTAAGATTCTGAATGACAGCCAGCATGGCTTCATCACAGGCAGGTTTTGCCTTACCAGCCTCATCTCCTTCTATGACCAGGTAACTCACCACCTGGACATGAGAGAGCAGGTTGACATTGTATAACTTGACTTCCAAAAGGTTTTTGATCTAGTATCCCTCGAACTCCTTGCAAGAAAATAGGAGGATTGTGGGCTTAACTCCGAGACAGTCAGGTGGGTGAGAAACTGGCTGTAGGATAGGACCCAGCAAGTTGTAGTGAATGGATCTATGTCATCCTGGTGAGAAGTGGGCAGCGATGTCCCACATGGGTCAGTGCTTGGTCAGTACTTTTCAACATCTTTATTAGCGATTTGGATGTGGGGGTGAAGAGCTCACTGGCCAAGTTTACAGATGACACCAAGTTATGGGGAAGCGTGGTCATGCTTGGAGATGAGCTACAGATACAGGTGGAAATAGACAGGCAAGGAAGTTGAATGGATCAGAATCTGATGAAGTTCAACGTCAAGAAATGTCAAGTGCTGCACCTCAAGATGAGCATCCCTCAACATGCCTACAGACTTAGCAGCACCAAACTGACTAGCACCACGAATGAAAGGGACCTGTGGGTAATAGAACACAGTATGAATATGAGCCAGCAGTGTGATGTTGTAGCCAGTAGGCCAAATAGTACTCTGGCTTGTATCAATCAATGTATCTCCAGCAAAACCAAGGAGGTGATTCTTCCTCTCTACTCAGCACTGGTGAAACCACAGCTGGAGTACTGTGTCCAGTTCTGGGCACCACACTTTAACAAGGACATGGACCAGCTTTAGAGAGTCCAAAGAAGAGCCACCCATATGATCAGAGTCTTACACGGCAAGCCATACGAGGAAAGGCTGAGGGATCTGGGACTCTTCAGCCTGAGAAAAAGAAGGATGAGAGGGGACCTAGTAGCAGCTGACCACTGCATATGGGTGTATATCAATCACTCAGTGAGTGACTGCACACTAGGGCACCCAAGGGGAAAACTAGAAGTAATGGCCACAAACTCCTGGAAGACCAATTCAGGCTCAACGTTAGGAGAAACTTCTTCACAGTCATGGTGTCCAGACGGTGGAATAAGCTCCCTCCAGATATGGTGCGATCACCTACCCTGGAAATCTTCAAGAGGAGACTAGACAGTCACCTTGCTGGGGTCACCTGTCCCTCAGTTAACTTTCCTGCTTGGTGCAGGTGGCTGGACCCAATGATTTCCCAAGGTCCCTTCTGGCCTTACAATCTATGAATCTATTCCAGGAAACAAATGGAGGATGTGAAGAGGAAGCCAGGAGGGATGAGATGCACCAGGCTAGGGCAGGTGGAAATTTCTTAAGTTTAGGCTGTTTGGAGTTTCTGTAAATGCTCCAGAGCAGTACCAGAGAAGCCCTGGGTCCTTGTCCCTTGGAAAGAAGGGTGGGATTGAAGAGGTGTCTAGAAGTGCAGGAAGCTGTGGAACATGTGACCCACAGTGTTGAAGGCTTTATTTGAAGCTCTATGGATATGGGCCCCCTAGAAGATTGGGGGAAGGAGATTGAATGTAACCTGGCTGGAGGGGGAAAATAACTATTTGATGCGGAAGGGTAGCTGTTGTTAGCGGGGTGCTAGAGACCTAGCCATCAGGAGTTGTATTGGGTGTTCAGTTGGACTCTGCCATGGAGAGAGGAATGTGGACAACACGATCCTTCCTGAAACAAGGGAAGAGCATGGACAGATGGAGCAGAAATATATCAAACACACCATTAGCAGAGAGGTGTACTCTTTCCTGCAGGTATGCTGTAAGACCAGTATAGCTGCTGGAGTTCCTTCTCCATTGTTGTGGGGCAACCAAGCAGCTCCAAGCTGATCCAGGCTGTCCTCCTAGAGAGCCAAACAAAATGGGGAGAAGTTTCTCTATCTCTGGAAGTGACTACCCACACCAGAGGAGCAGCAACACAGTCTGCTGCAAAGAAAAGGGCCAAGAACCATTGCTGTAAGGGACGGAAATGCCACAAGAAGCCTGAAGCCCGTCTGACAGAGTACGGTACCTGTGGGCAGGTGGGAGAGGAACAACAGACTAGAAGGACCCACCTGGGCCATGGAATCCTGTCCCTTGTAAATGAAGCAGCCATATAATAGACATCGAGTCTGTGAGAAGAAGTGCTCTGGCTTGTTGTGCACCCACAAGCTGCTCAGCCTTCCACATGCCCTAATAAACTAGGATCCCCAGTCCTTGTTGCCCTTTTTTCCCCTGTAACCTGTCTCAGAAGAGAACACAAGAGACCATGTAGACCATGACCAATGCTTGGAGTCCCTGCAGTATCATAGACTATACTGGTAAAATATGGCCAGGGGAAGGTGTTACTGATTCTTGGTATCAAACACAGTTGAACCAATTTAATTTAACAAAAATACAATCACAACTTAGCTCCCTTCCCTTTTTTCTCTTTCACATGTGCTACAAAGAAGGGTTTTTGTTTTTTGTTTTGTTTTGTTTTTTTTAATCCTCCATTTCTGCCAGCAGGAATAAACTTAGTATTACTTGTATAACCCATCCCCACCACTGGCCTTTCTTTTCCCTTCTAAGGCTGGACCATAGAGATTTACAAGAAGGCTTTGGCCTTCCAGCTAAGGCACTGGGGGCATTTATAGACTTGCTCTGGGAGGTAGGGGGCAGGGGAGGTGCTTTAATTAGAGTGGCTTGAGGAACCCCTCTAATTAAAGTACCCATAGCGTCACATGTATCCGCATCCCTGCACTGAAAAATGGCAGTGTGGACACTTTAATTAAAGTTTGTCAGATGAGCATTAGTTAAAGCACCCCCGCCACTTTTTCAGCATGAGGATGCTGATGCACAGGATACTGGAATCTGCTGCAGCGTGGTAATTACCACACTCCAGCAGATTCAATTAATTGAGTCTGCTCCAATGCACTGTAATTACAGCATGTTGGAGCAGCCTCACTGCACATGTATAGGCACTGAAGCTTGGGCCCTTTGAATTGAGAGGGGGAAAAATGGGGGTGATACTTTTTTCTATCTTTTTGGAGGAGCAATGTAACTTTATATGGGAGGAAGGAGGGCAATGGCTGTTTTCTTTTGATTTCCTTACCTCATGATAAAGGTCTTTGCAAAGTCTTTGACAGCCCAAAGTAGTCCCATGCCTTCCTTGTAAAGCTATGGACACAGACCACTCTTTTCTCCTGGAGCAATTTGACATAGAAGGAGGGGGAAAACATGTCTGTATCTCACATAGTAGGGGCACAGTGAGCTCTTTCATTGCCTGAGGCATAGGTGGGTGGTGTGGGAGAATTACAAGTGGAGAATGAGGGGGGGACGTGGGCAAGAGAGGAGGGTAAGTTAGGTCTTACCTGCCCGGTTCTCCTCACTCCAGCAGCAGCTGCTACTATTGCAGCTGCAGCTGTAGTAGCATGGGCTTGGGTGTTGCCCCTGGGGGACAGGCAGCACCATAGACTTATTTGGTGCCACTCCTTGTGCCTTATTAGCACCTCCCTTCCCCACAGGCACAGGACTGTGCCTTCCATGACAAAGCCTCCCAGGGGGTGTGCCCGAGGTGTGCCACCCCACTTCCTCCCAGATACGCTACTGGGTGTGGGTTGTGCCTGTCTGGCTCCTACAGCTAGGTGATGCAGGGCTGCCCCTACCATGGAAAAGACTCCTAGGCAAAGGGGGCCATAATGGCATCCTCTTTAAGTCACTGCCAGGGACTGGCACTTTGCCCACCCACCTCTAGGCAGGGTATTGCACATGGGACTAAACTAGATAATGCACTCTCAGGGGAAAGAAGGACAAACAGTTGTGATAGGAAAAAGGAAAAACACATTTGTTTCCCCTAGTGTGATTCAAAAAAAGCCTCAACTGATCTATCAGTAGCCTGCAGGAAGAGTAATTTTTTCTGTGCTTGGTAACCATCAGTGGGGGTAGGAGGGAGGTCTGTGTGAAAATGTTTTATCTGTTCAAAAATACCTACAGATTTTTTAGTTCAGATAATACTTACTGACATAACTGCTTTGATGGCCATTGGAGCTTTTCTTCCTCGTGGTCTTCAAATCTCAGTCCACAGTAACATAAAAGAAGTGATTTAATTTGGGGGCAAGATTTTACACAGAAAGAAAGAACAAGTAGATCCAATTGAGTCAGCTGTTTTCCTCGTATATCTAATTGACCGAAATTCACCAGTGCATTTTTCACAAGTTGCTCTTCTTGGCTCTCATACAAACAGTACAATGCCTCAAGATGTTCAATTTGGTTATTTGCTAATGGGTAAGATGAGCTAATCCAAGTTCCTATGTCTGTCTTCAGGTTTGGTAACATTTTACAGCCAAGTTTTTCCTCCGTGTCTTTCCTTCTGTTCTCATTTAAGAGACCAAACAAAAATCGTACAGTTAGCATCAAATAATGCCGAGACTTTCCATAGTATGCTAGAAGAGTATTCACCTCTCTTCTGGGAGTCACTGAATCCTTCCTTGTATCCTCATCCTCTTCCAGAACATAGGACAAAGCTGCAAAAAACTCCTGGAAACTTAAATGAATGAAGCTGTAGGCACTCACACAACCAATGTCTCTTTGAAAAATGTTTTCATTCAGAAAGAGAGGGAGAAAGTCTGCCTGATCTAACCCATACCTCTTGATATCTTTTTCGTCAAAGAGTATCTTCTGCTCCCAGATCCCATCTGCAGCCAGGGAGCAAAGTCTTCTCATGTAAGCTTGTATCTGCAGCCTTGAATTGCTACTAGAAGAGTCCACTAAGCTGAAGAGAAAAAGCATGTATACACCAGTGACCGTCTTTGAAATCTGTAAAAGGTCTTCCCCCCTTTCCATCTGTTGTTTCAGAACCGTGCAGATGATCCAACACACAATAGGGACAAAGCACATAGTGAAGAGAACTTCATTTTCTCTCACAAAGTTAAAGGCTTCTGAGGCTTGTTTTTCATTTCCAAAGAATCTGTAAAAATACTCCTCCCTGTCCTCTCCAGAAAATCCCAGAATTTCTGTATAAAGAGCACACTGCACACTCTGTCTCAGCTTCTCCAGAGCAACTGGTCTGGTAGTGATTATCAAGTAACTTCCAGGGAGAACTGTTCTCCTAAATAAACTGTTCAGTATGATTTCAGTTGGCTGCTTCTCCCAAGGATCAGAGCACAGATCACTTTCAGGCTGATCCAAGGAAAATCTCAGTTCATCAAACCCATCAATTATGAAAAGGAGTTTTTCTGGATTTACTAAAATATGCTCAATTGGTGCATTTTTATTAGGACAACTTTTCAAAATCATGTCAGCTAAACTTCCATGCTTAGGAATGAAATTCATTTCCCTACAATTTATGTAGAAAACATAATGAAATTTCTTCTTGTAGAGTTTTCCAGCTGCCCAGTCTAGCACGATCTTTTTTACTGTCATTGTTTTTCCAATTCCTGCAGCCCCAAGCAGCACAACTGTCTGCGGTGTTTGTCCACTGTTATCTTTCTTAAAAAGTCTGTCTATTGTCACAGCAGAATGAGCATGTTTGTTCATGATTTTTGAATGCGTTTGTCCCATGACCATGATTTCATGTTCTCTTTCCTTATCAGGACGATACTGAGTAACAATCATCAGCTTTGTGTATCTGTTGTTTAGTGTTACCATCTCACCAAGACGAGCATTCCTGTCTCTCATTACCTGGTACTGTTTCAGGATTTGTTCTCTGTATTTCACCCTGTAATCTAAACCAGTAACATGAAGTGTTAGCAGTATTAATAATAGATATAGATTAACGACACTTATTTTTTTTCTTTCAGTAAAATGGCAAATTACATTTTAAGGTGCTACCCTGCCACTGCTGAAAACCATGTTTTCAACTATGGACCTGGGTTCTTTAGCCCTTATTGTTCTTTACTCGCATCTATAAATGCTGTAAGAATAAATTATTTTATGAGAAGGGATCCGGGTTTTCCGTTTCCCACAGAAAAAATGGAGAAAACCACAGATTTTTCCCCCTTTACCAGAGGAAAATGCAGATTTCTCATTTTACCAGAGAAACCCATGGATTTTGCAGTTTTGCAAAGACCTCTCTGCAGGCTGGCAGAGTTCCAGCTTGCAAGGGGCTGGGGAGAGCAGGAGGAGAGCAGTCAGGCGGGGCACCACGTGCATATATATATGCACATGGCTGCCAGGCAGCCTGGAAAGCAGCTGGAGTGGGGGGAGATTGAGGACCTCACAGTGAGGAAGGGAGGGAGTTGGGCAGAGCTGGGGCTGGGGCTTCTGCCCAGCCAGGAGATGCATGGGGCTTGCGGCCTGGGACCACAATGTGCATCCATTGGGCCCTGGCAGGGAACGGGATGGGGCTGTGGGTGGGTCACCAAGGGTGTGGAGGGGTGGAATGGGCTGGCTCCCCAACACTATACACACTCCCATAGAGGCAGGGGCGACCCATGAGGGGCATGAGCAGGGCCAGGAGGCTGTTGGAGTTGGGGTGAGGGTCACCAGCAGGGCTGGGGGAGGCTGTGGAAGGGAGTGAGGGGCCTTTCATTTTAATCATGGATTTTGGGGCTCTTATCAGAGAATTTGTGATTTTAATTTTTTTTTTTTAATCAGAAAACGTGTGATTTTGTACTTGGGGAAAACCAGGATCGCTGTTTATGAGTGATGCACCACCACTTTATGTCAACTACTGAGTAAAAGAATCTTGTACAATGTAATTAACTGAAATGTTGTATGATATTTGCTGCTTTTTCTCGCTTGCATAGTGGTTTCTTTACAATAAACAGCTTTCTGCTTCTTTTTATGCTCTCAGAGTCACTAAAATGTCTGACAGTACATCTCTCTCTTGTAATTTTTTAGAATCCCTAGAATCTGACTCAGTGGTATAAGACATGAAACACTGTGAACTGGGGATTCAGAAACATGACAAATCTTTTACAGTAATTCCAATTTAAGTATGCCTGATGTTGCCCTATTTCTCACAAAAAGATCCTAAAATCACTTAATCCTCCAAGCCTTTCCTAATTTAAAGAAAGACACTTAAACTTGGTCAAAAACTGAGAGATCCCCTCACCCTCCACAGAAAAGAATAATTTGAAATAAACCTGGCAACTGTTTAACCATGAACAACAATGCTATCCAACAGGTTAAGGCACAAAGTTTATGAGAATAGTATGTACAATTGAAACATGTGACAATTTAGATATGAAGAGTAACTCTACCAAGTGCCAAATGTGTGTCCTCTGGTCAAGTGCTAAAGTGTGTCAAAGGACCCTTCCTGCTAGTGTTTACTGGAAGCCCATAGTCACAGATCTGTTGCTCTTGTCCATCCTCTGAATTCAAAGATGACAGTGACATCACTGGTTGGTTTGGTTTCTGTGAGCACATGAGTGGCTGATCAGGCCTATTTGTGCTTTGAACTGTCTGTGGCGCCCTGAGCAAGAGATGCTGCTTTGGATTGCTTGATCAAGAGTGGACGTGCTGTAGTTGTAAGATTTACACTGTGCTTCTGCTCTGCCTCACAGTTCTCCTCCTCTCCTAGACTGTAGCTGCAGTGTGGATGACGCTTCACAAGGTTGAACAATCATGAGCGAGATCTTCCCAAGACTTTGGGTCAATGTTGAAATGTTTCAAGGATGACTTAAGAGAGTCCTTGAAATGTTTCTTCTGGCTTCCCTGAGAGCACTTTCCCTCCTTTAACTCACTGTAGAAGATTTTCTGTCAGTCCCTCCTCTGACATCCTGGTGACATCAACTGAGTATGGGTGCTTGGAATGCTTGCCCACATGAGAACCTCGGTGTCTGAGTCCTTGTCTTGCAGTCTTATCCTCATCAGTTTTCTCAGACAGCCCATGTGAAAGTGGTTCAGCTTCGTAGCATGGAATCTGTCCATTGTCCACGTTTTGCATACATACATCAGGACTGGCAACACAATTGCTTCGTAGACCTGCAGTTTTCTTTGACTGATGCCTCTTCCCTCTTACACATTTGCATGTAGTCTGCTGTAGGCCACACTTGCTTTGGCAATTCTGGCATTGGTTTCATCATTGATGTAAACTGCACATGACTGCACTGCCGAGATAAGTGAACTTGTCCACTGCCTGGAGGGTTTGGCTGTTCTCTGTGATGGTAGGCTCTATGTAAGGCTTTCCTGGTACAGGCTGGTGTATCATGTGGTGGGCCAGTACCACACATCACTTATGTCTTCTTAGTGTTGACTGTGAGACCAGAGTTGTCACAAGCTGAAGAGAAATGGTCCATACTCCACTGCATCAGATTTGGCATTCAGAGAACTGTCACCAGCAAACAGAAGACCATGAACAATCACTTCCTGTAACTTTGTTTTTGCCTGTAGTCTCCTTAAGTTTAAAAGCTTGGCATCAGTCTAGTATCTGATGTCAACCCCAGTGTCACAGTCACAAAAAGCATCTATAAGTCTGGCAGAGAACATCATACTGCATCATACAGAGAAAAGCGTTGGGGCCAACACACAGCCCTGCTTGACTCCACTGGTGACTGGGAATGGTTCAGATGACTCACTGTCATTCACAATGCAAATGAGCATACCACCATGGAATCGCCATTGAGATTAATTTCTCTGGGCACCTGAATGTTGCCATGATCTTCCAAAGGCCCTCCCAGCTGACTATATAAAATACTTTTTTCAGGTCAATCAAAGTGATGTACAGGTTGGATTTCTGTTCCTGGCATTTCTCCTGAAGTTGGTAAGCTGCAAACACCATGTTTATGGTCCCATGTCCTTTCCTAAAACCACATTGACTCTCAGGCAGGAGCCCTTGTTCAATATGTTACAGAATTCTGGTGAGGATTTTGCTGGCTATTAACAGAAAGAAGATGCCCTGATGGTTGTTGCAGGATTGTCTATTGCCTTTATGCTTGTATAAGTGGACAATGGATGCATGGATGTATTGCTGGGGTATAGTTTCTTGAGTCCACATTGACTGAAGGAGTTCAGTCAGTTTCAGAGCCACGTGTGAACCTCCAATCTTGTAGACCTCTGTTGGTCTAGCACCTTCTCCAGGGGCTTTGCAATTTGACAGCAGGTTAATTGCTTTCACAGTCTCAGTCAGCATCAGAGGATCAACAAGAAATATATTAATGTCTACCGGGGGCAGTTGATCAATTGCCTCCTCACTAATAGATGATTTTTGCCTGAGGATGTTGTTGAAGTGTTCTGCCCATCTTTGCAGTATCTTTCCCTTGCCAATGAGCAGTGTGGTGCCACCATCATGCAGTATTGGAGGTGTTCCCGATGACCCATAGATCGCCCTTAGAACATCATAGAAGTTCTTCATATCGTTCCTGTCTGTGTAGGACTGAATCTCATCTGCCTTGTTGGTCAGCCATGAGTTTTGGATATGTCTGAGTTTGTGTTGGACAGTCCTCTTGATGTAAGAAGGCAGCCTTCAACAACATGTTGAAGTGCTGTCTTCTAAACAGGCCTTATGGAGCCAATGTTTTTCATTTAGTAGTCTCCGCATGTCAATATCATTGTAGAAGAGTAGGGAGAATGAGAGGACGAAAATCTATGCTTGCTCCCTTCCCTTTAATATCTGGAAGTCAAGCAACCCCAACAGTAAAGGGGCCGGACACAGGAGCATTGGAAACAGGGCAATTGCAGGAGCAGCAGGAGAGGCAATAGCAGTGCTATGGCCAGTGCAGACAACTACTGGACAGATCATTGTTTCATGTTTCTCCATGTCTATTTGTATCTCCCCAAAATGATATAAACAAAAGAAGTAACTGAGACGTTCTCTATTGAGGGCTTGAAAGATGCTGCTAAAAGCGATCATCTCTAGCAGAGCCTCAGTGAACCTCTCTGACCTCCCTAATAATCCTGACATCATTGATAACTGGGAGAGCCTTAAGAAAGGCATCCACGAGCCATGCAAAGAATCTCTAGGCTTCAACGAACATTGGACTAGTTTGATGAGACTGATAGGGAAATTCAAGCTCTCATTGACAGAAAAAGAGTCTGAATAGCATCCTCCCCAAACAAAAATAAGACATGTATCATAACATTAAAGACCAGGCCAAGAGGAAAATTTAAGAGTAAAAGAACAAGTGGACAAAGCAAAAGAGATTCAGAAGTTTGACAATTGCCACAACATGCATAGTTTCTTCAGCAAAACCTAAAATATCTATGGGCCAAGCACACAAGAAGCTGTACCTCAGAGGTGCAAGTATGGAACAACATAATTTAAAGACAGCTTCACCATCAATATACAGTGAAAGAAGCACTTTCAAGAGCTCCTGAACTGATGTTCTAATGTTGAAGACAATACCATCAAAGGTATTCCACAACACTCCATTAAGGGTTACCTTGCAGATCCACCAACTTATCAAGAGGCCCTGAAAGTCATTAAACAGATGAAAAACAACAAATCCTGTGGTACTGATGAAACGGATTCCCAGTGATTTGAGAAATGCCTGAATCCTTACCATATTCTACAAAGGAGATAGATTGGATTGCAGCAATTGTCATAGTATTGTATCTCTGTCCATGGCTGGGAAGATCCTTGCCTGCATTCTCCTCAATAGATTCACTTTCCTTACTAAGGACAGTCCACCTGAGTCCCAATGTGATTTTAGATCACGAAAGGTACAGTTAATATGATCTTTGCTGGTAGACAGTGGAAGGAAAATGCTGCAAGCAACATCTTCACATGGCCTTCATTGATCTGACTAAGGCCTTTGAGTCAATCAGCAGTAAAGCCCATTGAAAAAGTCCTGAAGATATTTGGATGCCTGCCTAAATTTGTTCTCATTATTAGACTTCTTCACAATGACAGGACAGAAACTGTTCTAAGTGCACCCCTTCCCTATTAGAACCAGAATCAAGTGAGGGTGTGTGATTGCACTTGCACTCTTTTCCAGCTACTCCCCATCTTATTGCTGATATACTTACATCTGGAATCTGTATCCACTATTGCATAGAAGGGAATCTCTGTAATATCAGCCAGTTACATCTTAAATCCAAATAACCAACACCTCCATTACTAATCTTAAATATACTGATGGTTGGGTCATCTGTACCCACTTAGTTGAAGAGCTCCAGGACATTCTTATCATAGAATCATAGAAGTAGGGCTGGAAGGGACCTTGTAGATCTTCAAGTCTGACTCCCTGCCTGGGCAGGAGAAAAACTGGGCTCAGATGACTCCAGCCAGGTAGGCATAAAGCCTCTTCTTAAACACCCCCAGGGTAGGAGCCAGCACCACTTCCCTTGGAAGTTGGTTCCAGCTCCTAGCCGCTTTAACTGTGAAGTAATTCTTATGGATGTCTAATCTAAACCTACTCCCCAACAACTTGTGGCCGTTATTCCTTGTTATGCCAGGGGGTGCTAGGGGAAACAGTGTCTCCCCCAAACCCTTCTGGTCCCCCCTAGCGAGTTTACAGACGGTCACCAGGTCCCCCCTCAGCCTTCTCTTGTGAAAGCTGAACAGGCTAAGGTCCCACAGTCTCTCATTGTAGGGTCTGCCCTGTAGTCCCCGGATCATGCGTGTGGCCCTCCTCTGGACCCTCTCAATGTTGTCCACATCCCTCCTGAAGTGCGGTGCACAGAACTGGACACAATACTTCAGCTGTGGCCTGACCAGCATTGCATAGAGGGGGAGGATCACCTCCTTGGCCCTACTTGAGATGTACTTGTGGATGCACGACAAGATCCGGTTAGCCCTGCCAACCGTGACCTCGCATTGTCGGCCCATGTTCATCTTGGAGTCAATAATGACTCCAAGATCCCTTTCTGCCTCCGTGCTCTCAAAAAGGGAGTTTCCCATCTTATAAGTGTGCTGCTGGTTACTACTGCCTAAGTGTAGCACCCTGCACTTGTCAGTACTGAAACGCATCCTGTTTTTGTTAGCCCACCCCTGTAACCTATCCAGGTCTTGCTGCAGTCTTTCCCTCCCTACTAGCGTGCTCACCTCACTCCAAATTTTGGTATCATCAGCGAATTTAAACAGGGTGCTTTTCACCCCATCGTCCAAATCGCTGATAAAGAAATTGAACAGCTCAGGCCCAAGGACCTAGCCCTGGAGGACTCCACTGCCCACTTTCCCCCAGGTCGAATATGACCCGTCCACCACCACCCTCTGAGTACAACCCTTCAGCCAATCCGCAATCCATCTGACTGTGTAGGCATTGATGCCACAGTCGCCTAGTTTTTTAATGAGGATGGGGTGGGAGATGGTGTCAAAGGCCTTGCTGAAGTCTAGAAAGACTACGTCCATGGTGACACCTGTATCCAATGTTTTTGTGACCTGATCATAAAAGGCAATCAAGTTGGTCTGATAGGACCTGCCCCTAATAAAACTGTGCTGGTTGCCCTTAAGCATCATCCCTGAAGCCGGCCCATCACAGATGTGCTCCTTGATGATCTTCTCAAAGAGGTTCCCTAGGATTGGGGTAAGACTGACGGGCCTATAGTTGCCTGGGTTCTCCCTCCTCCCTTTTTTAAAGATGGGGACCACGTTGGCTATCTTCCAATCATCTGGCACCTGACCCGAGCACCACGAGCGCTCGTAAAGCCATGCCAAGGGCCCTGCAATAACCCCAGCTAGCTCCCTCAACACCCTGGGGTGGAGAGCATCTGGACCCTCTGACTTGAACACGTCCAGCCCCTCCAGAAGCTCTCTAACTTGGTCCTCCCCAACCTGAGGTCTGGAGGTGTTCCCCTCGAGTCTGTTCTGCACCATGGTAGGGAAGTCCCAGTCCCTGGACAAGAAAACGGAGGTGAAGAATTGGTTAAAGAGGTCTGCTTTCTCCTCTGGCGCAACCACCAGATTGCCCAGAGAATCTTGCAGGGGCCCCACATTTCCCAATGCTTTCTTCATCCTCCCTATATATTTGAAAAAGGACTTTTTATTATCTTTGATCTTGGATGCTAGTCCTAGCTCTATGTCTGCCTTAGCTTTCCTGACAGCCCCCCTACAGGCCTGAGCAGAGGAGGTATACTCCTTTTTGGAGATAGCACCCCCCTTCCACCAGGTGTACGCTTTCAGGCACTCTTGCCCTGCTTGCTTCTGTCGCGCCCAAAGGACCGGTGTACCCTTGACCTGCGAGCCTTGGTCGGCACGACCAGCTTGGCACGGGTGGGATTGGTAGTCGGACAGGTGGGTGATAACGGCGAGTAGGAGTCAGGTGACTTAAAGCGTATTGGTTACACAGAAAGTTTATTTTACTTACTCTACTGATGGTTGCAGCGTAGGCAGAAGAGTTGATTACTTAGTTACAGCATGCAGATGTTCTGTCACCCAGTGATTACAGTCGGTTGCAGACTTGCTGAATACAGGTTTCAAGCAGTTCACACAAATTTACGGTGGTCCATAGACCCCAAGAGCTCTCGACGAGAGAGACGAACAAGCCAGCAGAGATGAATACGCCCAAAACAGGGTCAGGGGTGAGGAGATGTTTGTAACTGGCCAAATTACAAACTGTGTCTCCTGGGGATGCTTGGAGATCTCCGCTTTGGGTGGAAATTCCTTCAAAGTTATAGTTGACAGGGTGGCCAATTACTACACGCCAGGTATGAATAATTAATGGGCTGGCAATTGTGTTTTCTTTGTCTGCTCAGGTTTCATGCTGGCACAGGCATTTCTTTTGGTTGGGTGGTACTGAGCCTGTTTGGTCACAGGAGGGTGAGCACAGCACATTATTTTAATTTTACAATTTCATTAAAGTCAGCCAATTTGGAGTTTAATTTTTATCTCGTTACCATAGGTACGGTATCTTCTTTGACATATTCAAGGTTAGTTTCTCTTGTGTAGGGAGCTCGAGTGATTTGGATGAGGCACAGACAAGGGTGTGAGCACGTAGCTGAAGGATAATGGGGCAAGACTTTAACTACTAGGCCTGCTGTACTGTCGCGGCCTTTGATCGTTTGCCATCGGCATCTGAGATCAAGGACTTTGCTCCTTGACAGCTTCTTGTTGGGATGGTCACCCCTTGGGCCCTGAGTATCATCTCCTTAAGGAATGACCACTCATCTTGGGCACTGAGTTCCCCTGCTCTTGAGAACACCAGCGCCTCTCCCGCTAATCTCCTCAACTCGTTGAAGTTGGCCCTCTTGATGATGAATTCGAGCAAGCGAAGATCACTATCACCCAGGTGGTCAAAAACCTGAAGGCCCCTTACCAGGTCGTCGCCTGTGCCCAGGACCAGGTCCTACAGGGCATTTCCTCTGGTGGGACTGTGCGCCTCCTGAATTAAGTGGAGGTCCTGTATCTCGGCCAGGAACCTCCTGGAACGGTCCGACCTGGCTGACTGTTCCTCCCAGCAGATGTCCAGGTAATTTAAATCACCCATGACAACTACATCCCTTGCCTTAAGTGCCTCTGCAAGCTGGCCCAAAAATTCCCAGCCCAGCTCCTCCCCTTGGCTGGGGGGTCTGTAGTAGACCCCCACCGTTAGATCCCTCTCCCCATGACCCCCTTGTATCTTGACCCAGAGCAATCTTGATTGCTTTGTGAACATATGCTTAGACTCACCATCAACTTCACACAAACTAAGATACTTTACCAACCCACCTCCAACCAACCAGATGCTCCCTTCTAGAGAGCATGGAGGCAGAAAGGGATCTTGGAGCCATTATTGACTCCAAGATGAACATGGGCCGACAATGCGAGGTCACAGTTGGCAGGGCTAACCGGACCTTGTCGTGCATCCACAGGTGCATCTCAAGTAGAGCCAGGGAGGTGATCCTCCCACTCTATGCAACACTGGTCAGGCCACAGCTGGAGTACTGTGTCCAGTTCTGTGCCCCCCATTTCAGGAGGGATGTGAACAACATTGAAAGGGTCCAGAGGAGGGCCACCCGCATGATCTGGGGACAACAGGGCAGACCCTACATTGAAAGACTGCGGGACCTTAGCCTGTTCAGCTTTCACAAGAGAAGGCTGAGGGGGGACCTGGTGACTGTCTATAAACTCACTAGGGGGGACCAGAAGGGTTTGGTGAGAGACACTGTTTCCCCTAGCGCCCCCTGGCATGACAAGGAACAATGGACACAAATTATTGGAGAGTAGGTTTAGATTAGACATCCACAAGAACTACTTCACAGTTCGGGTAGCTAGGAGCTGGAACCAACTTTCTAGGGAAGTGGTGCTGGCTCCTACCCTGGGGGTCTTTAAGACGAGGCTTGATGCCTACCTGGCTGGACTCATTTGAGTCCAGTTTTCTTTTTTTGCTCCTGCCCAGGCGGGGGGGTTGGACTTGAAGATCTACAAGGTCCCTTCCAACCCTACTTCTGTGATTCTATGATTCTATGCTCCTCCTCATATTATAATTAGAGGGCCATCCTTGGAGAATATTGTATATTTTTCCTACCTGGGTAGCTACTAGGCCTGTGCGAATAGGAAACTATTTGATTCGGGTTTGGATTCAGCTAATTTGGATGCCAGTGATTCAATTCAGAGCTCTGAATTGGTTTCCTGCTTCGATTTGGCCGAATCAGCTCCGAAGGTTTGGAGCCAATTCAGAGATTCGGCCATAGGGTATAATGGGGAATCAATTAAATATCTATAACCTTGTTGTTTTATGTCAGATTTAGATGAAACTTGCAGGATTGGTAGCATTTACTGAGAGCATGAAACCCACTAAGTTTCAAGGAGATAGGTACAGGGGTTTGGGGGAAAGTGCTCCCCAAATTCTTAAAAGCAAAACTCATGCCATGTGTATGTGTTATACTACAGTGGGGTGAAAACTCCAGGAGTGGTAGCCTCCGATGAGTCCACAAAGTATGCCAAATTTCAAGGAGATAAGTACAGGGGTTTGTGGGGAACTGCACCTCAAGCTGCAGACAAGCAAAACTCATGACATGACTGTGTGTTAAGGCGCAGCAAGGTGAAAGCTGCAGGCCTGCTAGCCCCTGCTGTGGCCACAAAGCCTGCCAGCTGTCGAGGAGATCAGTTCAGGGGTTCTGGGTTCTGGGGCCCTGCACCTCTAGCTGCTGATGGGCAAAACTCGTGTCATGAGTGCTTGTGCAACTGTGTCTGTCTTGGGGCATGGGGAGAGGGGGTGAAATACTGCAGACCTGGCTGCTAGACCCTGCTGCAACCATGAAGTCTGCCAGCTGTAGAAGAGATCAGTGCAGGGGGATTCTGGGGCACTGCACCCCTAGCTACTGACAGACAAAACTCATGACATAGAAGCTTGTGACACAGCCCATGACTGTCTTTGTCTTGGGGCAGTTGATTGTCTGTATTGATTCTTTCCTCTCCTTAGTCTATGGTTTTGTAGGTGTTAGTCCTTGCTCATTAACTTGTTATGTAGTAGCTACTAGTAGCTAGGCACTGTGTATTGAGCTGATCCCTGAGTGAATCATGATTGTTTGGTAACACAGTAACTTTAGCAGCCAGGCCTGCAGTAGTTTCCATTTGTCATTATAAATTGGTCAACAAACTGGATTGTTTTAAGATTGAACTATGAAGTACAGCTTTAAGGTCTTTAATTAAATTACAGGTCAGTATAACAACAAACTGAAAATTTCTAGAAATGGGAAAAGGAAAATAATTGAAATTGCTGGATTTTTTTTCTGACTGATTTTATGAAATGAATCTGCTTTTGAATGCTTCAGGGGCAGAGCAAAGGTCATTTAAACATAATATCATGACATGGATTTGGAAGGTGTCACTGGGGTCTGCCACAGCTCTACTGGACTTCTGTCACCCTGAGCCTGCAGGCAAGTGGACAGACAGAGTCAGAGGCTGGGATCCAAAGTACATCATCACTACCCCTTTCATTAGCCACATCCATACCACTGCTATGTGAACCTGAGGTTCTTGCTGTGGCCCCCTTCTTTATGTATCAGTTCACATTCCCACTATGTTTCTCTTTTCATTGTGGTTAGAGCCTGCCTTTGCTGGACAAGAAAACTCCACCTTTCCTAATACTTCTGTGCCTATGACCAGAAAAGCAGCTAACAGCAATTCCTTATACAGCTGCATATAGGTAAACAATGTCTGGTTTCTGTGAAACTGATAAAGCTGCAAGAAGAAGTGAGTGCCACAGACAGCATTGGCATTTTCTCTCTTTGCAGTTTTCTCTGCTTTGTAGGTCTGTCTTGCATTTTAAAGAACCCCCCCCCCCAAAAAAAATCCCAACAACCCAAAAAACAATAAACAGCAGCAGCATTTAGCACAAAGGCTTTTCCTGGGGATTGGTACTTCTGTAGCCCTTCTTTTACTTTAAGTATTCAGATATATGCCATTAAAAAGTTTCAGTACTATGTTTAGTAGTAAATAATATTACAGAAATATTTGTGGTATTTTTTATGCTGAATAAATGTACTAATGATATTATCTTGATAGGTATTTGCACAGATTCTGTTAGCTTTACTGTTTGTGCTTGCTTCTGATCTATAGTTCCAAGAGAGCATCCAGTTAAGTATTCAGGACACCACTGTACTTGTGTAACTCCCCAGTGTAAGTGACATACCTTTTTCTGGGATGACTTTCACTCCTGCTTTTTGTTTCAGGTCCATATCTGAAAAATAAATTACATCTGAACAACAGTGTAAACCTGTATGGTGTATTTATATTGTGTATAAGATACCTATAGGGAATGAGGAATGCATTTACATCTCATATTTAAGAGGTACTAATCACTGAAAACTAGAGCTCACCATGACATTTTGACAAGTTTTTTGTTGGTGGACCATGCTCACCTGTTGAAACTGAAACTTTCCTTGGGAATGTTTAAATCAGGTATGACAGGAAAAATGTCTTGCATTCAGGATAAAGTTTGTAGTTAAATGTAGAGAGGGAAATACATACCATGATACCTAAGGATCCAGTGTTCAGGGCATTTACTTGGATGTAAATGCCCTGAACACTGGAGCCCTCTCCCGTTAGAAAGGGCTTAGTTTTGTTCCAAGACAAAATGGGTTTTGTAATGTGCAAAAGTCACTTTGTGCTTTTATAGAGGGTATTGCTGTCTGCAGTCATCTGATGAAGTTCAATTTGCTGGATAGGTTAAAGGAAGTCCTTTACAGGTGGCCTCTCTCTGTGTCTATTCATGACTTAAGTGCACTTCATATAATGAGCCAACTCCAACATCAAGGAAACACAGAGAAACACCTGGCAAAGCTCAGAACCACAGAATTCAGCCAGATGGAAACTTTGTTCCTGGGATAATTTATAGGCAAGATGAACCCAATGGGGGTGGGAGAAGAAGCCTTCCAAAAGGCCTCCTTTTATTTTATTATACTATTATAAATGCTAATTGCCCAATCAACTAGATGCAATTTTAAATTAATATATGCTCATATAAGCAACCGAAAATAGGTGGGATAAATTGGCTATACCTATTGCAAAACATCCCTTAATAACTATTTCCATGGAATAATTTACTCAAACCTCAAAAATATACGCAGACCTACAGCTTCTCCTCCTTTCTGGAGGTTGATATGCTCTGGCCTTGTGGGTTGTCAGTGGTGAATTCCCTCACTTCTAGTGAGAGCCCTACTGCTAGCTTTGGATATCTAGAGTAGGTGTAACTCCTCTCATCTCCACTGTCATCACAGAGCATAGGTGAGAGAATAGAAATGTACGTAACAGATTGAACACCTGGACTCTAACCCTGCTCCACTGAATAGTGTTGTCTCTCCCCACCCCCCACCTCCGGCAGCACTAGATTTTATGGTTGGACATGGTAAAAAGCAGCCCAGGACACCTGAACTGCAACTCTGCAAGTTTGCTGGCTCCTTGACATGTAAAAAAATCAAAACATAGACCTGGAGATAAAGTTCATACTTGCACCCCCAAAGGGGTCTCACAGGGCTTCTCATTGGTTGTAATATGTTGGGCAGCATTCTCTGTTGTGATCAGCAGTCTTCCCTGTCTCAACTATGGCATGGTTTGGAGTGTCTTGAGGTCCATGCTGCCTTGCACTAGCTGCCATTGGGCCTCTAGCTGTAGTTATGTTACAGGTACTTCTCCCCCTCCCCACATCTCTTTGGCCATAATGGACCTTCCACACTGCTATGTCATCTCTACGCTGACAAAGTGTAGAGACTTTGGTGGATATCACACCATGGGGATAACCTCCTATCTGAGGCTACAGGTCTTTTCTACTCCTTTTGTCCCAGCTGAGAAGCAACAGGAGAGTGCAGCAAGTCAGCGAATCTGGTCCAGTGTGGCCACTTCTGTCTGGATTCACCATGAGCTTCTATTAGGATTTACAGTTTCTCATTTGCCTCATCAGCCTAATTTTTTCTTCTGCTTCTAGTACAGTTGCCATGGAGAAAACACGTTGTGAAAAACTTGCAGGTGTTACAGCAATGTTAAGAATCTCACCTTTCTCTTTTTCTTCTCTGAGTTTGGCAGCAGCATCCCTGAGATTGATCTGAGTGAAAACTTCTATGGTTACATCTGTGGCAGTGGCTCCACCATAGAATTGTATCAGCAGGTTCTTAGTGTCTATTCTGTCAGCATTTTCCAGCCGACATCTGGAAATGTTACCTCTCCCCTTGAAGTCAGAATGCAGTAAACTGTCTTTAAACCTTTTGAAATCTTCCTGAGAGATATTATCGAGGGCACGTAAGAGAAGGTCACTGATTCTACTGCTTTGGTTTCCCATTGATATGCATCCAATAACCAGACTGAAACAAAATACAACATCTAATATTAGTAATTATGGTGGTATGAAAACAACATGAACTGTGTATATAAAAAAAAATGCTTAACCGTGAGAGTAGGAACTCAGCTCTCCTAACTCATGGGCAGTTATTCTAATCATGTTGTAAGAGATCTGAACATCTTGATACACCACTAGGGAAATCTTAAAGTGTCTGATCACAACTTAATTGTTCTGCACAAATAGGGCCCTATTCTGTGCTTTTTTCTAAGGTTGATTTTAGTGGGAGCAAGTGGAGGACTAAGGGATACACAAGTTTAGACATACACAAAAAGCACAGAAAATCTCTACAAAGATTGTCTTACATTTGTGAACAATTTAAGTGGTCCAGAAGTAAAATGTGATAAATCCATGAGTATGCCTACAGTTTTCCTAATCAAGAATGATCCCCATGCACTTAATCTTCTAGCTCATGACTTATGTTTAAAATTCTCCCCTGCTCCCTTTCTTTCACAGAATGATGGTTTGAGAGCAGGGGAGGAACCAGGAGGCTGCACTGGTGCACTTGCACCTTCTTTGATTCCTGCTTCACCCAAAGTTTCAAACCAACTGCCTGGCCCTGGCAGCAGCATTCCTGGTCAGGCAGTGCAGAGAGAGTCAACTGACTTCATGGCTCGTCCGAATCTATCTGACCCCTTCTCGGCTCTTCATTCCACAGGTGTTAATGACCCTCTCTTATTTGTAAGGGTCTAGATGTTGCACCAACCAGGCTGTCCTTTCTTCTGCCACTCTTCCGCTGGCTGGCTCACTCCCGGTAATGAAGGTTCTATTTCATAGCCCTGCAGGTTGTTTTTAACTCGTTCCAATAAAGTTATCATCTTTTTGCTTCGATCTTACACTGAATAACACAGCCCCAGAACTGTAACTTATTAATAAAGCTTCTGGTTCATTTTTAACTGGAGAAAAATATGTGTTGTTTTACATGTGGCCGTGCACCTCACCACCTGTACCCTGCTTTTCAAAATTCTAGATCCAGCCATGCTTGAGTGTGTGGAGGCAGGAAGGGTGAAGATATGTAACGTGTTTTAGAGCATCAGGCTGAAAAACCTAGAAAAAACAACAATAGGAAGAAAATGATCTCTGAAAAGAAGAGTTATAGACCAAGTGACAACCCATTTCTGGGTATCAGATGGTGTCACTCATTCGGTTTCGATGGAGCTGTGCTGATTTATACCAACTGAAGGTTTGCCTGAGAGCTGTTATGCCACAAAAGTGCTTTCCAATTATACAGAGGTCAGAGGAATCAGGAGAACAATAATCTCAGTTAGGAAACAGGTGGTCTCAGGGGAAACGCATCCTGACTTTCAACTGAGGAAAGATGGACATTTGTTTTCCTCTTCCAATAATACTGCCACTAATCTCAGATTGGATTGGGTCTGCCTGGTGGTGGAAGCTTCTACACACCATGTGCCAGAGAGAAGAATCCACTCTATCTAATGATGTTCCATTAGGAGCAGAAATAGGTTATCACCAAAAAATAATAGTTTAGTTAACTTTCCTTTGAATGTCCTCACTGTAAATGGCTTATTGTTGAATTATTTCCTGAAATCATTGCTCAGCTAAGTAAGGCCAGATTCAAGGGACAACTTGGGTGTCTAAAGTAGGGTTTAGACAGAGCTAGGTGCCTAAATCCAATATTTCATTTAAAAAATCCCCAGTCAGTGACAACCTAAACCTAAAGACATTTAAACAGGTTAGATATTTCTCTTTATTGACCTGAAAGTTCTGTAGTTAGAGATGGGACATTTACAGACATTTTGATGGTATCAGAAGCAATTGAAGGGTGGGGAGGGGGCAACTCGGAACCAGAAAAATACCAAATTATATTCTAAAAAGGAAACATCTACAGCATTCATTAATTTGATTTCAAAAAATATTTTTGTCCAGATTTACATGTGTTTGTATAGTGTACATACAGGTGATTGCACAATATGAAGTCTTAAATGAAGACTTACTCTTGTATGTTGTGGAGGGTGGGTATTGGTTTGTGGGGGGTGTGGGTGTGTGGGGAGCTTTGTATGGGGGGAGGTGACTGGGCTGTGTGAGGGGATGTGGGGCCCTGCATGTATGGCAGTGCAAGGGATGTGTGGGTGCATGTGTATTGTGGAGCGTGCATGTAGGACTCACCCTATGAACACACACACCCACACACTCTGCCTCTGCCTACACACACACACATACACTTTGAACCTGCCCACACCTCCCCCGCACTCTGCCTTTGCCCACACATACACATACACCCACACTCTTCTCCTGCCCCCCCACCCGACACACTGCCCTTGCCCACACCCCCCACACACTTTGCCTCTGTCCACACAGACACCCCTGCCACACTCTGCCTTTGCCCACATACTTATACACAAACACTCCACACTCTACCCCTACCTCCCCACCCGCCTGGCACTCTGCCCCTGCGCACACACATACACTTACACACTGCCCCTGCATGCATGCATGCACACACACACACACACACACACACACACACACTCCCTTCCCCTGCACCCCCCCACACTCTGCCCTTGCATGTGTGCACGTGTTCACACACACACATGCACACGCACGCACACACCCCTCTTCTACCAGCGTGGCTCTGTGCTCTCTGGTCTGGCAATGATACAGCTAGGAGCCACATGGTGCCTCAGCAGGGTGGGGGTAGGAAGCAGGGAATGGCTAGGGCTGGGCAGGGCTGAGCTGCTCAATAATGCTGAGGGCTCCCCCTGTGTCCTGCTGCCCATGGCTCCTGTCAGTTTTGACAGGCATCCAGAAGGAAGTAAACATTAAACCCTAAGGCTCCCTCTGCCTCCACATCCATGTCTGTGTCCGCATCTGCCTCCATCTCCATCTCTGTCTCCCTGCCTAAGGAGGCAGAGCTCTCCCAGCCAATTGCTGCTGGCCCTTTCGGGGTACATTCACACTTGATCAAAAGGGTTATGGACAGAAAGACAGACCGACTAACCCCCCTTTTATATTAGAATTTATATATTATACACTAGACAACTACTAAATACAAAACAGAAATATACCTGGGAGCAGGGTCTAGAACCCAGGCCATTCACACCCACCAGGTAAGTGCCTCTAACCATTATATGAAAATATTCAGGCTCTCTCTTGGTTTCTTCTGACCCCATGAGTCTTGAATTGTTGGCTCCCCAGTGTCCCATCTTCAGCTAAAAGTATCCTCTTATTTTATTCTGTGGCCTGATAGTTAGGGCACTCTTTCAGAGTATGAGGTGTGGGTTCAAACCTCCTTAGGCTGAGGTAGACTCAGAAGAGCCATCAACTTAGTGCTCTCAGATCTCTAGGCTATACACAGAAGACACAGGCGACTGGTAGGGGGTGCATGGGGGTGCATGTGCTCCCCCGATGGAGCCAGTGCCCCCCTGACAGCCGACACTGATGCTGTCAGTAGGGCTGGTGCCCCCCCTGACAGGGCTGTCACCATTGGCATCTTCTGCAGGTGCCCCCCCCTCAGATTCAGGTGGCATCAGTCACTCATGATAGAAGGTGAGCAACGCTGGATTTTCAAAGGCATCAGCCCAACTCATAGAAGAACTACTAGGCCCTGAAATCCAAGGGGATATAGGCACTTCACATGACTCACATATAAGCTCCAGAGGGTGGTGGGAGCTCAGACATCCTGCAGCTTGTCTTCCCTATTGTCTACCCCTCAGAAACTCACTACTTAGCATCCAGGGATTTTTTAATTGTTCATCTGAAGCATCTGCTTCTCCCCATGCGCTGTATACAGAGCCTAGGTGCCTACTTCTAGGCTTTGATTCCTCTCCCATTACTCTCACATTTGTGGAGGCACATGGAGACTAGAAATGGCAGAACTTCCCTCATCTTTATAGCATAGATTGCCTAGCTACTGACTTCATAAGAACTAAGTCCTGGGATCACTCCTCCTCCCCTCCAGGATACAGTGAAGAATTCAACAGTACAGTCTTTCCCCCCCATGCCACTCCCTTTCTCTTCCAACTGAAGACATAACTCTCTTTAAAATGATAGAATCCCTAATCTGGCATGTTGTAAACCAAAAAAATATTGTATATTCTGAACTCACCAGATAACACTGAAGAAAGGTGTTTCAGTGTAAGTTATGATTAATCTTTCTTCATCTCCAAGAGACTGAGTGATCACCATAAACTAATGACAGTCAAGAAGGTTCATTTCCTCACTCTCTCAAGTTAGGAGGGTTTCTCAACAGCTTTCCTTTAAAAAAATAGTTACTGTTTTCCCCATTGTGAAATTTAAAATTGTGCAGCAGTAAAGCTTAAAAACAAAAGAGAGACCTAAACACAGGAAAGGAGAACGTGAACGACAGTAAGATGAATAAGTTTACAAAGGTCATCAAATTGTGTAATGAGCTATAAAAATGTCCTGGTATAATTTGGTAGCATCTTCAAATATTAAGGCCAAGATATTCAAATATGACTGCCAGAGGTTAGGTTCCTGATAAAAATAACCTGTTTGTCCGAGGTGCTTAAGTACTTGCCAAACACCTTACAGTCGGGTGAAACAGTGTTAGGGTGCAACCTAGAAAGTTAAAACCAAACATAACACACAGGTTTGAACTTTTGGCCTAAATATTTATTTACTGTATGCAATTTCGGCATATTTTTTCAGCCATCTTAAGGCGATGTCATCACCAGTGTGAAGAACTTGAAGGCCACCAGGTAGCATAGTAAATGGACATGAGTCAACAACGTGGGACATGGCTTGAACTTGTCCACAAGGGCATTTGTTGGCCTTGTCCTTCATTACAAAGTCCCCACTGGTAAAGATTTTAGGCACAGTGACCCTGTTCAGTTTGAAAATGGTTGAGAAGTGCCCAATAATAGCATGGGCAGTTAAATCCTGGTTGACTGCCTGCAGGGTCAGAGATGATGTGATGATTGATTGGTGCTTGTGCTGACCATTCTTCATGCCACTGAGTAAGTAAAGAAAAGGCTGGGAGATTGTTAGCAAGCCATCAAGTAAATAAAGAAAAGTCAAAGGGGTTTGAAAGAGTGGACCATATTGGATGTCTTGAGGGACATGAACTATTGATGGGTGGAATAAGCCCCAGTGCACTGGCAGTGTAGGATTATCATGGAGTCTGGCTAGCAAGTTTACTTCAGCATTTGTACGGTGGATATGATGGGGAGCGATGTTACTGCGGACTGGTAACCATGGGAGTGGAACAGGACGCAACGTGTTTGCCACAAAATGCATTGTAGCATGCAGCTGGGTGTCCACTAGTTTGCTGTGTGATGAATGACTTCATACAGGGGCACAGTATTCTGCAGCTCAGTAACACAGTGTCAGGGCAGGTGCATGTAGCATGGAGGC
This sequence comes from Crocodylus siamensis, assembly GCF_052110815.1. Lineage (NCBI taxonomy): Eukaryota > Metazoa > Chordata > Crocodylia > Crocodylidae > Crocodylus > Crocodylus siamensis. The sequence goes on from NC_143396.1 coordinate 172,380,371, forward strand.
CTTGGCACCCCAAGTGGAGCCTGCAAGTTTGGCAAGTAAGTTATTTCTTGTTTGATTTTTAAAGCAGTTTTCTGGAGATGTGATTTGTAAGTTAAAATCCAGTCAAGGTTGACTTCAAGATAAATTGGGTAGGTTTCAAACTTGAGATGCTGATGCTTTAAGGTGATAGTGAGTTCATGATTAGCGCTGGCATTATATAGATGGAAAAACCTTGAAACAGTCTTTGAGATATTTGGTTTGAGGTGCCATTTTAAACAGTACTGTGACATCAGTCTCATGTCTCTATCAGGTGTGAGCTCCACATTTGAAAAGCCATGAGTTTAGGTGGCAAAGGCACTGTCATCAGCATCCACACATTTTTATGAGCCAGTCACAGGCAGGTCATTAATGTACAGGTTGAAAAGGAGAGGTGCCAGTACTGATCCCTGAGGGAGGCCATTGTTTTTGATGTCTCCAAGAGTTAGTTTAGTTGGCCAGGTGGACTCTAAATTGCCAACCACATAGTAATAGTTTGACTAGATGAGTGGCCCAGTGTGGTAGCATTCCTGATATTTTCGCCAGAAGACTGGTATGCCAGGTGGTGTCATGCGCTGCTGTTAAATCAAGGAAGACAACACCAATCTTCTGGTTTTTCTGAATGCCATTTTCAGTGAAGGTGGTTAAGGCTAGAACTTGATTGCAAGATCTCTGGCCATGGTGGAATCCAGTTTCATCTGGGCTTAGAGCAAAATCAATTACTGGATAAATACATTGCAGAAATATTCTGTCAAGAGTCTTGTAACAGACAGACACTCAGGAGGGAGCTTGGTCAGTAGCTGATTGTGGCTCTTTGCCAGGCTTGGGTAGGCCAATGATTTTTGCTTGGCACCATGCTGATGGAATTTGTTCTTCATGAATATTATGGTTGAAGAACGGTAGAGGCCAATTACGAGCCCAAGGACTGAGATGTTTCAGAAACTGGGTACATGGTGTCATAGCCAATTATATGATTTTAATTTGCATAGCCAGAATCCCATTCTGTTGGTAAAAAGGTTTGTGGAGGATCCTGGTTCAGAACATTTTGATGGAAATAATGCTATTCTTCACATTGACTGGAATGATAGAAATAAAGTCATGAAGTTGAGTTCTCCCAGTGGTTAGAACGTGCAGCATCAAGTGATTCAAGCAGGTGATCTGTGATATCTGGATTGCCAGATTTTTCATACTCATCTACTAGAGCAGCACACTGTTCATCCAAGCAAGGAGTGTATGGGGGAAAAATTATCTGGGAACAGAGAATTGTGCTGTTTTATAGAGGGCATCAGAGAAACACTTATAGGCTTCATCAACTGGGATATTTTGCCGTAGGATGGTAACAATGGACCATATAACAGTCTCTATGAATAGGGACCAATTGGCTTTCCTGAAGTTCCATCTGGGTTTTCTTATACATTTAATAACTGGGAGTTGTAGACCAATGTGGATGAGTGACAGAGGGTGTTGGCTGTGTGGAAAGTCATCCATAACAATGCAAGATACCAGTTGTGGGTGGCTGTTGACTGGTGTAGCCCAGCATGTCAGAGAAGTAATCTTGGTCCCATCTTGCTGAATAGCAGGTACCACACTGTTTAGAGTTGTGGACTCTCCATCCTTGGAGGTTTTTAAGACCCGACTAGACAAAGCTTTGTCTGGGATGATCTTGTTGGGGATGGTCCTGCTCTGAGCAGGGGGTTGGATTAGATGACCTCCTGAGGTCCCTTCCAGCCCTAATTTTCTCTTATTCTATGATTCTGTGATCAGGGCAAGGTCATTACTGGATGCCCAATTTTGTAACAGGTCACCATCTTAATTTAAATGTGAATTACTTAGTCTGTGTTGCGGCTACTAAGGTCACCAATATATATGACTAGGTGAGGGAGAGATGGAAGAGGGCAGTTCCTCCAGGATTCACTTGATGATTTATAGACATTTGTGATACTGAAGCTTTGAACCTTTATGACATCACAGTTAAACAGTGATAAGCTATGGATTGGTTCATAAATGTTGTTACAGATGTAGGTGGCTCTCCTGTATTTTGCACGAAGGGTATAGCATATCAGATCAAAACCACTGATAGTAAAGTGACCAGATTCATCAATTTGGCATAAATACATTTGGCCTAAATGTATAAAGATATCATAAAAATAACAAATATAATATTATATAATAAAATAAAATACCAGAACGTGCAAACACTTAATAAAAAAACCTGCTGATCTCTACAAAATCTGTTCCTCCAGATTGCTATTATGTTTTTTTTGCCCACCCTGGATATTTATGAGGATGGCTTTTTTGTAAACTTTAATTTTCACTTCCCTATCATTTCTTATTACTGGTAGATAGAGCAAGAATTAGTACTTTGTTTTCAAAAAACAGGAAGGAAGTGGAGTAATGAGTAGAATGCAAACTCAGGAGGGTAGGTATGGAAGAGAGGCAGGAAATGGGCAGTGATTACTTTAACAAAGTAAACCTCCTTCCTTTGTAGTCTGGGAGAATTTTCCTAGCTTCTGAAAGCTGTTCAGTCATTCTGAGAGGAAGAAAATGCGATCATAGCACCAGCCAAACCATCCCTCTTCAGTGCTGCAAGGAGAGTTCAGTATGCATGGCACTCTATGTAAAGCATTTAAGCTGCAGGGGAGAGATTGTCCCTAAAGGCCATTGCCAGTGTTGGACTCATTGTTATCACTATTGATGGATGATTGTCTGCCAAGTGTATTCAGCAGACTAGGACAAAAACTTTGCAAAGCATACATTTGGATACTCAAGCATGAGGAAAATATTGTCACTCATCTTTCAGTTCAGAAGAGTGCTGGTATCCACAGACTTTGAACATAGTTTTAGGCAATAGGAGATATTTTCAGTTAAAAAAGGGGTGGGGATTGTACAGAAACATTAGATTCCATTTGCTAAATAAGAAAGAACCAGAACACCAGCAATGGAAATGACTTTTCATTTCCACACAATGTGCCTTGCTGAGATTCCCCAGTACATTACCAAGACCCTCACAGGAAATGAACACATTTTTCCTTTTCCCAATGTACCATGTTTACTCAAATACCAGACAGCTTTGAATATAAGATGGCCCCCCAGTAATTAGATTTCATGTATGGAAAATTTATAAATTTGTTATAATTTTCCAGGTATAGAATCTTATTATTGGAGGTTTGCCTTGAAGTTGTCCACCTCCCACTACTATAGCAGGGAAAATAAATGCGTGTGTGTGTGTGGGGGGGGGGTGTGTCAGATAGCCCCACTTGCCCTCTGCCTCCCTCTAGCTTCTTTCTCCTACAACTTCTTCCCACCTCTTTACTGATAGACACATATCTCCTCAAGCAAATGAAAGTGAGGAACAAATTTGAAAACACTGATTTAGAAATAAATGTATCTGTAGTAATTTCCATATAGTAGCCATAGACTGAATTCATTCAGAATTGATATGTTACCTTTTCAAAATTTCTGCAAGTTTCAGCAGAGGCACTTCATAAACATACTTTTGAGCAGCATTTTGGCACCTATTACATATTTAAATATATATACCAATTATATATATATATAAATTTCATATCTCAAGCCAAATTAGCCAGATCAGTTCCAAATTCTATCAGCTGAGCAGAACTCAATCATTCAAGTCTATGTGGCATTACCGCTGACAAGTATCCTCCTTCCAAGACTCTTCAGTCTGGGGCTTCAGATGCTCCCAAATCCACGGCAGGCATCCAACACACAGGCCCCAAGCCTGGAGGTCTTGGAGTTTGGATGCCCTCGTGTCTTGCTTGCCCTTAGCCCAAAGGCTAAAGGAGCAAGCTGAGGAGAAATCCCTTATTTCCATAAAATACGCATATATCCAGGATCCTCTCATTGGGAAGCTATAGTAAACTCTTGTAAGGTGTCCTTTCTTCAGTGAATTGGACAGGTCTCTACTCTCTACTACACAATGCCATTCAAGATGATCTTGGTCTGGGAAACAGAGCTGTGCAGTGATGACACTTGATCTGAGTCCACAAGAGACCAAGAAGGACAAACTATGCACGATATTAATCCAAAGCCAAAAGATTCATCATTTACCATATAGTTCATTGGGCTGGGCCTCAGCAGAGTAAATGGTATTTTATAGGGCTGTGTGAAGCTTTGGGTGCTGATTCAATTCAGAGGAGATTTAGCCTGATTCAGTGGTGAATCTCTGAATCCGAACTGAATCAGGGGACCACTTAAAAGGTCTGAATTGATTCGAAGCTCTCTGAATCGATTTGGAAAAGATTCAGAGCTTCAGCAATTCAGGCAGTCCCCGTTGGCTGCAGCAGGGAGCTGGACCCAGACTCCATGCTGGTAAGTATGGGGCAGGGGAGAGGAGGCTGGAGGAGGGGGGAGGGGACAATGGGGGGGACCCCTGCCAGGCCCTGCCCCCCCCATGGCTGGCCCACCTGGTCCAACTCCCGGTTGTTTTAAAAAAGTCCCCACTCACCAGCTACTGCCAGGCAGGGGGGAAGGGGAGGGTGATTCCCATTGTCCTCTGCTGCCCTACACTGTGTGGGGGGCTCTTCTATGCACCCCCTGACCCCCCCGCTCTCTCAAGTCCCCCCATGGCTGCCCTGCCCAGCCCAGCTCCCAGCCCTTTAACCCCCCACCCCCCAGACTCACTGGCTGCTGCAGCAGCCACGGGGCTTCTGGGGGCTCATGGTGCAGCTGGTGAGGGGGCGCTTTGTTTTTTTTTAAAGGGCCGGGAGCTGGGGCTGCCATGGGGCAGCCATAGGGAGGCTAGGAGAGCAGGTAGGAGTCAGGGGGCTTGTGGCAGAGCCCCCCACACAGTGCAGGGGCAGCAGCCAGTGAGTGCAGGCTTTTTTTCCCCAAAGAGCCAGGAGCTGGGGCCGGGCAGGGCTGAGAGAGCGGGCGGTGGATGGGGCCTGTGTGATTCAAAGGTTTGGCTGATTCAGCAGCAGCTGAATCTCCAAATCAGATTCAGCCAAATCGATTCGGAATAGTGATTTGAATCACCGAATTGAATCGCTGTCCCCCGAATTAGTCAACTCCAAATCCGAAGTGAATTCAAGCCACTTTGCACAGGCCTAGTATTTTAAACCTTGATGATCCCGCAGTTTGGTATTTGTGTATCCTCCAGATACCTCCCCCCACAAAGGACCTGCATGCTAATTAGCCCCCACTCATGATTAGAACCCAGTGTTCTTTGTCATGAGTCCTTGGATCCGCCACAAAATTGTCTGCATGTGGTGTGGGCAGCCTGTTCTGGCTTAACCTCATGGAGTGTGGGGCCACACTAATCATATGCAACAGGCTGAGAGGGGGGCCAACAGAGGGATTATGGGTGAACTGTTTGGGGCCCAATTTAGTGATGTTTGCCAGATGTTTGAGGCTGGTAAAGAAACAGGAATTACTGGAAATGGGAAAGAAAGATGCAGCTTAGTTGTGGGAGTGAAGAGGAAGTCAAAATATATTCAAAGTATTCTTTACTTCACCAATCCTGTAAAAGAGTCAGTGCTGAGGGGGACTGCCTGCAGTGTGCAGTACCTTGTATTTTATTCAGGACAAAAGGACAGGCGCAGGGTCATGTCAGACAGGTGCCTGTTCCTGTGAGCCAAATATACGAGCCAGTTCTGCAAGTTGGCGATGGGCGTGGAATCCAAAACTGCCTGCCTCGTGAGATATTTTGCAGGGCACATCCTGAGACACTGGGGGGTGAGGGGGAGCTGGTGTTTACCCTGATCAACCATGGATCATGGATCATCAGGTCAACATGTTTCTACGAGATCCTGAAACAGTTCTGAAGTTTGTATGGCCTGCAGAGTGCAGGCCACACAATCACAAGCAATCATAAGAAGATCCAGGAGATGGTGAGGCTGAGGAACATCATGGCACCTGTGGACCAGTTCCCAGGCAATGCTTGCCAGGCCATGTGAGAACACATCTGCCACAGGAACTTGCACAAGGATCACAGGGACCTGAACTGGTTGATAGCCCACCAAGCCCTATCAGTGAGGGCTCAGAGGCATAGAGGCAGCAGCCGGGGACACCTAGCTGCCCAAGGGCTACCTGCCACAGAGCCACTGAGGCAATCAACCACCTCCTCTGACTCTGCGTTTATGCCACGGAGGTATGGAATATAAAGGGTAAAGCAGTCATTTGGGAACCCGCATGTTGCAAAAGGCTGCTTCCTTTTCATTATAATATTTGGACAAAGTGCTGTTCCCAGGTCTCCCTGACTTTACATCCTTTGTAAAAAAGACCTCACATTTTTAAAGCAGTTCCCTAGTATTCTCAACTGCAAGTGCTGAGAAATCACCAATCAAATGTGCAAAACTTATTTTTTTTTATAAAGAATTTGTCATTCTTTAAAATTTGCCCTATAATTTCCAAGCCTTTAGGCTTCATTTAGTTCTTGTCTTTTCTTCTCATCCTTGAGGGCTGGAATTTATAAAACTGGCGTGGGAGATGGGGGGCAGGATGAATAAATGCAAACCAAGTTTTTCCTGGAATTGCAGGACTCTAGGAGCTGAGCCTATACTCCAAATATTGTAAGAATCATGATGGAATTGTGGGAGTTGACACCACTGTTTCCCACTGACATCAAAGTGATTCATAGGTGCTCAATACCTCTGAAAATCAGGACCCATCTACCTCAGCATCCAGGGGCATGTGTAGATGAAATGAGGGGCATGTGGGCACGACACTTTAAAGTGGGTTAAATGCTTATGCACCGCTTTAATGGTGTTGGTGTTTGTACGTGACGGCAGTTTATTGCACGCTAGTTCCCGCTGCTGTAGTACGTTTGGCAGCGTAATGCACCTTAAATGACTTTGGGGTGCAGCAAACTAAAACACCGCTGAGGAGTTTTAGTTTGCTGCCCTACAGCCGCGGAGCGAAGCACTGGGCTCCATGCAGCTTAGGGGCTCTGTAGGCTGCCAGTGAAGGCAGCCTGGCAGCAGCCCAGGAAACCAGGCTCCACCAAAGGAAAAAAAAAAAAAAGCAGTGAGCCCGATTTTCATTTTTTTCCCCTGGAGCCTGCCTGCCTGAGCTGAACAGGGACCCAATCCTTCCCTCCACGGCTGCAGTGCCCCCCAGGACTGCCTGAGCCGGGTACCTCTCATATAAGAGAACAGAGCAGGAGAGGTACAGGTCTTTAGTATGTCTTGCTATTCCTGTGGGACAGGAGCAAGTGTGATCCTGGGATAGTTTTCTTCTCTAGTGTCTATTGACACTCAGGAATATCTACACTGTAAAGGACAGGAATGCTCTGTCACTTCCTCTGTTCTCCAGCTGTTGCAGCAGATCTGCCTGTGAGTGAGGGTGGGAGCAGGGAGGGATGGAAGAAGGAAACAGGAGCATGGATGCAGCATGCAACATAAAGTAAATGAAGGATGCTGGTCTGAGAGTATGTAGCAGGCTGTGTACTATATAGGGAACTGGCCAAATAAAGAGATTTCTCTGTTTGCTGGCAGTTTTGAAAACTGAAGTTTTGGGCTCAATGAGCGGATTTATTTGACCCCTTGTGTGTTTTCATTTTGAGCATATTTAGTGTTTTCCAACATTTTAAATTCAAGTGAAAGGAATCAGATAACAGACATTCAGGAAACAGGAAGCAACTATAATAAATAGAATGTAGTCAAAATTTGAAACGACATGAAGATAATCATTCAGGGTTAATTTTTAAGAATCAGGTCTTGGTTAATAGCTATAGCCTGTCCTGGAATAAGACATAAAGAAGGGATATGGTCAGTCCAGATGGTGGGGTCTGTGGCACTTGCAAAATCCACAGCTGGCACAGAACTACACAGAAATGAAGGCAACAGGAACCAGCAAAGACTGCTGGGTGCATTACCTAAAGCTTGCTCAGTCTACATGTTGAGCTAACATTTTTGTGCTCAGACTGTGGTTATACTCTTGAGCTGAGAAGTCTGCTGTTTATAAATATAACCCACAAAACAGGGAATTTGAAGATATTTCAAGTTAAGGTTGATGAACGGTAAAGCTTCTCAGCTTTTCCTAGAGTTACATTTTCTCTTTTGTTTCTTGTCACTATCTTAGAGTTGGGAGAAAAACCTGTGATGGAAAAGTTTTGTTTTTAGTTCAATATGCAAATAGGGTGTGTTTTTATTTTCAAAGTTTCTGGTGCCAAGTAGAAGACAAGGAAAAGAGAGTAAGTTTTGCTGTTTCCTTTGTCATGGTAGCCATCCAGCTATAGTTTACGAATTTACGATTTAAGATGCAGCGGATTAGTACTGTTGTCTTGTCTAGGAAAGATAAAATAGGGAACACTGAACTAGAAAGGTAACACATATAGGGCATGTGTGGTGCATATATTCACACTAGATGATACAGGGCAGGGTGGGATATACCTCATGTTTCATCAAATATATTTGTTATGGAATAATACAGTCCAGGCCATGGACAGAAGAAACAGCTGCAACATTTTAAGAACCAGAGGTAGGGAGAAGGTCAAAACATTGCACTGTGCAGCAGACTCAGGTGATACTGTTTCATGTGTGCAGGATGTGAAACCAGCCCACAGTAATTAACTCCCTCCTTCAGGCAAGAGGGCACTAGTGCAATTTAAATTTACTTACTGTTAGTAAGTTGTGGACAAATGAAACAGTTACACTGGATCAACTGGACTTCACGCCTAAATTGGAAGGCTTCCCCCAATCAAAAAGCCCCACTAAAACAAAATATAGCTTTCAAAAATGTTATTGTACATCTATTCATGCCCTCCATTAACATTTAGCATGCCTTGGGTCTTCATTTCCAAAGGTCTCAGTATTTGGGCTGTGTTCAAAATGTAATTTTCTTTCTACTCTTAAGAATTGCTACATATTTGCAACCTTCTATCCACTTTAAAAAAAGTCTTTTACTGGAAAACAAGCGCTTGAGTGAAAAACATAGAAAATGCAGAACCTGGCTATAAAAAGTGAAATGCTCTCTTGTGTTGTCAGGATGCAGTGAGCAGTGTTACAACATATGACCCTAAAAGGAAGTTTTAAGCCATCTGCCTAAAAAAGCTGTTTTCAGTGCCTCAATTCAAATTCACAGTGTATGATATTGTTATTGAATTTTTTGTTCAGCTTTAACATAGAAAGCCAGAGTCATCTGTGCAACAGAAGAAGGACTTGTATGCAGAGAAGTCTCTGATCTTCCGCTGTAAGAGAGGAGGTATGTCTTCAAGATCACATTTTTCTTTGATTCATGATATATGGGACCTCAAAGGGAGAATGTTTGCCATTTGCAGTGATCTCTGAATGGAGGTGAAGAACAAGCTATGATTGTTCCACTGAATATTTCTGGTTTTGTTCCCTAGTAAATTCTTTTTACTTATCTGATTGAATTTGGTATCAAAGTGTATAAAACCCAAGAGAGCCTGTGGACTTTCACAGGGTCAGAGTACACTCACAGGTGCACAGGTGCAATTTACTATAGTCCAGTTGGTGTTATTTTGAGATCCTCGGTGTAAATCCCACATGGTGTGTGTTACCTGAATATGTTTTTGCATTTAAATGCATTGCTGACCACTTTTTTTCCTGCTGAAAATGGCACTATTGGCTTCTGTGTCTCTGATTTAGTATTTCTAGTTCATACATCATAACATTTCCTGTTCATGGTTTGGTTATAATAAATGTGACTAGGATGTGAAAAAAAAATTGACGGATTGAGCTGTGATCTAGTACTTAGGGAAATATTCATAAAAGCATTAGAAATACATATTTTCAGAATCTTACTATGACTTCTTGCATTAAAGAGTAAAGTAAGTATTTCTTTGTGGCTTCCAAGTACGGCAAGACTTTGCTAGAAAAAGCTAGTGTAATATGAAGAACAGCAAATCGCAAATAAGCTGTGGCTTAGAACCTGGCTGTCACCCTGTACCTATAGGTTTTAGTAGGTCTTTCAGGCCTGATTCCTCACTGTAGTGCACTGGGAGTTACATCAGCAAGGCACTGGTGACGAGAGGGCTGATTCAGGCTTCTATTTTTGGCAGTACCTTTCCTGAGACATTTTTCAACACTCTAAAAATCCTTTTAATTTGAGTAAATAACGGGTTTGGACAATAAATGCATGAAAACATTGACCCCAATCCCTTAAGTGACATCTGCCAATAACTGTCCTAAAAGGCCCAGGCACTGCTACTCCCAGTCCATAGTCCATTTCTCTACACAAGTTGCTGAGAGATGTCACACCCTACTTCAGTCTCCATCTTGCAAGTGCTCATCAGATAACTAAACTGAGTTGGAATAGTTTCTCTTATTACTTTTATTGGTATCAAGGGGGCTTGCTATGGTCTGTCCTTAGCGGGAAAAGACTTAAGTTGGAACTGAGCATCTACTGAATACATTTGCAGATGACATCAAGCTGGGTGCGGGAGCAGACATTAAGGGCACGTCCACACATGCAAACATGTGCACTTGCAGCACCTCAAATAGAGGTGGTGCAAATTTGACCCGGGGCTTGTTGCCTCAGCACATGTGGTCAGACATGCATTTTGTTGTGGAGCAAATTGTGCCATTTGGGGCAAAATAACCCTGCTTGGCTCCTCCCAGATCTGCAGCCAGGGGAAGCTGAAGTCCGGGGACAGCACCTGTGCTGTCCCCAGGAGTATAAAAAGCTGCCCTGTCCTGACCCCAGCAATACAAAAGCCTGCCCTGGCCATCAGTTCAGAGTTACTTGACCTCAGGAGCTTCTGGGGCCCAGGCAAGTGTCAGCTAGACTGATGAAGCAGCATCCCAAATTCACTTTTTAAAATACCCCCAAATCCGCATTCTTCCACAATTAGAACAAAAGAGAGAGAGAAAGGGGGATTGATCAGATGGGCAATATTTTATTGTTATATTTACAATGTTAAAGAAATTTGGAAGCCTATCAGTGTCCCTAGCGTCATAATAAAATAAATCCTAAATATCTATATGTTTTAATGTTTGCTTTGGGTTTCCTTGTCACATGGTGGGTGTGTGATGGGAAGATGTGGGGTTTGCAGAAAGGGGTGGGAGGATGTGGGTGGGTGTGGAGCGATGTGGGGGATGTGAGTCACTGTGTGGGTAGTGGGGGATGGTGTGGCATGACGGCGCTGGTGGCAATGAGAGCATGGTGGCAGTGGTAAGTGGGGAGCTCCCGCAGATGCTGCCGGCATTGTCGGCAGCGGAGGGAAGGGTGATGAGTGGTGAGCACCCACAGACACCACCGGCAGTGACAGCGGTGGCCAGTGGCGATTGCTGACTATCCGCAAACACCATTGGCAGCAGGGGGTGGTTGTAGCAAGCAGCAACCGCCTACAGGCACCACTGACAGTATCGGCAGCACCTTTTTTGAGGGGCTGCACCGCCATGCTCAGGGAATGTATGTGCACCCACTATGTATTGCCAATGGTCCCCCACCACCCACAGGGTAGAGCCCCCCCCAGCACATGGACTACCCTGCCTGCAGGGTCCCAGCCCCCCCAGGGGCTACAACTCCCTCCCCCCACCGCTGGTCTCCACCCCCCTGCTCATTCCCCTGCTCTTCTTCAGCCTCTGGAGGCTGGAGATGAGCAGAACAAGCAGGAGGCTGGAGCGAATAGGAGAATGAACAGGAGGCTCATTCCCCCCACCCTGTTGGTTCCCCCAGCTCCCCATTTGTTCCCCTGCTCTGCATTCATTCCCCCCATCCACCGTTCATTCCCCCTGCCCCCGATTTAGTCCCCTGCTCCCCACTCATTCTCCCTGGCCCCTGTTCATTCCTCCCACCTTCCATTCAGTCCCCTTGCTCCCTGATTGCTCTCCCAGGCCCCCCACACTCACCAGCAGTAGCAGGGAATGAGCAGGAGGCTGGAGAGAGCAGGGGAAGCCTCCAGCTTATCTCCAGGGGGTTGTCTCCAGCCTCCTGCTGGTCTTCAGCCCCCTGCTCCTTTCCCTGCTTCTCTCCATCCTTGGAAGGGAGCAGGAGGATGGAGACAGCCCCTGGAGACATTCCCCTGCTGTTTCTAGCCCCCTGCTTGTTCCCCTGCTTGTCTCCAGCCTCGGGAATCTGGAGGCAAGCAGGGGAAGGAGCAGGGGGCTGGAGACAGCAGGGGAGTGTCTCCAGGGCTGTCTCCAGCCTCCTGCTCATTCTCTAGTACTAGAGGTGAGTGTGGGGGGCTGGGAGAGCCAACATGGAGCTGGGAGAAGGAATGGGGTCGGGGGGGGGGGACTTGGGGATGGTCCCCTCCCCCTCCTCCAGCCCCCCATCCCCCTGCTTACCTGGTAAAAGCCAGGTCCAGGTCCCCACAGCTTGCACCGCTGCCTGACCCCCATGGGCAGGCAGTGTGCTTCAGGACTGGAGAAAGGGACTATCGTAGAGACGCTCTGGCACTGTGCCAGAGTATCTCTGGAGGACTAAGCCTCCAGTTGCCTCAGGTCATGGTCTGGGACCATGCCCTGACCTAGTTTTTTCCCCTGGGTTTTTGTTTGACCCCTGGATATCCAGGGGTCTAATTTTCTCCCCACACCACAAGTTTGCAGCATGGGGAACATTTTTTCTTTCCTGAATGTGCCTCTTGCCCTGTCTCAAAGGGGTTTGAAATGGGCTAAGAGGCACATGCGCACTCGTCTGGACACACCCTAAGGGGACAGAGAACACCCTTTTGGAATAAATAAGATGAAGATCAAAAAGGATATGTGCAAAGTACTACACTTAGGAAGAAACAATCAAATGCAGATATACAAAATGGCTAATGGCTGCCTCATCTGCAGAAATGAAGAATATGACTTGGGGCTTCAGCAGATTGCATGTTGAATATGTCAACACTGCAATATCAACAGGAATATCTTATGCAAGCCAAGGGAAGTGATTCTTCCCCTTTAATCTGTACTAGGGTGGCCTCATATGACATACTGCATCCAGTTTAGGGCACTTCTAGAAAGATGTTGAAAAATTGGAGTGTCCTGAGGAAAGCAATGAAAATGATTAGAGGCTAGAAAATGTAATATGGGAGGACAAGTTAAAAGAACTGAGGTTAGTTAATTTTGAAAGAGAAGACTGCCCAGGGGATTTGATGATAATATTCAAATACAAAATGGGTTGTATTGTAATGAAGAAAATGGTAATCAAACTATTTTCAGTGTCCACGAGGAACAGAACAAGTAATGATGGGCTTCAGTTGCAACAAAGTTAATTGCAATTTAGATTCCCTTTTAGGAAGAATTAGAGAGCCTATGGAAACTATATCATTTGGTATTTTTAAGGGCAGGTTAGACAAACTTTTGTCTGGGATGGTTCAGATACTGGCTTGAACAGGGGGCTGGACTAAATTACACCCAGTATTTAAAAAAAAAATTATGTCAGGAGGCTTGTTCCTCTACTGGCATGAAGCTGCAGGAAAAGTGCACTTCTGCACCTACCGCCTCAATAGTCTTAAAATTTGCTATGGTGAGCCCTTGGCCTCAATGAATGGGTCTGGTTTCTCACTGTAGGTACATAAGGTCCTTTTGCAGGGTGGCCCAGTAATATCTGCAGGAGGTTCTTGGACAGTTTGGGGCCACAGATTTCAAAGATTAGGTTGAAGGTAGATGCCCAGAATTGGCCAGCGTTGAGCACTCCTGTCATTGTTGTGAATGGAATCTTTCCCATATGCTATCTGAAGCAAACTTCAGAACTGTCTTAATGATTTGTTTAAGAGACAGTTGGTCATCCACATAAACCTTACTGGCATTTATTTGAAATTAAAGAAGAATCTAGACACCCCCATCTCTGGAAAACTAATCTTTTAAAGCAGGGATGGGCAAAATATGGCCCACAGGCTGGATTCGGCCCACCAGGCTATTTTATCTGGCTTGTGGGGCCCCTAAAATAATTATAAAATTAATATTTATCTACTCCTGGCTGCATGAATGACACGTGCCCCCAGAGGCTGGAGGGGCACGGCATGGTGGTGGCAACAGCAGGGGTGTGGTGGTGGCGAGCGGGGAGCTCCTGCAGGTGGCTGCACTGGTATCAGAAGTGGCGGGGTAGAGGGGGTGGTGAGCACCTACCAGCAGCTGGTAACCACCTGCAAATATTGCTGATGGCAGCAGCAGTGGCTAGTGGCAACTGCCTACGGACACTGTTGGCAGTGTTGGTGATGAGGGGGTGGTGAGCGGCGACTGCCTGCAGGCACTGCTGGCACTGTCAACAGCAGCCAATAGCAAGGGGTGCACTGCCAATCTCAGGGGCACCCCCTATGCATTGCTAGTGCTTGGCTGCCTGTCAAAGATGACAGAAGCCAGCCGCAGTAGGACCCAGGGGAAGCCAGCAGCAGGACTCAGCAGCCCAGCAGCAAGGTCCACCGGGCCCTGCCCCACCCCAACCCCCATCCTGCACTCTTGCTCCCCCACCAAAAGCCTCTGCCTGGAACCCTGGGGCTGTTCCTGTCTCTTTCTGCTGGAGAAAGAAATTCAGATAACAATGAGTGGAAAGGAGGCAGGGGAGGACCACGGTCAATTGCTCCAGGCCTCGGCACAGGGGCCAGTGCCCATGCTTGCGGGGGCGAAGCAGCCAGGAGATACTGGAGGAGGGGGGAAGTGGGCTGTTGCCAGGCCTCCTGACATGGCACAACTGCCCTGGCCCAGGGTAGAGGGTGTCACAAGCCTCCCCTTCTTTTCCCTCCAGCCCATGCTGGGGCTGGACTCACTCCAAGCCACTGCGCTCTGGCTGGGTCAGGATGGGGGCAGCTGGGGTTCCTCTGGCAGGTCTGAGGAGAGCAGGTCAGGAGTGAGGGGCACCAGCAGGGCTGGGGGGGGCGGGGTCTGTGGCTTGGGAGTGAGGGGTAACAGAATGGGCAGGGGCAGGGCACTGCCATATCACTGCCCCCCGCCACAGTCATATTCCCCCTGCCTCGCCCCATGAAAATATAGTAACCCTATTTATATGCCCCAATCCCTGTGCCCTTCCAGTCATGTGACCCTGTTCACTGCCCCCCTGGTTCAGGTGCTGTTTATTCAGCCATTAGCAGCCTGTTCTTTTTCAGTCCCTGGCTTGAGTCACACGGGCAGCTCTCACCAGCTGCCACTTTGCCCTCAGGCTGTCTGTAACCTGCCTCTGGCTACGCTTCCCCCTTTCTAGTAACAGCGGCAGGGGCTTCCTGTTTCAGTTGCCAAATCCAAATCTGAAAGAATGGGTTGCAGCTTTCTCACCAGATAGAGCTGGTGAAACTTGCTTCAAGAGACTGCCACAACCTGAAGATCCAAGTGCAGCAAAGGATCCAAGGCCACAAATGAGTGACCAAGGGAGGCTGAACCCTAACATTGGTGGGTGCCTTTATCTCTCCTAAGTTATGAGGTCTGCCAGCTACTGTCACTCCTCACTTGTCTGGATTCATCTACAGCTGGTTCACTCTTATCCAATCCCCAGTTACAGTTAGGGACCAGGTAAGAACGAAGACTGAAGGGACCAACTCAGATGAGAAGAAGAAATAGCTGAGTGACATGAGCATATTGAGGGCACCTTGTTCCAAATATCTGCAGTCTCACTCAGAGACTTCCTATACTCATTGAACAGGAGGGGCAACAAGATGGACTAGAACCTGGGGGACCTCAAAGAAAACATCCTGAGAAGAGGATCTTAACCCTGTGGAAACTCCCTGTTAGGAAAGAATGGAGTGAGTTAGGTGCTGTCCTGTGAATACTCACCAGGTCACATAAACCGATGATCAGCACCTCACAGTAAACTGTATTAAAGGCCTATGAAATATCTGATGAGATCAGCAGGAGTCATTTTCCCTGTCAATCTCCACAAGCACAGTGGAGATCACCCAAGTCACGACACCCATTCACAGATTCACAGAAGTTTAGGGCTGGAAGGGATCTCATGTGATCTTTGGATCCAGCCCCCTGCTCTGGGCAGGAAAGACTGCTGGGGTCAAATAACCCCAGCAAGGTGTGCGTCCAGTCTCCTTTTGATGAGCTCCAGGGTTGGTGCTTGCACCACCCGTGCTGGGAGTCTTTTCCAGAGTCTGGTTATACAAATTGTGAAGAAGTTTTGCCTTACACCCAGTCTGATACCTTTATGACCATTGATCCTGGTTTTCCCCTGGGGCACTTTGGTGAATAGTTGTTTGCCTAGCTCCTGATGCTCACCCCTGATATATTTGTAAGCTGCCACCAAATCCCCCCAAAACCTTCTCTTTTCTAGGCTGAACAGTCCCATACCTGGAGACAGGGCAAAAACAGGCTGGGGAGTCTGGGTCAAGAGACATTTTCTTGAGTAAAGGCCAGACAATTGCATTATTAAGAAGGTCTGTGATTCTTACGACAGCCCTGAAAATACAAAACAGTTAGACTATGGTCACACACATTTAACTGATATTTTACTAGAGGTGTTCAGGTATCTTAAAATACAGTTAATGCACTTGTCTGGGTGTTCAGGTCTCTTAAGATACACTTAATGCACTTGTCTGTGAGTTGGGTGGATATGAGTAATTTACTCACACACTGTGGTAGGCTTTTTTCTACTAGCTGGGGAAAGAGGTTTTTATGTAGAATCTATTACTAATTAGGGTCTTTATTAATTCTATTTAGGACCTGATGCTTAGTAATGGGAAACCAGAGCAGCAGAGTAAGTGACTTGCTCTTCTGTGCCCTTGAAGACCTCTCTGAGAAAGACTTCAAAGAATTTAAAGACAAATTGTTATATTCCAAATTTAAGGTGAAAGGTAATATTTCTCGAAGTCAGCTGGAGAATGCTGATAAGATAGACACTAAGAACCTCCTGATGAGATTTTATGGTGAAGACACTGCAGTCACTGTGGCCATAGAAGCTTTAATTAAGATCAATCGCAGAGATACTGCTGCCAAACTCAGAAAAGAGAGCGAGAAAGGTAAGACACCTAAAATGATTGTAACACCAGGAACGTGCCCCATCTGCACATGTGCATCCGCAACTGTCTGATAGCTCGAATGAAAAACTCTAAACTGTATCAGGATGCCAGATTCCCTGAACTATTGCACTCAGTTTTTCTCTGCAACTGCCATAAAGGGAACAGGGACAACCTGTTAGACTCCAGCTGAAGCTATTCCCAGCCTGGAGGAATTTCCAGTGGTAGTGAGCCAGTGTCATAGTCCACAGGGCATATGATAAGTAGAGAGAGGGAGAAAGGAGTACCTGGACTATGTCCCTACCTGGTGGACTGTCCATAGGGACCACTGGCAGGAAGCAAAGGAAAAAAGGGACCCCTACTGCTCTTACCTGTGCCAGGGTAGATTCAATAGAGAATCTAGGGTCTGTAAACAGAAAGTAATTGCAACAGATTATATTGCCTGTTATATTACCGCCAGACAGCAGAAAACCTCTATGCTGCCTTTCTGGGACACCAGACCCAAGATTTTCTTTGCGGCTCTATTGTTATCGAAAGAACAAAATCAATGAAGCACACAACCATATAGCCAACCACCTTGAGGGGCCCTGGGCTGCTTTTCATCATCCCATGAGAATGCAAGACCAAGTGATAGTGGAAAGTCACTCTTTATCAGAGTAGTATTAGACTCGTTGTACTCTGTGACGGAGCTGGATGCAACCCTGTTACATTCATTCCTGTTCCTTTCACCTCTTCCCTACAATGGACATCAGCTGGTTTGCTCCTGCCGTGGGCTCTAGGATGGAGCCCCAGGCCATGGAGGTCTCAGGAGATGATCTTAGATTCACTTCCTTCTCAAAGACTGCCAAGTTCTTGAGTTTAGCCACCTGCAAGCCATGGTGCAGGGGGCATTTATTTAGTTCAGACTATCAGCTCATTCAGGCAGGGACAGACTTTGTCATGTGAGTGCATAGGACCAAGGGCAGTTCAGTCTAGTCATAGATTGGAGGCCACAGACCAGTGATTCTCAACCATGGTGCCAGGGCACCCTGGGGTGCCATCAGATCTTCTGAAGGGTACTGTGAGGTGTGAGGAGATAAGTTAAGTGTTAGGAGGTAAGCAGCTAAACTAAGCAGACAAGAGGAGGCTCAGGCTTGTCCTTGCCTGGATGATCCCCCACTGCCAGTCCCCTCTCCAAGGAAGAAAGCAATATCATCTATACATTAGTTTTTTTAATTGGGTACCACTCAATTCACAATAGTTTTGGAAGGATGTCTCAAGTCCAAGAAGTTTGAAAACCACTGGCATACACCCTACTAAAATACCAGCAATAACAGGTGATGGCAGTCACATTTGGTTCTTGGCTCTGGGGGGAGGGTATTTCATTCCCCCAGTTTAGGTATTAACAGATGTTTGTCAATAAAAGTAGCTGGTTAAAACCTTCTCAATGACCTAGAGTGCAATATATTTAAATAAGAAAGAATGTGTATATAATATGTGTTGCCCAATTAAGTATAGCATGGGGTAAGGTAGGCAGATTGTCAGAGGTGTGACCAGGATGGGGCTAGTTAGGACTCAGTACTAAAGGCCAGGGCCTCTGGTCTGGGGCCCAGGGGTCCAAGAGCCAGAAGTCCTAGGCACTAGGTAAGGATTCAAGCAGGGACCAAAGTAGGGAGCCAGGTAGGTGGTAGGAACCAGATTTGGGAACCACAGTCCTGACTCAGAAATTCGGAGTAAGGAATCAAGAGCCAGACAGGAAAGCTAGAAGCAAAGAGCCAGACGCATTGGGGCTAGACAGAGGGGAGATTTGTCTTGTTGAGAAGACCCCAGAGCGCTGCAAGGGCTGCTGCTTGTATGTGAGCAACCACACCCATGCACTAAACATTGTCACTAACTGGGGACACTCAGTTCTGAATCTGGCAGGACAAAGGTTTCAGCCTGGGTCTCCAAAATATCAGGTGCATGCCTTGAACAATGGGGTATGGTTTCCTTTAGAGCATCCCTGTTACTCTGGTTTTAATTAAAACCCTTGTCCTGGGTCTGAGAACTCATTCCTGCCATAACTGGTATATCCATCCCAGCTGAAAATTTCAGCTTCAACAAATCAACATTCTCCAACAAAAAAACATGTTGAAAATTCCCCATCTGCTCTGTTCTTCAGTGATTGTTTCTTTTAAACTTGAGATACAGTTGCAGGAGGCAATCCTCAAGTGGCTTTTCAAACAACATAAATGCACTATGAATTCTAACAATGTTGTTTCAATGTGAATTTCCTTTCAGATCTTGGCCTGAATAAAATATCATTGGACCTGACAGAAAATGGTATGTGATACTCACATAGGAAATTACTTAGGTCATAGAATCATAGAAAAGTAGGGCTAGAGGTCATCTAGTCCAATCCCTACCTGTGGCAGGATCATCTCTATCCAAACCATCCTATACAAGCCCTTGTTTAACCTATTCCTGAACTATACAGTTAACCCTGTTGCACCACTACAAGGAATATCTCCAAAACACACCAAAAGCACCCTAACCTGCCACAGGTAAAGCAGGGCGACGAGGGCTATCAGTGTTCTGCTTGTGTAAGGGATGTTAAAATGCACTTGAGATGTAAAGATTAAAGATGTAATGATGCAAACTGGAATAACACTCAAGGTGAAGGGCCTTTCTTGGAGTGTGAGGGGCAACGATTGGCACCAATCTCTTGGAAACATGCTTGTCCTGCTTTTGGTGGTGCTATTATTCCATGTCCTTTACAACAAGGCAAACTCAAAAGAAGCAGAGGGTCTAGACTATAAAAGAAAGGAAATGCAGCTGTTATATCTGGTGCTGATTGTTTCTTCCAGCCTTACCTCTAGAGAGTCACAGTTGTTAAACACTTCACTCTTCTTCACATCATCTAGTACATTAGCTTTCCCTCACCATTCAACAACAGGCCTAATTTTTCCTTGATTTTCCTCCTACCTTAGAAGTATAACTTAAAAGAAAAAGGAGAGAGAAAGAAATGAACAGACATTTGGTGAAACTGATTCTCACTAAAGAGATAAGGAAAGCTGATTGTTGCCAAAAAATTTAAAAAAAATAATCACAAAAATGAGTGAACATTAAATGTCATATGGTTTTCTTCCCTACTTCTGTTCTATTAGATAGCAATGTTGTGTGGTTACAACTAGATGATCTGTTGAATCCAAGAGATGCCAGCATTTTGGTGATGGGTGAAGCCATTCGAATTGGCTATGCTCACATGAGTAATTTCAATAAGGGCAACAGAACTGGACATATTGATAAACAGGGAACTTGGTTTTCTCTGATTTAAAAAAATCCCTAAAGATCAGTTAAAAAAAAGTAACCCCAAATCCACATTTTCCTGTGATTTAAATGAAACACCACTAATATCTATCTAGCTATCTATCTAGCTATCTATAGATAGTGATGTTTCATTTTAATCATGGAAAAATGTGGATTTGGGGTTACTTTCTTTTAACTGAAAATTGGGGAATTTTTTAAATCAGGGAAAACCAGGATCTGTGTTGATAAATAACTTGGGATTCTTTATAATGAGAGGGATAAGAGAAATGTCACTTTATAGTTTTTCTTGAAGAGCTTACAGATATTTTCAGATTTTTCAGATTGTTATGCTTCATTGTTTCTAATACTTTGTGTTACTGGCTTAGATTACAGAGTGAAGTATAGAGGATATATATTCAAAGAGTACCAATACATAATAGACAGGAATGCTCGTCTTGGTGAGACTGTGACTCTGAACAGCAGGTACACAAAACTGATTATGGTTAATGAACATCGTCATGAAAAGGAAAGAGAGCATGAAATCATGGCCATTGGACAGAGACATGCAGAAATCATGAAGAAACAAGCAATTTCTTCAATTACAATAGACAGTCTTTTTAACCCCAATAAAAATGGGCAAGTTCCACAGACTGTTGTGCTGGTGGGAGCTGCAGGAATTGGAAAGACCGTGACAGCAAGAAAGATCATGCTGGACTGGGCAGCTGGAAAGCTCTACCAGGAAAATTTTGATTATGTTTCCTACATAAATTGTAGGGAATTGAACCTTCTTACCAAGGACAAAAGTGTGGCAGATATGATTTTGAAAAACTATCCAGCTAACAGTGCACCAACTGAACACATTTTCATGCACCCAGAAAAGCTCCTCTTCATAATTGATGGTTTTGATGAACTGAGATTTAGTTTGGATCAGCCTGAATGTGATCTGTGCTCAGATCCCTGGGAGAAGAAAGCAGTGGAAATCATACTGGGCAGTTTACTTAGAAGAACAGTTCTCTGTGAATGCTACTTGATAATCACTACCAGACCAATTGCTCTGGAAAAGCTCAGACAGCATGTGAAATGTACTTATTATGCAGAAATCCTGGGATATTCTGAAGAGGACAGGGAGGAGTATTTCTACAAGTTCTTTGGAAATGACAGGCAAGCCTTGCATGCCTTCAACTTTATCAGTGAAAATGAAATTCTCTTCACCATGTGCTTTGTCCCCATCATGTGTTGGATCATCTGCACAGTACTGAAACAACAAATGGAAAGGGGTGAAGATCTTGTACAGACCTCAAAGACAGTCACTGGAGTGTATATGCTTTTCCTCTTCTGCTTAAAAGACTCTTCTAGCAGTAATTTAAAGCTGCAGATGCAAACCCAGATGAGAAGACTTTGTTCTCTGGCTGTGGATGGGATCTGGGAGCAGAAGATACTCTTTGAGGAAAAAGATATCAAGAAGTATGGCTTAGACCAGGCAGACTTTCTCCCCCTCTTTCTGAATGAGAACATTTTTCAAAGAGACGTTGGCAGCGTGAGTGCTTACAGCTTCATTCATTTAAGTTTCCAGGAGTTTTTTGCAGCTTTGTCCTATGTTCTGGAAGAGGATGAGGATACAAGGAAGGATTCAGTGACTCCCAGAAGAGAGGTGAATACTCTTCTAGCATACTATGGAAAGTCTCGGCATTATTTGATGCTAACTGTACGATTTTTGTTTGGTCTCTTAAATGAGAACAGAAGGAAAGACATGGAGGAAAAACTTGGCTGTAAAATGTTACCAAACCTGAAGACAGACATAGGAACTTGGATTAGCTCATTTTATCCATCAGCAAATAACCACATTGAAGATCTTGAGGCATTGTACTGTTTGTATGAGAGCCAAGAAGAGCAACTTGTGAAAAATGCACTGGTGAATTTCACTAAATTAGGGTTACGGGGTCAGCTACTGACCCCAATGGATCAACTGGTTCTTTCTTTCTGTGTAAAATCTTGCCCCCAGATGAAGTCACTTCTTATATGTCACTGTGGATTTAGATTTGAAAGCCATGAGGAAAAAGAATGCCAAGGGCCATCAAAGCAGTTGTGCCAGTGAGTATTATCTAAACCCAGAACTCTATGGATTTTCTACAAAAGATTAAACACTTTTGCTCTCCATTGATTAATAATGCATGGCTGGTTTACCTAGCACAATACAAATTGACTTTTCCTCCAGGTGAATGATAGACCTGTTGAGGTGTCTTTGGGTTAGACAGGGCACATCTACACAAGATGTTTACTGCACAGTAGACTAATTTACTGCTCAGTAAAGCGTCACTGTCTGCATGTACACAGCTATTAGGCTGGTACAGACTAACTTACTCTGGCATAAGATAGTCCTGTCAAGCACAGGTGCTATTTGAAGGCATAGTAAGTTAGTGCAATTAAATGAACATGCAGATGATGATGCCTGGATTAGTTTACTGTGGTGCAAATTGAGCCAGAGTATATTTAGTCACATTAATTGCATGTGTAGACATGGCCGGGAGGGGGGCAGGTGGAGTGTGGCAGAATGTGATTTTCCTTTTTTCTGTTCACAATTATTTGTTCTTCTGTCCTATATCCTAACACTTAAAGCCATAGTGGGATCTGATCTCTGATACCAACAATCACACCTCCTACTATGACGTGTGTGGCAGGATGTGTAATTTTGGTGACTGTATCCCTGGAAATGCTAAAACAATTACAGACAAACACAGGAGGTTATAAGCATCTGTAGAGTGTATAGATTTTTGTTTCAATATTCAGGGGAAGAGAGGTTGAAACATCACATATGTTCCACTTAGTAGGAATTCTTGTATTGACTAGCTACAGTTAAAATAACTCTGCTTTAGTACCAGACATGTTTTTATGGTTTGATATTTCAGCATAGCCTGATCTGTAATATATGGTTACATCATCCAAGATAGTATTTTTTGTTTGGGAAATAGAATTAAAAGCTGTCTGTGGAGAAAGAAAAAAAAATTGTATTTTTGCTTTCTAGGGAACAAGGGACTCAGTCCCCTATTTACCTGCTCTGTCAAGCACTGAAGGAGCCAAACTGCAAATTAGAGAAGCTAAAGTAAGAAACTTTTCCCCTTTTAACAAAGTTCCTTTGTTTTAGGGATGGTGGGCTGCATTTTCCAGGCCTGACAGTCATTCAGAGGTGGGAGCTGATGGGCTGAAAGAGGCAGAGCCAGGAGATGGGAAGCACAAGAACAAGTGCCAGAAGCCTGGAAGGGAAGGATCACCTAGCTTTCTGGGAAGATGGCTCCTGCTACTGCCTTCCTGTAGCCACTGGTTTGCTCTACTTGGGTCTCACTACTTTGTGATGTACTCAGTGGGAAAGTCTACATGTGACACTACGCTGCCGCAGCAATGCACTGTGACAATGTAGCTTGTCCCTTAGGCAACATAGCACTGGTGGGCACAAGCCATGACACAGACACTACATCACCATCATGACAAACACCTTGTTATAGCATGTTGCTACGGTGATGTAGCTGCTAAAAATAACCATGCACCACCAAGATGGCACAGTAATGACTTTTACTGTACCATCATTTAGTACTTCCAAAAGCAAGTACTAAATGACAGTGCAGTAATAACTATGCCATGGGAGATATGCGTAGATGTGCCCAGTGTACAGCCAACTTGACTAGTTGACAGTTGTCTATTCATTTGGAATTGTGGTTAGCCGGTGAAAAGGACTCTTCCACTCTTT
Organism: Crocodylus siamensis; assembly: GCF_052110815.1. Lineage (NCBI taxonomy): Eukaryota > Metazoa > Chordata > Crocodylia > Crocodylidae > Crocodylus > Crocodylus siamensis. The sequence goes on from NC_143396.1 coordinate 172,404,196, forward strand.
ATACCTTAGATAATAGTAGCAGGGACTTAGGGATCAAAATACCTGGCCCAGTCTCTGCTCATGGTAATGGGAGAAGCACAAACATTGGGACTTAAGCAGGAAATCTGACCTCAAACTGACTTTTCACTGGCACAGGGATGAAGCTCAGAACAGGTTTTAGCTGAGACTCCTGGCTCTTTCTCAAGATTGACCAGTCACAAAAAGGGGCTATTAGGTGAGGACTGCTGTGAGAACAAGCCCCGTTCACACCATGATTACAGTTCTTGGTGTTTCTCTCTTCCACAGGTTGTGGAGTTGCAATCTTACACGTTCTTGCTTTGAGGATCTCACTGCGGTTCTCAGAAAAAATGACAGCCTGAGAGAGCTGGACTTAGGTGACAATGCTCCGGGAGATTATGGAGTGCAGGTGCTTTGTGAAGGAGCAAAACAATCAAAATTGGAAAGACTGGGGTAGGGAGTATTCGGTTTCACTGTGGATTTCCAAACCCCTTTATGTTAAGTGCTTGACACAGTTATGTAGCTGGTCCTTGAAGTCTGTTTACTGCAGCAAACTGGAGGCACAGAGTTGAGTGATTCTCCAGTTCGCGTGTCAAGGTCTCACTATATGCATCAGACTGCCCTACTTGGAAGTGGAAATTTTGTGTTCAGCTGAGACCACCAGCAGGCCCAGATTATTCACAACTTCATCTTTCCCCTTTGCCCCATTGATCTTCCCTAAAGATCTGTGTCCTTCCTTACCGTGGTCAGCAATCCAATAAACACTCCTCTCCTGCTTTATAATTTAAGGAAAATGCTCTGTGTATGAAGGAATTCCCACCCCAGTGCTGGTTTCTAACTAGACACAGGAAATGATTGGGGAGAGGGTCTAGGATGGAAACTGTGGCCCATTCTGAGTGCTCAGAGAAGAGCTGGTGGGTGGGACTGACTGTCAGTGTAACTGTGACAAGCTCCATTCACACCATGATTGTTCCTGTCTACCTTTCACTCCCCCACAGCCTGTGGAGTTGCAGTCTCACAGGGGCTTGCTGTGGAGATCTCTCTGCTCTGCTCAGCACCAAGCAGAGCCTGATCGAGCTGGAGCTGGGTCACAATGACGTGGGGGACTCTGGAGTGCGCAGGCTCTGCGAGGGGCTGAAACATCCGAACTGCAAGTTACAGATACTGCGGCAAGTAACGTTTGGCTTCCTCTAAGTGTTAATCTGTCGTCTTCTAAGTGAAGTATTTAGTGCTGTGTGTTTCCAGTGGCTGATATGCACTCTCTAAAGTCAAAAGGAGATTTCATAGATTTCATAGACATTAGGGCTAGAAGGGACCTTGGAAGATCATTGAGTCCAGCCCCCTGCCCAAAGGGCAGGAAGTCAGCTGGGGTCATAGGATCCCAGCAAGATAAGCATCCAATTTACTTTTGAAGGTGTTCAATGTAGGTGCTTGAACCACCTCCAATGGCAGACTGTTCCAGACCTTGGGGGCTCGGACAGTAAAGAAATTCTTCCTTATGTCCAGCTTGAAACGGTCTTGCAGTAGTTTATAACTGTTTGACCTCGTCATCCCTTGGGGCGCTCTGGTGAACAAACGCTCCCCCAGATACTGGTGGTCACCCGGATAAACTTATAGGTGGCCACCAGATCACCCCTGAGCCTACGCTTTTCCAGGCTAAAAAGCCCCATAGCTCTCAGCCTGTCGTCGTAAGGTCTGTTTTCCTGACCTCTGATCATGCACATGGCTCGTCTCTGGACTCTCTCAAGCTTCTCCACATCCTTTTTGAATTGTGGAGCCCAAAACTGGATGCAGTACTCCAGCTGCAGCCTCACCAAGGCTGAGTACAAGGGGTGAATGACGTCCTGGGATTTGCTTGAGAAGCATCTATGGATGCAAGCCAGCATTTTGGTCACTTTACTAGCCACAGCATCACACTGCAGGCTCATGTTCATCTTGTGGTCAGTCATGACCCCCAAGTCTCTTTCTTCCATAGTGCTAGCCAGCGTAGCACTGCTGAGCCTATAAGGATGCTGCAGGTTTTTCTTCCCAAGGTGGAGAACCTTGCATTTTTCGGTGTTAGACACCATAAGGTTCTTGTCTGCCCATTTGCTGAGCCTGTCCAGGTCAGCCTGGATCACCCTCCTGTCCTCAGGTGCGGATGCTTTGCCCCAAATTTTGGTGTCATTGGCAAACTTGGCCAGTCTGCTTCTGGCTCCAATGATGTCCACATCATTAATGAAGATGTTGAACAATATGGGTCCAAGGACAGAGCCCTGGGGGACCCCACTGGTCACAGGGCACCATGACGAATGACTTCTGTCAATTACCACCCAACCAGGGAGCCAGTTCTCCAGCCAGTGGATCGTAGTGGACCCAAGATCGAAGCCTTTTTTGAAGTCAAGATATATGACATTAATCTCTCTCCCTTGTCCAGGTGATAGGTCACCTGGTTGTAGAAGGAAATGAGATTGGTCAAGCAAGACCTACCTGCAACAAACCAGTGCTAGCTATTCCTCAGGATGTTGGCATCGGCCAGTCCATTAAGGATGGCCTCTTTAATAAACTTTTCTAAGACCTTCCCTGGGATAGAAGTCAGGCTGATGGGCCTATAGTTTGCTGGATCCACTTTCCTTCCTTTCTTGAAGATCGGCACCACATTGGCCTTCTTCCAGTCTTCGGGCACTACACCAGAGCACCAGGAGTTTTCAAAGTTCCATGCCAGGGGCTGGCCTATGAAGCTCGCCAGCTTCTTGAGTACCCTGGGGTGCAGATTGTCAGGGCTGGGTGACTTGAAGGTATCCAGCTTCTCAAGGTGTTCCTTCACGCGGTTGGCACTGATGGAGGGCAGGGGATCTCCCTCACCTGAACTGCCCTGTCCCGTGGTGGGCTTGGGCATCCCATGGGACTGATGAAAGACTGATGCAAAGTACTCATTTATTAGTTTGGTGTTTTCCTGGGCATCGGTTGTCAACTGTCCTATCTGGTTCAGCAGGGGTCCAATGTTGCCCTTGCTTTTCCTTTGGCTCCCCACATAACTGAAAAAGGACTTTTTATTGTCCTTGGTGCTCGAAGCTAGTTGAAGTTCAGTTGCAGCCTTGGCTTTCCTGGTTTGCTCCCTGCAGGACTGGACCAGTGCAGAATATTCCTCCTTGGAAGTGAATCCCATCCCTTGTAGACCTTTCTTTTTAGCCTCAGGTCTGCTAGGTCCCTGGAGAGCCAGGGGGGCTGCTGTGCCCTCTTGCTGCCTTTCCTCTGAGATGGAATAGACTTAGCTTGTGCATTGAGGATCATTCCCTTGAGGAGCTACCATTCCTCTTGAACTCCCCTCTCCCTGGGGTCATGGTCCCTTAGGGCCTGACTGACAAGCCTCCTGAGCTTGTCAAAGTCGACTTTCCTGAAGTCAAGGACTTCCGTGTTGCTGACTGACTTGCTAGCTTTAGGGCAGATGGTGAAGGTGATCAGCTTGTGGTCGCTGTCACCCAGCTTCCCATCAATCACTAGGTCACCAGTTAGGTCATCCCCAGTAGCCAGTACCAGGTCGAGCAGCGCTTTACCTCTCATTGGCCTGTAGACTTCATGAGTCCAGTAGATGTCATCCACGCATGATAGGAAGCTTTGCGACCACTCGGATTTTGCTGAGTGATCCTCCCACGAGATGTCCGGGTAATTGAAGTCACCCATGACAACCATGGTCCTGGAGCATGCAGCCTCAGCCAGTTCCCAGGTGAACTCCTGGTCAAGCTCAGGACTTTGAGTGGGAGGTCTGTAGTAGACTCCCACTGTTGTGTCCCTGTGACGTGTTCCCCACGGATTTTAACCCAGAGGGTCTCCAGTTGTCCACCCTGGTCGCCAACATCCACTTGCAGGGATGTGTAGCTTTCCTTAACATAGAAAGCTACACCTCCGCCCCTTTTATCTACTTGAGCCCTCCTGTACAAGGATATAGCTATCTATATCCGTGGTCCAGTTGTTGCAAAAATTTGCTATGGTTCATTTCTCGGGAGGCAAAAAAAACCTCTCAGTCACGGACACGCTCCATTAGCAATACAAAAGGTATATATTTGCAAATAGGGTCAGAGAGAGAGACAAAAGATCAAACCCTCTGCCCGCGGGGAACATTCCTCAGCAGGCTTTTATCCCCTCTCTCCTGAGCACGTGTACAGAAGCAGGAACTCTTACAACTCATTTCCGGTTCATACAAACATATATGAAACGACGTCACGTCATACGTCGCATGTGTATTATAATTAACTACTTAAGTATGCGGGGCGGATAGGCTTATATGTATTAGTGAATTGCGCTTGCCCAGAAAGCACTTCAGTTTACAAAAGTTCAAACCTCTCCTGCCTTCAAGGACAGAACCAAAAAAAATGGCAATTTACTCTTATCTGCATGAGAACGCGAAGGAGTATAAGCTTTACTGTAACAAAGAGCTAGTAAATTTGCAAAACAAAGAGGGAGTGATACCTTAATACAAAGAGCCCTTAGTGTCCTCCCCTCCAACCCCCTCCTTCTTACACCGGGGAGACAAGGAGAGCTGGCAGCCGTGCTGTTCTGACAACACTATTGATGAGAGCTAGCAGCTGCGTTGTTTTAACAACACTATTGATAATGCATTTTCAATAATATTTCTAACAATATCCCCCCTCAAGATGCTTTCTGCTCTTTACTTCATTTGGGCATATCAAGATAATTACGAGGAATTTTTCTGAGGACCATGACTTTTGCTAGCAGTCTGTGCTTTCAAAGGGACTGCTGTGACCTGCATTCCTTCTACTGTGGTGGTTATCAATCTAGTGAGACAAGGAATAAGGCAAGGGATAAAAATCAAACCAGTCAGAGCACACAGAAAGCACAAATCCTACTTTTTTCCACCAGGGTCCTCCAAATAATTGAAACCACCAGTCCTTATTCCATGTGGTTTCCCACGTTTGTATTGGTACATGGGCTATTTTCCTAATCTCTTTGGCAATCTCTAAGACCACTTGCCCGTTATCATCTATTTGGAGACAACAATTAGAAAGGTTGAATTTTCCACAGACTCCGCCATCCTCTGCGAGTAAATAGTCTAAAGCCATTCGATTTTGGTATATGGCTTCCCTCATCTGAGAACTCTGTCAGGCCAGCAACTCAAGAGCAGTGGCGGTCTGGTTAGTAATTACTTCCAAGACGGCCTGCAACCGGATGATTCTATTTAGCATATATATTGGTGTCCGGTATCCCCAACTCCCATCATTAGCCCATGTAGCTGGTCCATAATACTCAATGATCCTTTGAGGAGGCCACTCATCCTCCTTCCACTTTTGGGAGCCACCCTGTGTCAAACTTACATCAATACTTCTCTTGGCCCTTTTCCAATCATCATACAAAGAGACTCCCAGCTTATTTCCAACCTCAGATGGTAACAAAAAGAAAGATGGTACAATTACTCCAATATAGCAGGTTCCTGTCCACCCTCATGGTAGTACCGTATAGGCACGCTTTCCACAAATCCAATAATGTCCTTTTAGGGCCCTGTTTTCCCCTCCCAAGGCTAGGGGGTCACGGCTGTGGAAAAGAAGGGGATAGTGTGATAGTTACTCAGTTTAAACTGACATTTCCATACGCCATCTTTATCCCTATACTCGCACTTGGTTATTTCATTTGTGTCATTTAAGGCACTCCAATATGTATTAAACCTTGCCACCGTGCCATTCGGGTGTGCCCATTGCCACTTATAGATGTAGGTAAATCGTTCGCCTCGGGCCTTTTCATATGCCTGACATCTGGTAGGGTCAGGATCGAAAGGTAATATTCTTGTCCTTTTGAGATTTTGCATCTGTGTGGAGATTGGGAGCCTAACAGCAGCAGAATTCCATTGATCAGCATACTTGCTGCATATTCGGGCCCATTTCAATGTCCATGTACACTGACTATGTCCCAAACTCCTCCCTGTACCATTACTGCTAATACAATACTCTCCTAATGCCACCTGGGAAAGATCCCAGCTGCGGTTCTCATCCCATTCTTGACCAGTACTCTTAACATCCGCTTTGTCACTGACCAACCATTTTGGGGCCAAAGGAAAAGCCCTCCAAGGCCACTGTTCTCCGGCCTCTCGGAGCCCCCCACAGGCCCAGCAGCTGGTAAGATTAAAAGTACCTGCAATTCTTTCCATCATGTCAACATACAATTTTGTCCCTGGGGGAGCAATTTGGGAAAGCGGGGGCATAGGCCAGTGGCTAAGGCTACACAATCCTGCTTCTTTCATTATGCAGATAACAACAAGGCACATTAAAATTCCCACCATATTTTCCCTTTTACTTTCTTGACTAATTTTCTGAGCTCTGATTAAGCCATCTCAGGCGCACTTGGAGATCACCAGTAGGTTCACAGCTCCACTTGCTGGCTTCTTGTTCCGAAGACGACTCAGCTTCCGGAGTGAGTTTGTCTTGGGAGTTGATGTCCTCTGACGCTTGTGGATGTCGTTTCACACGGGTATGGTGTATCCAACGGTCATGGCCAGCAATCTTTACAGCGGTGTGGGTTGTTAGAAGTACCTGGAAAGGGCCACTCCACCTCTCAGTCAAAGGTTCCTTTTTCCACCGCTGCACCAAGACCCAGTCTCCCGGGGAGAAGTCATGTACCGGTATGTCTAAAGGCAGGCGCTGAAAGGAGGCTGCATACCTGCGAAGAGAAGACAAGACAGACTGCAAAGCAATAACGTACATATGAAGTTCACTATTACCTAATTCAAAAGTTACATTTTCTCGCATCCCAGGAGGTAAGACTCGAGGGGGCTTGCCAAACATAATTTCATATGGGGTCAATTTAAGGCCCCGTTGGGGAGTGTTTCGAATGCTAGTAAGAGCGAGCGGCAGTGCTTGAGGCCACTTAAGGCGTGTTTCAATACAGATTTTGGTGAGCAGAGTCTTTAAAGTCCTATTCATGCGTTCCACTTGTCCTGAACTCTGTGGTCTCCATGGTGTGTGTAGTTTCCAAGTATCCTTGAGAGTTTGCGCGACTTCTTGAACCACCTTTCCCACGAAATGTTGTCCTTGATCCGACTCAATGGACTCAGGCAGGGAATACCGTGGAATGATCTCCTGCAACAAATACTTCACTACTGTAGCTGCAGTGGCAGTCCTGGTGGGCCAGGCCTCGACCCAACCAGAGAGCTGGTCTACCATGACAAGTAAAAACCTGTGATGTCCGGACCGTGGGAGCTCGGCAAAATCAATCTGCCATGCCTGTCCAGGGTACGCTGCCCAGGGTCTACCTCCCATTGGCATGGGGGGTTTCCTTCGAGGGTTTACTTTCTGGCATGTGATGCACTTGATAGCAATGTGCTGAGCTTCTACATATAGCCCTGGGGCTACTGCTTGGCGGATCACTAGATCACCCATGGCCAAGCCTCCCATATGGGTTCTTGCATGGAGCTGTTGCAGCACCTCCCGAAGCAATGGCCTGGGTATCATGACTTTCCCTCCTGGTACTATCCACCACCCCTGGGAGTTCTTTTCTGTACAAGCTTTCTGTGCAAATTTATCTTCTTCAGGGGAATACTGCGGGACTAAATCCTGGACGTCTGGCCATATGGCATGGGACATGGCCTGCTTGGATACCCCTTCCACTTCTCCCCCAATAAATGCAGCTTCCTTTGCTGCTGCATCAGCCTTTGCATTTCCAAGCTTATGCTTTTCCTCAGCAGCCTTCCCATGGGCCCGCACATGAATGACTGCTACCTCTTTAGGCTGGTGGAGTGCCTCTAGTAGCTTGATAATCTGGGGGCCATTAGCAATCTTATTCCCAGAGGCCGTAATGAAACCCCTTTCTTTCCACAATAGTCTGTGCGCATGGACTGTAGAAAAAGCATAGCGAGAATCAGTGTATATATTAACCCGCTGGCCTGTCCCCAGCTGTAATGCTCGGGTGAGCGCAGTGAGTTCCGCGGCCTGTGCCGACCATGAGCTCGGCAATGACTCCCTCCATACTACCTTATCCAAGGTTACCACTGCACATCCTGTTCGTCTTTTTCCATCGATGACAGAGCTGGAGCTGTCTACGAAGTATTCAACATCTGGGTCCTCAATTGGGTCCTCAGCAAGATCAGGTCGCACCTGCATAGTTTGATTCAGGACCTCAAGGCAGTCATGCGTCGGTTTCCCTGGCTCCGGCAGCAAGGTTGCAGGGTTTAAGGCTGTAGTATGTTTGAAAGTAAGTCCTGGATTAGAGAGCAAAAATATCTCATACCGTGATTGTCTGGAGGGGTTAAGAAATTTCCCTCCCTCAGTCCCTAGGATCTGGGGAACTCCATGAGGAGTGAGTATTTCCATATCCGCACCCATGACTATCTTCTGGGCTTCTTCCACAACCACTGCTGTGGCTGCCACAGCCCGAAGACAGGCTGGCCACCCGAGTGCAACTGGATCTAGAACCTTTGAGTAATATCCCACGGGTTTCCAGGTCGGGCCCGATGGCTGTGTCAGCACCCCTGATGCAACCCCTCGATTCTCATGAACATACAGTCGATATGGCTTTTTACTGTTTGGGATGGCCAGGGCAGGGGGCTGGGTTAATGCTGCCTTCAGCAGATCAAAGGCATGCTGCATTTCTTTATTCCATTTCCATTTAGTGAGACTCTCCTTAGTCAGGGATTCATACAGCGGTCTAGCCTTCCCACCATAATCTGGTATCCATAGTCGACAGAACCCAGTTAGCCCTAGGAATGCCCGCAGCTCCTTGGGTGACTTAGGTGGGGTTAGACCTTGGATTGCCTGTATGCGATCTGCACTCAGGGCTCTGACTCCTTTTGAGAGCTTATATCCCAAAAATGTGACTTCAGGCTGACATATCTGGGCTTTCTCTCTAGAGACTTTATATCCTTTTTCCCCCAGAGTGTTTAGGAGTGACCTGGTGGCTTCCTCGCAGAGCTGCAAGTTTGGGCTTGCAACTAGCAGGTCATCCACATACTGGAGGAGAGTCACTGCGGGGTGTGATCCCTTCCACTCCTCCAAATCCTTCTGAAGGGCAAGTCCGAAAATATGGGGGGCTGCTACGAATCCTTGTGGGAGAACTGTCCACATGAGTTGGGCTTTATGGAAGGTGTCTGGATCCTCCCATTCAAAAGCAAACAATTTTTGACTCTCTCGGTGAAGGGGAATAGAAAAGAAAGCATCTTTCAAATCTAGCACTGAAAATATTTCAGCTTCCCCCGGTACTTGTGTCAAAATCGTGTGAGGGTTCGGGACTACAGGATGGTCTGAAAGGACCTTCTTATTTACTGCCTGTAGGTCTTGGACCAGTCTGTATGAGACCCCATCTGCCTTCGGCACTCCAAGGATGGGGGTGTTATAGGGTGAGGACCCTTCCACTAGCCATCCGCACTTCTTGTATTTCTCTATTAACGGCTTGAGTCCAGCTCTGGCCGCTCGGCTGAGTGGGTACTGCTTTACCCGAACGGGCCCCTCCCCATCCTTGAGTACAATCCTTACCGGGGAGACGGACTTAGCTCACGCAGGGGTTCCATCAGCCCATACCGAGGGGTCTACTCCAGTCATGTGATCTTCTGGACTTACTGCAGGGCGTTGGTCCTCCAGGAGAGCCATCTGATAGTTCGAGCTCTGCTTGACAGGTAGCTGGACCACCATCTGATCGTCTCTGAAAAAGATCTCAGCTTACAATTTTGTGAGTAAGTCCCGCCCAAGGAGTGCAACTGGGCAACTTGGAGAATACACAAAGGAGTGCTCGAGCAAATGGTCCCCCACTTTGGTGAGGAGTGGTTTACAAACAGGGAGTCGGGATTGCGTTCCCTAAATCCCTTCTACAAGTACATGCTGTTCACTAGTTCCTGCACAGGGGGGGTTTTCTGGAATCATTGAAAATTTAGCCCCAGTATCCACCAAGGCTTCAAAGTTTTTGCCACCAACCCCAATGGTTACCATGGGATCTTCTCGGGCTCCAACCCGAAGGGTAGTGGTCTTAGATCCCTGTCTCCTTCATTCTGTGTCCTCACCCTTGTCTTCTGCCCGCATGAGGTGACCTCTCGGTTCCCTCTCTCTCTTCTCCTTCAACTTCGGGCATTCCCTCTTCCAGTGTCCCTTTCTCTTTGCAATAAGCACAAACGTCTGCTCCCACTCTTTCTCCTTTCCCCTTCTGTATCCCAGCCTTTCCAGGGTTACCTCCAGTTATAGCAGCTGCTAGTGCTGCCATCTGTCGCTGAGCCTTTTTATCCTCCTTGCGCTCCTGCACTTGCTCACGATTCCCATACACCTTATATGCAATTTCCACCAGCTCTGAAATCGGTTTCCCAGCACCTCCCTCAGTTTTCTGTAACTTCTTACGGATATCAGCAGCAGATTGACCAATAAACATAAGATTTACCATGCGTTGATTATCTGGGGCTTCTGGATCCAGATCCGAAAACCTGCGAAACGCCTCATACAGCCTCCCAAGGAAAGCTGAGGGATCCTCCTCTCTTCCCTGTCTCACTTCATACAACTTAGACAGATTAGTAACCCGAGGCACTGCCTTTCCCATTGCTTCCACTATAATTCCCAGATACCGTGCACTCAGCTCTCTGCCCTCTGCAGTATGATTATCCCACCTCGGCTCTTCTACAGGGCAGGTATCACGCAGAGTATGACCAGCAGCCCCCTCTGACTCAACTCTAGCTGCCGCAATACGCTCCGCTATACCCAACACTAATCTCCTCTCCTCCGGGGTTAGGAGGGTCTGGAGCATCATCTGGACATCAGCCCAAGTGAGTCGATGAGTCTGCCCAATAGATCGAAACAAGTCCCTCATCTTTTCAGGGTCTTCACGAAAAGAGGGGCTCTGATTCTTCCAGTTAAATAAATCTGAAGTGCTAAATGGGGTGTAGACAAAAGTTGCATTGCCTCCTTCCCCAATAACCTCTCGCATCGGGCAATTCAGCACCGGCTGTGACTCTACAGGCTTGAGCAAATAATAACCCTTATTCCCTGATTCAGATGAGGCACTTGGCTGAGGCTCACACTCTAACTCATTAGGTATGCTTTGGTACGTCGGTGGTGGTCTCTCTAAGGGAGGGGGCGGTGGTGCAGAGGGACTGGATCCCGAGGAGACATCTGACTCATCTTCGCTACCAGACAGGGCAACCGGAGTGCGGGTCCGGTACTCAACCAATTCAGAATTTCCCCCCTCATTAGACTCAGGAAGTACAGGCGGCCCCCCTCGAGTCTTAACAACCATCACATGAGACTTTGCTAAGTAATTCTTAATCCAAGGTGGCTGATTTTGAACCACCCACAACCAACAATCAATATAAGGAAACTGATTCCAATACCCATTTTGCATAACAATTTCATGGATAGCTATCACTTCTTTTAGCACAAAGGATCCTTTCGGGGTCCAGTGGACCCCAAATGTTGGCCACTTGAGTTGACAAAACTTAATTAAATCACCTTTTTTCATTTTTACTCCGTAATCGGCCGGCTTTGCAAATTTATTAAAATGACGTAATAAGCACCTTAGAGGGGTATCCACGTTGTTTTCTGCACGGGAGCGACCCATACCCATTTTGCCCACAAGAGTGCGCCCAAGGCACACCAAATACCAAAAAGTCTCTATAACAGAAGTTTTACTATGAGAGCTGAGCCGAAAAAATATTCCCCAGCAAACATGCACACTCCCTGCTCTGGACTCAGAACCAAATTGGGCAAAATGGAATTCGTATACTCACTCAGATACCCCAGAGATCTCGATCCAAATACCGAGGTGTGTCTAGCCTCTCCAGAAACTGAGAATTTTGCACGGGATCCTTTTAACGTCCCGAATATCCCGACCTGCGCCTCAAATTCCAGGGGCGAGCCCCAAAAGTTGGCTCGGTGCGCACGCCCCCTGGTACCAGAGGCGCCCCGCCGCTGGATTTCGGGGTTGTCCACGAGAAGGTCCCATCTGGGGTGCCAGAATTGTTGCAAAAATTTGCTATGGTTCGTTTCTCGGGAGGCAAAAAAAACCTCTCAGTCACAGACACACTCCATTAGCAATACAAAAGGTATATATTTGCAAATAGGGTCAGAGAGAGAGACAAAAGATCAAACCCTCTGCCCGCGGGGAACATTCCTCAGCAGGCTTTTATCCCCTCTCTCCTGAGCACGTGTACAGAAGCAGGAACTCTTACAACTCATTTCCGGTTCATACAAACATATATGAAACGACGTCACGTCATACATCGCATGTGTATTATAATTAACTACTTAAGTATGCGGGGCGGATAGGCTTATATGTATTAGTGAATTGTGCTTGCCCAGAAAGCACTTCAGTTTACAAAAGTTCAAACCTCTCCTGCCTTCAAGGACAGAACCAAAAAAAATGGCAATTTACTCTTATCTGCATGAGAACGCTAAGGAGTATAAGCTTTACTGTAACAAAGAGCTAGTAAATTTGCAAAACAAAGAGGGAGTGATACCTTAATACAAAGAGCCCTTAGTGTCCTCCCCTCCAACCCCCTCCTTCTTACACCGGGGAGACAAGGAGAGCTGGCAGCCATGCTGTTCTGACAACACTATTGATGAGAGCTAGCAGCTGCGTTGTTTTAACAACACTATTGATAATGCATTTTTGATAATATTTCTAACACAGTCATGGGTGGAGTCCCACCAGGTCTCCATTATCCCTATAACGTCATAATTATTTGCATTAAGCAGGAGGACGAGCTCCTCCTGCTTATGCCCAAGCTCCTGGGGATGCATGATGTCTAGTGTAGATGTGGCCACCGTCTATGGCAAGGCTTCTGGCTATTCTTGATACAGTAGGTACAGGGAAATAGGCTGGGACAGGGCTGGCTGTCACACTGTTTGTGCTGAGTCCTGTTCATGATGTGATTGCTCTTCTTCACATTTTTCTCTTCTGAAGGTTGTGGTGGTGCAAATTCACAGGCACTTGCTGTGGGGATCTGGCAGCTGTTCTCAGGAGCAACCAAAGCCTGGCAGAGCTGGAGCTGGGTGGTAATGAACATCTGGGAGATGCTGGAGTGCAGCAGCTGTGTGAAGGCCTGAAACACCCAAACTGCAAGTTGCAGAAACTGGGGTCAGTAAGGTTTCCTTCCTCGGTGGATTTACCAGAGGCCTGTGTATAAAGTATTCATCAGGGGTGTGTGGCCACTGCTAGATGCCTGCTCCCTGAAGTGAAATGGAGAAGCTGAGGGTGATGTGTCTGTCAAGCCCCCATGCCAATGGCTCACAACATACACCCAGCTTATTCTTCACAGCCATAACCAGAAAAGGGGGAGCACAAAGCAGGAAAGAAGGGTGGCTCAGCAGTGACTTTTCTTTGTGAAGAGCTCTGAGGCCAGCCTTGCCTAAGGAAAACACTGGTCTCCAGGGAACCTCATGGTGGTTTCCTTTTCTCCCATTTAACATACTTTGCCTGTATCTGGGAGTCCTCTATGGAATCCCACATACATAAAAACATATTTTAGGGTGGGGCGGGCAGTTATTTTGGCTGGTGATCCACTTAACAAGTTTTGGTGAGCTGTCAAGAGCTGCATGGGTAGCCCCACCCGTTGACAGTTTCCCCACACCCTAGTTACCACCTTGGGACCGGAAGTCCTTGACCCCTGACCTTTGGCACCAGAAGTGCCTCCCCTTGTCCTCCAGAAATACTTGTTTTGGGAGGGGAGGGTTGACATCTTGGAACCAGAAACACCCCCCAAATCATACACTAAAAGTCAAACACATACTATAACGTATTTTAATTTTATTGCAAAAAAATATTTTTGTCATGATTTTGTATTTGCATAGTGTTTACAGAGATGATTGCATAATAACTTCAAAATAAAATCTTAATCTTGTAAATTGTGTGTGGGGGTGTGGTTGGGAGTGTGGGGGGTGTGTGTGGTGGGATATAGGTGTGTGTGTATGGTAGGGTGTGGGGGGTATATGTAGGGGGAAATAGGATATGTTGGGGGGGTGTATATGTGGGGGGGGGAGTTGTGGGAGCAGGGTGTGGGTGTGTTACTTTTTTGGGGCATGAGAGGTCCTGGCAGGGTGTGGGGACCCCTCACACCTATGGCGCACAGCCCATGCTGGTGACAGCAGGAGCACCAGCAGGTGGCGTGTGCTCATGCCTGGTGCAGGCGCTGCCGCTCAGTGGCACGTGGCTCTGGGCAGCACTGCATGCAGGGGTGAGGAGCCCAGCCTGGCCAGTCACCTGTATCACAGGGGCTCTGTGCAGTGCATGTGCAGCTCTCAGCACTTGCATGGCAGCGGGGCAAGCCCCATGTGCTACAGCCAGTTGCCTTTGCCACTCCCTAACCCCACCACAGTCCTTCACATCCACACCCTGCCCATCTGAGCTCCGTGCTCCCGCTGCTCTCTGGGTGTGGGCTCCATGCTACCACCAGCCCCATGCTGTCTGCCCACACCTAGCTGCAACTCCCCCTCCCCCACCACTTTCCTACCTGGTGCCCGGAGCAAGTGGGACCCCAGGGAAGCCTAGCAGGTCCCCTGGCAGCTGCAGCAGTGGCAGCAGCCTGGTCTGGAAGCTGCATGATGGTGGGGTGGGAGTGAGGTGTAATAGGATATGTTGCGGGGGGGTGGAGTGTATATATGCGGGCCCTGCGCTCCCAACTTTGTGGGTGGATGGGCTGGGCAGGGTACAAGTAATTGGCAGGCACCCATGGGCCAAGTGAAAGTGCTTGGTGGGTTGGATCCGGCCCACAGGCCATATTTTGCCTGTCCCTGTTCTAGAGGCTCTGTCACAAGTGCAGCCCCGGGTCTGTTCCATGGTTCAGCGAGGAGGCAGGGAGTTCTGGGAGCCCCACAGTCCTCTTCTGTGTATCAGCCTTTGGCCCCTTCCAGCCAGCAGGGGTTCAAAAAAGGATCTATTACTTTCCCCAGGTTTAACAGGAGGTCCCTGGTACCCTGGGCATCACATTTTACTTCTTAAAAGGGATTTTTTACATCAGTGGTTCACTTCTAGTGTCCTGTAACTTCTTCCAAGCTTTGTTCAAGAGAAATGTTCAGGAAAGCCCAGAATGCAGTGTCCCTTTCAAACACAACTGACACACATGATTTAAGCAATAATTCTCATCATTTCCTCTGTCTGCGTCTCTGCAGGCTGAATGATTGTGATCTCACAGCTGGTTGCTGCAGCGAGCTGTCCATTGTTCTCACCACCAGCCAGACCCTGACACAGCTGGACCTGCGGGACAACCAGCTGGGACATTCAGGAGTGAAGCTGCTCTGTGAGGGGTTAAAACATCCGAATTGCAAACTCCAGAGATTGTGGTGAGTTAAAACTGGGTCCATTCACCGTCCTTTTACCATAGGCTCTGGAGAAACATGACCTTTAAGAGGGAAAAGGGAGCTGCCACTTGGGAGGGTGCATCCGCTGCTAAGATGAAACTGTTACATCTTGATGTTCCTGTACCAATACAAGTGAGCTATGAAACTATGAAAGACAGAGTTAAGGCTCTGCCTCCCATACAATCACTGCTTGGCCAACTCCCACAGGCTAGCCAGGACTCCACCTGAGCTCCAAGACTGTTGTGTCCTGAGATGCCAGTTCCTTGCTTTGACTTAAGTATCTTCTTCCTTAGGAAGGGTCAGGAGAAAGCATTGTGCCAACTTCCAGGGATTAGAAAAGCAAGACACAAGAGCCATGTTTTAGACTTCTCTCAGGCTCTGGAGTCAAAAGACAGGCAAGTCAGAGATTCTTTGATACCTCCATACTAGCTATGAACAAATTGCTTATGGTACCAGTTAGATGCATGGATCACATTCCCTCTTGCACCAGTTCTTCAGGCCCCAGCACTCCTTTTACCTGGACCTTGCTACTGGACACCGTATTTATCACCACGGTTGTGCAAAGAGAAACTGTGACACCAGCCCCATCTCCCCCATTTGCAGGTAGAAAGGGGCAGGGTTGATACAGGATACCAGAAAAGATACTACACCCCTGGGAGGTGTGCTCTGGTTTAGCTCTTTTTTAGTACTTCCAGGGGGTGTCCTTCAGGAACAGAAGGTCCTGGATCAGGGAGTCATATTTTGCTATTGCTTTTCCCATGTTGGGAAATTAGGAAGGGCTACAAGATGTTCTCTGAGTAAGCAATCATATATATAACATGGAATAGATGCCCTCAGGATATGTTTACACAGTCATACAGATTCTCTCAGGGTAGCTAGTCTGTACTTGCTTATGTATAGGAGTGAACACAGTAAAGAGCAAGATTGAGAACATGCTTCTGGGATCATTTCACTATTTAATTAAAGGAACCCTGCTTCAGTTGAATAATCTACTATTATTCCTGTAATTAATTCTGGGACAATAATTACAACAAAATTGAGGAAAAGAAAGTGTAAAAGGACACAAAAAGCGTGCTAGTTTAAGCATCTGTACAAATCCACAGTCAAGTGCTTTAAACCAGAACTAAGAAGTGAATGTAAAAAAACGTACAGAATCTAAGCCTGATGGGGAGAAAGAAACTGTCAAAAAGTCATAAAAAATGAGGAAGAAAAAGGAAGAAAACCAGGTTAGGGAAGATGAGAGTCAGAACAGAGGAAACAGCAGCAAGTTCTGTGGAGTAGTAAATGTGGTTTTAACATGTTCTTTTTTCACATAGTCCTAGATAGTCCCTTCACAGGCCTCAATTTTGGGACAGTGTAACAGGAGGGCTAACACACCTGTTACTTTAAGCAGCAGATAGAGCCCTGGCAGCTAAATAGAGGATGGCTGCAAGGGACTAGACTGTGAGGAAGCTCTGTTACCAAGGCAGGGAGCTTCCCATTAAGGAAAGGGGAGCACCTGCAGAGGGTTAAGGAAACACTGCCCTGAGTAAGCAGGCTGCTGCAGGCACACAATAGACTCGCACCACTCTGGGCAACAAGGAAGCAGCTGCAACTGTAATTGTAAGCTTCTTGGCCTCTTGTGAGCTAAGATCAGGGGTCATCACTGCACTGGTTTGTTACCTGAACTGAGATGGATTTAAATGGCATTATGTATTGGAGGGTGCACCCCTGTCCAAGGCATTGCAGACAGGATACCCTGTGAGTCTTGTAATTAGCTTCTCACTGGCCAGCGTCAAGTACAGGAGTGGGCAATTATTTTGGGTGGAAGGCTGCTTACTGAGTTTTGGCAAGCCATCAAGGGCCACATGACTGGCAGCCAGGAGCAGATAAATATTAATTTTCTAAATTTTTTACGGGCCCCGTGGGCCAGATAGAATGGCCTGGCAGGCTGCATCCAACCCACAGGCTGCATTTTGCCCACCCCTGTTCTAGTGGAAGGATCTTAGCCACATGCCTACTTTAGGGAAATGGGGGACTCCTCCCTAGCTTGCTCCTGTAGCCTTTGGTTAAGGGCACATGAGACTGGGGGGCATCTGAACACCAAGCCTCTGGGCTTGGGCCTGCACATAGGATGCCCACCAATGAATCTGGGGGTATCTGAAGCTCCTGGCTGAAAAGTCTGGGATGGAGGATACTTGCCAGTTTTAGTACCTCCTACATACGATGTCTGAACAATTGAGTGTTGCTCAATCAAGAGGATTTAGAACTTATTTGGCGAATTTGACCTGGAATATGAAAAATCCTCGCCCCCCGCAAAAAAACCCCAAAAAACCAAACAAACCCTAAGCTCTCAGGATGACTGGATGGCATGACCTAATACGTCAGCCCTTCAGGTGACAGAGGCAGGGACAGGGCTCAGTCTCAGAGCTAGAGAGGGGGTGGCAGTACTGCTGCGCAGTCAGCCAGGGAAGGAGCTCTGCCTTGAAAAGACTGTACAGGAGTGACTGCCTCTGAGGACTACATACTACCCAGGGAAAGAGATGGGCCTTGAAGGAACCCTACCAGAATGACAGGATGTGCCTATTTGCTACTTTAGGGGTTCATGGGTGAAAGGCCCACCACATGAAACTGTAAGTCCCTCTCAGGAAAGGAAGCTACTGGCAAAGTGGCAACTGATTGCTTGGAGCAAGTAATAAAGCAGGGATAGGGATGATGGTTGCTGGTTAAAACTAGTGTGCGATCAGAGCACACTGAACAGTGTCAGAATGACTGGATGGCACCTACATATCCCAAGGACTGTGAGCTACCAGGAAAGAGCTCCTCACCTACAAGGCCCCAGCTGAGAGACTCCCTGAAAGTGACCTGTAAGGAAGGTTACAAATAGGGACCAAAAGACAGGCTAGGGTAGGTTGGTTACCTAGCTGGCAGGCCTAGAACATGGGGAGTAGCCAGGGCACTGATGTTTTCGTTACTGTTAGAACTGGTGACTTGGATTTGGGACTGTTAGGGGTTGGCAGAGGTCCCAGTAGTACCTGAAGGCATGAGGAGAGGCTTTGAGCCCTGCCAGGTGTTGGGACTCAAGACACAGAGCAGACCTAGCCAGAGGGCTGGAACTTGGTGAAAGGGGCTAAAGCCTAGCAAGGGCAAACGCTGGACAGGGCCAGGGACCTAGCAGCCCAGGAGGGGCAGAGACCAGGGTCAGGGGCCCAGAGTAAGAGATAGAGGGGCCAAATGCCCAGAGATATTAATGACTAAGGGCTGAGGCTGAGAGACTTTGACCCAAATCAGTGGGCCAAGGATGGACTGTCCATGCTAACTGCGAGTAAGCAAGAAAAAACAGTTCTCCTGGTCTGACTACATAAACAAATGCAGGAACAAGTGCACTGTCAGGGTCTCTTCTTAAGCCAGGACTGACTGAGACCTGCCCACCTGCATTTCAGAAGACACTTCTGGCCAACCCTATAGCAGCACACTAGCTTCTGGAAGCTCAGCCCCATCAGGGAATGGGTTTCTGGCAGCCTTTTTTGGAGGTGGCTTGAGAAGCATTTTTGGCCAGGGATTCTTCCAGCTGGATTGTGTCAATCTGGTCTCCTCTGAATAATGAGTATCCCCATGGAGGTCAAGGTGAGCATCTGTAGAAGTGCTTACCCTCATGAGTAAGAGCAGCATAGTCCAGCTCTGTCTATGCAGAATGAAAATTAACAAGACCTCACCAGAACTCTGGAAAACATCTATAGACTGGACCAGACTTTCTCCTCCTTCTCCAAGTGAAAAGTCCCTGTTGGCAGTGAGATCAGCATGTATATAGCAATGACGACAGAGATGCCTTGGACTGTGGCAGCAGCTGGTAGAGAGTTCATTAGGGCAGTGTATCTTACTGTTCTTTTTTTGTAGAGCACCAAGCACATAAGGGCCTTAGTCTGTGACTGGGATCCAGAGTTGCTACCTGAAGGCGAATAATACAGCAGAATGAAACACCATGGTGCTTCAGGAGGTCAGGGTCTCAGGGGTGGTCTACAGGTACCAGTAACATTCCCTTTTTGTTTCTTATGTTCCTCCAAAGGTTGAGCCGTCACATGGTTAAGAAAGAAACAAAGCGAGAGCTGGGTGCTGTGAAAGAGATTAAGGCCGGTCTGGTTATAGAGTCAAACTGGTGAGCAGGAACCCCTGTTCCAACGTACCTGGGCCCAATTGCCCTGCCTGCATGGCCTTGGATCAAGCACACCTGGGTAGGCCAAGCACCTGAACTACCACACCTGCTCCTGACCCCTAGTGAAGGCAACGGCCTCAGTTTTCTGCAGTCAGATTGGTGGCCAGAAGTGCCACACAACCCTGATAAGCACACCTGTAGCTCCAGACTCTAGGCACGCCTTGGCACAGCCTCAGACTATTCTGGCAAGCTTCGTGTTCACAGCTCTCCGGTTGTCCTGGCTCCTGATTGGCTTTGGCTTCCTCTGACCCAGATCTTGGATCTCCCCTGGACCTCAGCACCGGCCCTGCTTTCTTTGGTTTTCCCAGCATCCTGACTCAGCTTGGATTTCTTGAACCTGACCTCAGATCTTCCTTGGAAATCAGCACCAGTTCTCTGACCCCGGGTTCCTGACTTTGGCTTATGTCCTGGACTGAATCTCTTGGTTCTCCCCTTTCAGCCCCAGTAACTTCTGCCCCAGCTTTGCTAACCCCCAGGTCACCCCTAGCAGTCTATTGCAAGCCCAACCACTCACACCCTGGTTGAACCCTCACACTGCCACTACCCAGAGGAGCAGGAGGGTCTGGCAAAGGGAATTACTACCATGTGTGGCGGGGGCTGGGAGGCCACGTCTACTGAAGGAGCATGAAATAATCTTGAGGAGCGGCTGGTTTGGCGACATATTTGATTTGATGTTAGAAGGGGATGGTTGGTTAGTTGGAGGGAGGGAGGGAGTCAGGATATAGAAGACATGGGACCAAGAGATGAGAGGGGTCTGGGAACTGCCCTCTTGCAGTCCTTGTGGGAACAGCGGAGAAATGTGAGGGCCCACCTCTGGACCAGTGTGGAGTTTCTGTTCTGGCACCACAAGTCATTTGCTCTTCTTTGTGTATCTGCAAGGGTGTCTGCTATGATAGGGTTCCACAGCTGCCCACTTCACTTGCTCCTTGCACATCCCTACTGTTGGCTTGTGTCAGGTTTGATGGAATCCAATAAAGATCACAAAATCCCAGGCTGCCTTATGCGTTGTAGCTATCGTTTTTTGCTCCAGGTTGTGGGAGCCCCTAGGATTGTTCTCACCATTCCTGTCTCACATCCATTAGAGCCAACACTACACAGGCAAACTCGCAGATTGGCTGGCTAAGAGAGCATTTGTTCTTTCCTCCCCTAGATTGTCCAGGGTCTTTCAGGCAAACAATAGAGGAAACCATATAGGACCCTTACTGCCTAGTGCAGGGGGAGGAAAGCAGAGGTCTAAAACAGAGGGAGATAAGATGGTCCAGGGATTACAGAACCAGATGGAGGGATTGGGAGCCCTGGGTCCAAGTCAATGCTCTAGCACACCTGTCCCATGTTATCCCTTGGGTACATTACCCAGCTTCTTTATGTGTCACCTCCCCTCCTGTAAAATGAAGATACAAGCTCTTCCCTGGCCAGGAGTTCTGGTGGAATTGGCATTCGTGAGCAGGTCACTCACCCGGCTTTCCTTATTAAAGCCAGTCAGCACTGCATCCAGGGATACCAGTCAGTTTAATGTTACATGGGCCAACCCTGTCCTCACAGGAAAAACAAAAGCAACAGACCAAACAAGCATGGAAACGAATATATAAAGAAACCCAAAACTTGCAGTCTTTCTTCAGCCCTTGGGAGGAGTGACAACTGGGTCTCAAGCTGAACATCTGCTTACAGTGTATTAAAGATTGTCAGGCAGAAGAGCTCTGTGACAATGGGGGTTGGGCATCTGATAAACAAGAACTTTACAAATACTGTTAGGTATCAGACTGCCTGGGCATTTCCAAAACCTCCATCACGAGTCCCCTGTCCCCAGACAACAGTTGCTACTCCAGCAATGCTCAATGTACAACCAAGTCAACAGCAGAGAGATATCTAGGAGGATTGATGGGGCCAATAGGAGGAGGGTGGGGCTTGCTAAAGACCAAAAAGTGTTAGGGGGAAATATATTTTTCCAAAACATGTTACTTTTTGTTGAGCCAATAAACTATGGACTAGAAACTCATTGGCAAAAGAAGTCCAAACCTGAATCAGACTTGACCCTGGAGCCTCTGCTGACTGAGCAGTTTTCAGACGAAACTGATTATGAGTACACTTTGAAAACATCAGATGTAAAATGCAGGAGGTGCTCATCCATGGTGGAGCTTCTGCCTCCCTGGGAATTAAAAAGGGCTTTTGGGCAAATTCTAAGCTAGTTGGGAAATGGTGGCCAATGAAGGCCCCTCCAGGCTCACCAGTTTGATGTCCGTAGCATGCAAAGTGTTAGACCACTGTATGCAGGCCCCCAGCCCACCTCCCACCCACCCTCCCCTTCTGGGGCAGTTCAGCAGTTGCCTTTGTCAAGGTGACACCCAAGCTGCACAGGGACAGGGGAGCAGGGCCTGAGGCCTGGCCCTTCAGAGGCAGAGCTCATGGGTACTCGGGAGCCAGGAGAAGGGAGGAGAGGGGGAAACAGGGCACACGTGCATCCCACACACACATGTGCCCCCTTACCTGGCCTGAGGCAGGTCCAATACTCTTTCTGCCATGGCAGGGGGGCAGACTTGATGATCTGCTCAGGTCCCTTCTGACCCTACCAACTATGAAACTATGGAAGAAGGGGGCTTCCATGTGTTCAGGGGAAACCCCCTCCTTCTTGAGAGGCATCCCAGCCCCATGGCTTCCACCCTCAACCCCCATCTCCCTTTTTTTGGGCCACAGCCAGCTCCCCATGATCTGGTTTCTTCTCTTGCCTCCCATGGGGCAGACAAGCACCCCTCCCTGTGTCCCTGAGTAAGGGTATGGTTGTTTTAGGGAATGCTCCATTGTGCCCCCAGCTACTTCTAGGTCAGCCTTTCTCTGCCCATCTTCTGCACCACATCCCTGCTCCCCACAGGCCTACTGCTGCCAGCAGTGTCTCTGTGCCCATCCTCACTGGAGAGCCTAGATTCTGCTAGTAAAGCCCCCAGCATCCTCTTCCTCTTAGGAGTGTCTGCTGTCAGAAAGCACCCAGCCTCTCCCTGGCACCTCTCACCCCTCAATCTGCCCTGGGTCCCTGTGGTGTCAAACCCACCCTGCCCTCTTGGGCCGCTGCTGGTCAACTCCTTCAGGGAACTACAACCGCTTCGTGCAGCACGGACACCTTCTGTGTCCCCACCTCAGCCACGCCACCTGCCTGCTGGGTCTTTGTCTCTTGCATCTGAAATCCCAGCTCCCCTCACATGTCCTCAAATACTCACTCCCTTCTTCCCAGTTCTCCTAAAAGATCCCAGTGCTGGGGACAGGGTGGAGTCACAGTGTCCCTGAGTAAGGATATGGTTGTCCTGGGCTTGCCCCAGGAACACAGCCATCACCTCTCCTTCCACGAGGTACCTGACACACCCCCTATCTGGGTCCTCCACCTTCCAGCCCCACTGAGTAATGTAAAGGTCCAGGACATGATCCTACACTGTGCTCAGTGCAGGGACCACCATTGTGCCTGGTCCTTACACAGCTTTCTGGGGTAACCATATGCATCTGTGATCCTGGTGGAGAAATGGCGAAGCCTCAGAGCACTGGCTTTTGAGTCTGGCAATGAAAACATTGACCTATGCCATTTAAAACAAAAAATTACTTGCACCTTTTCTACTGTGCAAAGAGGGCATGAATGGGAGACTGGTCACAGGCACTACAAGCTTCATGTGGTTTTGCCTAAATGTTAGATTGTTATTTTTTAAAGTTCTCTATAGGATTTAGAAGCTAAGTGTCAGGTCCCATCTATATTAAAGAAGATCGCAGTACATCCCTCCCTTTGTTTAAACCAGCATCAGTCCCCAGAGAAGAGGCTTTCACATACAAAATCAGATGCAGCCTAACCCTTGTGGAGAGGGAGGGAGGAATTGTGGGAAACAGGAGGGAAGGGGAGAAGTGAGTTTCTGGGGCTACTCTGAGAAGAGAGGGAAATCCTGGTGGAGAAATGAAGGAAGACAATGAGGGATTGTTTAGCACAGTAGGACTGTAAGAGAAAGTTCTGCACAATGAACAAATGAAAAAACCAATGCATCACGGCATGAACAAGAAATAGCAACTCTGCTGCTAACACCCCAAGCACAGAAGCATCCCTTAAATTCAATTACTACTCTAGAGCATTAGAGAGTAGGCCACATTGTAACCACCTTCAAAAACAACACTGTTGGAAGGAAGTTGTAGAGAGATATACTATATGCATTTATAATGCCCTGAAGGAGTTAGGGTAAAAGTTTGATAGAATTTTGAAGTATGTCTCCATGAAAGCATTCTCCATAACAGCTTTAAAGAACTGGCACAGTCAGTACACAAGGGGATATGTAGAAGACCACTGACACAGCTGCTGCCTACACTGGTGATTCTCAACCAGGACATTCATTTCTTTCATTCATTCATTCATTCATATTCATTTCTGCATATCTCACAAGACGGAGATCCTATTTGAGGAGGGTGGGGATTCCTGACTCTTACCTTGTGTTGGACAAAAAGAATAAGTATCTAGTGTCAAGCTCCAGGACAGGAAACCCAGGGTCAAGGTCTCTGACCAACATAATCCTCTTTTGGGACCCTGAGACTATTTTTTTCCTTCTCTCCAGTTCTTGAGTTTCCCAAAGATGCCAGGAAGCTCAGGCAGCGTTCAGAGCACATCATCCACAGTGACAGCTTGAGCCTGTCAGTTTTTGTACTACACGCTGCTGATGCTCTTAAATTACTCACCCATCACTCTGCTGAGTCTGCCTAGCTTTCAGAACCAAGGTCAGATGGTTCCCCAAGGCTCGACCTTCCTCCACCTGGTAGTCTGGGTGCTGGATGGATAACTTCTCTGAACAAAGAAGATTCACTTGAGGTATCGGATATTCTCTTCCAAAGCTGAAAACCTCCAGCCATGCTAACTTTTATAGAGAAGTGGTGCATTTTGTGTTTGGAGAACTCTGAAACTGCTGTCATGGTACACTTCCATTCCAGTCATCTCAGACTACCTACTGTCTTAGATGACATGTAAGGTCTCTTCCTTGACCCCATAAAAGACACCTAGTAGCCACTTCTTGCAGTCACCTAAGTCTTTGGGGTCATTCTATATTTACTTCCCTTCCAGTCTCAAGAGACCTTTTGAGCTTCTATTTTTGCACCAGTGGGGGAGGCTCCCTCAGTTTCCTTTTAGCCAATTTAATAGGACACCCCTTGAAAACCAAGGCAACC
Organism: Crocodylus siamensis; assembly: GCF_052110815.1. Lineage (NCBI taxonomy): Eukaryota > Metazoa > Chordata > Crocodylia > Crocodylidae > Crocodylus > Crocodylus siamensis. Next base: position 172,428,811 of record NC_143396.1, read on the forward strand.
TGCTCCCTGTACCAACTTCCTGTGATCAGGAGGTTTTTGCTGGCCATTCCCCCAGGCAGGAGAATCAGTGAAATACCAGTCAATGTAACAGGGCTCCTGTGAACCATAGTCCATAAGGATCCAAACTATACTGGTTCCATGGTTTCTATACATTTGTTAATGCAATCATCCATGTCTTTGCATAATTCTTCTCCAAGCAGGGCCAGCCAGCACCACAGCAATGACCGCCTAAATGGATGACTCATCCCTAGCTGGAGCACTGACTCAGGGACAGAGCCAATAGCAGCACCATAGAGAAAGAGCAGTTTACAACACCCAAAATTCTCGACTATCCATGTGGGCTAAAAGAGGTAACAGAGGCTAGAAAATGTGTTTGCTATGTTCTGGTTTTAATGAAATGGTATGAAATTACACAAACCTCTAAGTTATACTAAAAATAGTGAATGGCCTGTTGGAACACAATTAAAATTCCCCTCTGGTACCAAGGATAATCTCCTTCTCTCCTAGGTCCTGGTCACTCTCTCCCTGCCAACGACCTCTTCCATGGTCTGACCAGTTGAATGTAGGCCTTGTTGGAGAGGCTTGGAAGGGTTAAATCAGGAAGTTTCCTGAAGAGATGGTGGGGAGACGGAGTGTGGGCTGCTGCATGACTGGGCAGCTGCTGGAACTAACTCCATGACAAGATCAGGTTTCCTCTCTTTCACAGCATCCATCTCTAGCTGCATTTCTTTACTTCCACTTACCCTTTGCAACCTGTGGGAAAACAAAGTGGAGTTAATTCATGCTGTAGACAGGGATACCCAAGTCTCTCAGAGCCAGAGTGAGCAGTACATGTTTCTCAAGGTAGATCAGCCTTTTTGCACATCATTTATTTATTGATAAACACAGTTTCGAGTAGCAGAAACAAGTAATAAAATGTGATTAATTTTACTGAATAATTTTGGACAAAACAAATAAAAATATGGTGAGCATCTAAATGAACTTTCTGGATGTTTCTAAAAGACCACGTTTAATCAAATCCAAGACAAGGATATTTCTCCCTAATCAGTATTCCAGTAAAAAAAAAAGGGACTGGTCCAGGGCTGGGTTGCTGGTATTGCGGTATTGTAGGATATCTACATCCTGCACCACCAGGATCAAGGGCTCAGAATAAAGAAAAGGCATTATTACATTATTTTCTTCAGTTTGCATTCAGGATGTTTCAGTCCCTCACACAGCAGGCGTAGTCCTGAATCTTCCACCTGTGTCTCACACAGCTCCAGCTCTGTCAGATTTGGGTTTGTGCTGAGAACAGAGGAGAGGTTCCCAAAATCTGCTACTTTGAGACCACAATGCCCCAAGCTACAGGAGGGGAAGAGAAAGAGAGAGAAACATAAATAATTCGTTAGAGCCATTTTATGCATTTCCTTTCATTGTTGCCTGAGCTAAGAAGCAAGAATTGCATTTTATTTCTATTCAAATAATAATAAAGAGAGACCAACACAAGGTTCCAGCCCCCTAAGACATAATTAGTGCTCCAGCTACCCCAGGATCATTAAAACAATTCTTCACACAAGACCTCAGCCATCCTCAAGGAGCATCCTCACATCCTTTCATCCTCCTGAACAGCATCCCTCAGTCCTCTTTCCAAGCCATCATCAAACAGTTCTCTATACAGCACATCAGGAAGTCTCCAGATCTAGACTTACCGACACCAAGGAAGAGCAGGCAAGGTCCACAGTTCTGGAGCCTTCCTATAACACATCCAACTGGAGATATGCTTTCTTATATAATGAAGATGCAGCTTAAGCATCCCCACTAACCACAGCTGTCACACTATGCCCTCGGGTCACTCCATCTCAGACCATTAAGAGCTTTACAGGTCATAACCAGCAGCTGTAACTCCAGTCAGAGATACTGCCTATCTCCAAGCATGTACTCCTAGTGCAGGGATGGGCAATTATTTTGGCTAGAGGGCTGCTTAATACATTTTGGTAAGCTGTGTAGGTCACAAGGGTAGCGCCACCCATTGACAGGTGCCCCACCCCCCGGTCACCATCTTAGGATCAGAAATCTGACCCTTAACTCCTGACCTTTACTATCAGAAGTCTCTCCCCCTGCCCCTGGAAGAACTCCTTTTGGGATGGTTGGGGTTGCCACCCTGGAATCGGAAAAAACCCCAAATCGTATACTAAAAATCAAACATCTACTATACCATATTTTAATTTTATTTAAAAAATATTTTTGCTCTGATGTATATGTGTTTGCATAGTATATATAGAGATAATTGCATAATAGATTTTTAAAGTTTTTACTCGTGTGGGGTGCATTTGGGGGAGTGTGTGTGTGTGTGTATGGTGGAGTGTGGGACATCTGTGTGGTGTATGGGGGGTTTGTGAGGGGTGTGGTTGTGTGTAGGGGGGTGTAGGATATGTTGGGGGATGTAAATGTGTGTATATGTGGGGTGGTTGGTGAGGGTATGGGCAGGATGTGGGGGCGGTTGCAGGGTTGGAGGGAGGGTAGAGAGGTATGGGGACCCCCACACACCTCCACATGGTGCACAGTCTTGGAAGCTGGTGGCAGCAGCAACTGGCAGTGGTGGGCTTTTAGATGCTTGTCACCTGCACAGATGCCACCACCCAGCAGCATGCATCTCCAGTCACAGTGAGGAGCTGTACAGGATGGCAAAGAGCAGAGCCAGGCTAATCCACCTCTATTGCGCAAGGCTCATGTGCAGCTCCTGAGACTTGCATGGAACTTCAGGGAAGCCCTGTGCTATGGATCCAGTGGCCTGGCCCCTCTCCCTGGTGCCATGTGCAGCTCCTAGGACTCAGCCGGGAAGCAGGGAGCAGGGCTCCCCACTACTTCTGGGAGTTGGAGTTCCAGGAGCTGCATGTGGTGGCAGGGACCATGGCCAGGCCATTGACTCCATCATGTGGGGCTTCCCCCCCAGTGCCGTGTGAGTCCCAGAGCCTGCACGTGAGCAACAAAGAGTTCCCCACATTACAGGCGGGCAGGTCTAGCTCAAGTCCTTGCTGCCATGTGCAATTCCCAGAAGTGTCTGTAGCCATGAGACGCTGGGCAAAGGCTCCTGTGTGGGCCTTGAGCACCCTGAGGGCCCTCTGCCAGCGGCTGGGGCTAGTTTTGTTCAAAATTTGCATCAATAGCCTGGAAGATGGCATAGAGTACACCCTCAGCAAGTTTGCAGATGACACCAAGGTGGAGGGAGTAGTAGATATGCTGAAGGGTAGGGCTAGGATTCAGAGTGACCAAGACAAATTGGAGGATTGGTCCAAAAGAAATCTCATGAGGTTCAACAAGGACAAGTACAAAGTCCTGCACTTAGGATGGAACAATCCCATGCACTGGTACAGGCTGGGGGCTGACTGACTGGGCAGCAGCTCTGCAGAAAAGGACCTGAGGATCCCGATGGACAGTAAGCTGAATATGAGCCAACAGTGTGCTTTTGTTTCAGAGAAAGCTAATGGCATACTGGGCTGCATTGGTAGAAGAGTTGCCAGCAGGTCAAGGGAAGCAATTATTGCCATTCAGCACTGGTGAGGCCACATCGGGAGTACTGTGACCAGTTTTGCCTCCCCCACTACAGGAAGAACTTGGACAAATTGGAGAGAGTTCAGGGAAGGGCAACAAAAATGGTTTGGGGGCTGGAGGACATAACTTATGAGGAGAGGCTAAGAGACTTATTTAGTCTGCAGAAGAGGAGACTGAGAGGGAATTAAGAGCAGCCTTCAACTACCTGAAGGGGGTTCAAAAGAGGATGGAGCTAGACTGTTCTCAGTGTTGGCAGATGACAGAACAAGGAGCAATGGTCTCGAATTGCAGCTGGGGAAGTTTAGGTTAGATATTAGGAAGAATTTTCTCACTAGGAGGGTAGTAAAACACTGGAATAGATCACCCAGAGAGGTGGCGGAAGCTCCATCTTTGGGAGTTTTTAAGACTTGGCAAGAAAAAGCTTTGATTGGGATGATCTTTGAGCAGGAAGTTGGTGTGGAGGACTTCTATCACAGCCTCCTTCCTGTTTCCCTTTTGCCATTTTTTTCTTGTCTTTCCATTAAACATGGTCCCTTCACCTGTCTGTCCCTCTGGTGGTTAAGCAGCTCACTGAAGGAAGTGAGAGGCCTCTTTCCCAACATGACTGGCCTCACACACCTGGGTGGGACCTTAAACTCTCCATTGTTCTAAGCAATGACCTCATGGCTGGAAGGAAAGGCAAATGCTACTGTCCCTCTGCCCGGTAACCAGTGATGCATTTCAAATTAGTTGGCTGGCAGCCAACCTCTGCTGGCTTTCATTGGATCAGGTAAATTAGGTCAGAAAGTCTATATAAGCCAAGACTGCCCAGGAGAAGGGGTGGCAGCCATGATGAAGACACTGAGAGCAACTGAACTCCTGTAGCTCGCTCCCTCTCTCACGCTTGAAACACATGGACTCACTACGAACTGCTTGCCTCCAGAGGAAAGCTCTATCAGCCTCTGGATGATACTTGTGAGTAAGCTACTCGAAATCTAACTAGATCTATAGCTTGAAGTAACACAGATACGTGATCAAAGGCTACCCGGCCACCTTTTTTGCTCTAAGGTATTTCTCTGATATTGCTCTATGCTGTACTCTACTCCAGACCTACTCCTTGTAATCAGTAAAGTTCGCCTCTGTACCTAGCACAGGAAACTTATTGGGAGAGGGTCTAGATTATGCCTTGATGTCCCCTTGGTACGGCTCACTAAAGAAGACCACTATTTGTGCTTCAGACAAAGGGAAGTACCCCAAGTTCTTGGAGAGGGTCAAGTACCCTCTAGGACTACTAGGCCTGTGTTTCCTAGGGGGCACAGCACCAAGCACAGTCCAGACCCTGGGTGGTGGCAGTGTTACCGCCAGGCTTGCAGGTGTGCTCCAGAAAGGGGGCTGGCTGGATGTGAGGTGCCCCCAGGGAGGCACTTGGAGCCTGGAAGGTAGAGGGGCTCAGTGAAGTGGGTGGCTCAGCACAGAAGCACCCCCCTACTGGGCCACCACAATTGGACTAGATAAACTGCTGAGGTCCTTTCCAACCCTAATTTTCTATGATTCTGTGTGTTCCATGAGGGGCATGTGAGGGCATCCCCAAACTCCCCACCCTCCCTCAAACCCTATCTACCCAAGCTTCTCTTTCCAACTGCCTTGCTGGGTGTATGCCCCAAGCCACATGCTCCGTGCTCCCCCCAGCCCCAGCCCCAGCCCCAGCCCCAGCCCCATGCTATTAGCTCCATCCTGCTAGCAGCAATTCAGAGCTATGCACATCGTGGAAGGTATTAAGCCTTAACATGTGACTGCTCACAGCTCATTTTAACTTTAACACCAAATAACATTTCTTAGAGTTAGCATAGAAAAACCACATCATGTAACAACACCCTTACTGAGTAAAATGACCTGTAACCTACTTTTGAACAGGCTGCCTGTAGTCCATGACAAGCAGCTGAGCAATCCAATTTGTTATCTGCCCAAATGAAACAAATCTGCACAGTGGTAGGTCTCTTCCTACAACTTAGGATGATTTTGGTATTTCTCATAGGGACATTCAGTGTAGTACTGCAATCCTAGTAGAAACAGCTCAAATCCCAACAGTTCAAGGTCAACAGCATACTCGGAAGGACACTAGGTCTTACAAACCTGAGTTTCTGCATTTTGCAGTTGGGGTGTTTCAGTCCTTCACACAGCAGATGCACTGCTCCATCTTCCAGTTTGTTCTTCTCCAGGACAAACTCTGTCAGGGTCTGGCTGGTGCTAAGAGCAGAGGAGAGATACTCGCAGCCAACAGCTTTCAGACCACAGTGGTACAATCTGTAAGAGGCAGAGAGAAAAAAAAAGAATCATGAATAATCAGTTAATCCCATTCTCTGCCTTTCCCTTCACTGATTTCTCTGTGCTTTGATAACACGATTCTAAACAAAGAGACAATAATTATATTTTATTTGTGTTCAAATACTAAGAGAGCTGCACAAATATCCAGGCCCCCAGGATCACTAAAAAATGTCTTCACACGAGACTTCAGACACACTCCAGGAGCTCCTTCACACCCTTCAGTCACAGGCATGATGTGGGGTGGAGGGTGGTGTTCATGGGTAATAACACTAGTGTGGGAAGTTCAAGAGCTAGGAGATGAGATGGTGGGGTGGATGGAGCATCTCACAGGAGCACAGGGGATGCAGGGAACCGGCACTGGACTCAGAAGTAGACCAGAAGTACATCTGGTCCACTTTCAGGTCTGCTGTGGAGCACGCAGAGGACTCCCTCCCACCCTCCAGCTGAGCGACTTGTGCCTCCAAGGACTGGAGGGGCAACTGGGGTCTCCCCATGGCCAACTGCTGAGCCAGGAGGGTTGTGGGGGGCCCCCTGCGCACTCAGCAGTGGACCTGGAAGTGGACCAGAAGTACTTTCAATCCACTTCTGGGTCCACTGCTGAGCATGTGGGGGAGCCCCCATGCTCCTGTGGGATGCTCCATCTGCCCCAACATTGCAGCGTTCATGAGCTGTGCCTGGTACCTCAAAGTATGTAGAAAAAACATATAAAGCTGTGTCTATAGCTGAACCGATGGTTCTCTGAATCAGAATCAAATCTTCAGATTCAGCCAAATCGAATCGGGACAGTGATCCGAATCAGTGAATCCAGTCACTGTCCCCTGAATCAGGCTTAATCCAAATCAAATACTGCCTGCTTCATACACCCCTAGTTCCTATGTTCCTTTGAGACAGGAGTTGCGTGATGTGAAGGAAAAGATGGAACAGTGTCCTTTGGCTCCAGTAGTGACACAGCAGATTATAAAGATGGAACAAGCTCCAACGGTGTGGGGAGCAGGAGCTGGTGATGCACTGGATCAGCAGCAGTGCAAGGCAAAACAGACTGTCACTGTTACTGCCCTATTAGCACCAGAACAAAACTGCACAGTGTAACAATTAGTAGGTAAAATAACCTGTAGACCTACTTTTGAATGTGATGCACGCAGTGCATGATGAACAACTGTGAGTACATCTACACGTACCCCTGACTGTGTATTTGGCACTGCGCAGTCCCAGGAGCACACGGATTTTTTAGACACTATGTCGCCATAGAGATAAGGTGATGTAGAGTCTCATGGAGACGCCCTGTGTGATCCAATTTCTTAACTGCCCAAATGAGACAAAAATGCTCAGTGGTAGGGCTCTTCCCACAACTTAGTGTGGTGGGCTTGCCGGGCTTTGCCCAGCTCTTCGGCTTAGGAATGCAATTGGTGGGGCAAAACCCACCAATCAGAGATAGGCATGGGAGGCGCTAGGAGGAAAGCCCACTCCCCCTTTACTCCAAAGTGGGGGGACGAGGAGGTGGATTTGATTGGAAACTGCAGTTGCAGTCCCCCTTAATTAGTTCTGGGGCCAAGACAAGCTAGGAGAGCTGCCCAGTGGGTATATCGGGTGGTCCAGAAGAGCCCAAAAGATTCTGCCACTGGACGGAAGTGGTAAGTGGTGCAGGCATTGCTGCATAGAGGGTCTGTGAGGGACTGGGAACCTGGGAGCTGCAGTGAGGCAGCTTGGGTCTCCGACCCTGGCACAAGGCTGGGTTGTGGTGCAGGTGTCGCTGCACAGGGGGTCCACGAGGGACTTCGATCCTGGTAGCTGCAGCGAGGTGGCTCAGCTCTTCAACTGTAGTGTGAGGCCGGGCACGGGAGTCAGTGCTAGTGTGGGGTGAGTCATTGCAGGGCATAAGTCCCCAGAGAAGTAGGGGCCGGGTGATCTGGGACCCATTCCCTGCTGTGGGTCTGCAAGGGCCCAGGGAACAGAGTGATTCCTGAGCGTGGGGAGCAGCATTCAGAGCAACACGGCCCTGGGTATGGACAAAGCAGCTCAGGCCTGCAACTCTCCCTAAGAAGGACTGAGCCACTGGGATGCGTGAGTGAGTCATGCCACTCCCTTGAGGCCTGGACTGAGCCCTCCCTTGGGGAAACATTAGCTTAAGAACACTGCCCCACCCAGCTCCTTGGGACTCCCATCGGGGAGTGACACTTGGGAAAGGTAGCCTCAATAAAGAGGCAGGAGGAAGAGATCCTCTAGAGGAGGGAAACCACTAGAGAACTTTTGCATCTCATATTTTGGACTGTTTATTGATTGTTTGATACATGCTGTGCATTTTTGAAGTGTTTATTAACTGTTAACTGTATGCCTTGTATTTTAGAGTGCCATTTATTGTTGTACTTACCTGTTCATATGGTTTGGGACCATTATGCTTACCTGTTTGTATTTGGGTGTGTATATAGTTATAGTCATATATGTATTTATAACCTGTAAATATTCACTTTAGTTCACTACTTTCTTATATATATATATCCCTATATTAAATTAGTACCTGGTTAAGACATTGCTTTCTGTCCCTCCTCTATCAAGACACAATAGGTGGGAGGGAACTGCGAGTGACTGCAGTTTCCATCCCCAGCACATGTGCCCTGCTGGCTTTCCCCTTCTATTGGTGAAGAGGGACACACATTTTGGGGACACCTGGATTACATTAGGAAGATTATTAGTATTTCTCATAGTGGCATTCAAACTAGTGCTGTAACCAGTGTAGAAACAGCTCAACAGTCCAAGGTTAACAGGCACACATGAAAGGACCCCAGCTCTTACATACCTGAGTTTCTGCAGTTTGCAGTTGGGGTCTTTCAGTCCCTCACACAGCAGACGCACTCCTTCATCCTCCAGGTTGTTCCCCCCCAGGTCCAGCTCTGTCAGGGTCTGGCTGGTGCTGAGAGCAGAAGAGAGAGACTTCCAGCCATCAGCTTTCAGACCACAACTTCCAAGTCTGCAGGAGGCAGGGAGATAGAAAAAGGATCAACAATCAGATAATCCCATTCTCTGCCTTTCCCTTCACTGATTTGTCTGTGCTTTGATAACATGATTCTAAACAAAGAGACAATTATTGTATTTGATCTTTTTTTAATATTAAGAGACTTATGCAAGACTCCAGGCCCCCAGGAGCACTAAAACAAATCTTCACATAAGACCTCAGACACCCTTATATCCTTCATATCCCTTCCATTACAGGCACGATGCAGACATGGGGGGCTGGGGTTCAGGGGTAAGGGCACTAGTGCAGGAGCTCCAAGAACCAGGAATCCAGACACTAGGGGTAGTAAGGGATGCAGTCAGGGGTTAGAGACTTGGGAGACACGGCAATTGTTCTAGCAGAGGCTGGGCACTGGGAACTAAGCAAGGGAGCAGGCCACAAGAAATCAGGAACCAGTCTTAGAAATGGGGAACCAGTCTAGGAAACTCAAAGTAAGAACTCTAGAGCACTGGGGCTAGCCAGAGCACTACAAGGGAGAAAGTCATAAAGTTATAGAGGAGTAGGCCTGGAAGGGACCTCCAGAGGTCATCTAGTTCAACCTCATACCTGAGACAGTATCATTCCTCTCCAAACCATCCTATATAACCATAATCTAAACTCCACACAAGACTACCCTTAACCCTGACACAGGATAGACCTAATAACCTGACCTGCCACAGGTAAAGCAGGGGAACCACGGCATCCAATATCATCCTGTTATAAAATGTTGTCAATAGATGCTCAAGGTTCTTAGTAGGGAGCCATGCCCTCTACAATGGAGGAAGGCAAATTTCACCCCCAGCCCATACCAACCTAACCATTGGGTAAAGTTCCTTCCCTATCCCAAATATGGCGATCGGTCTGACCCTGAGCAAGGGGCAAGAACCTCTGGCCAGGAACCTGGGGGTTACCATGGACAATAAGTCACTGTATATGAGTATGAGATATGAGTCAACAGTTTGCCCCTGTTGCCAAGAAGGCTAACAGAATACTGGGTTGCCTTCATAGGAGCATTGCCAGCAGATCAAGGGAAATGATTATTCCCCTGTATTCAGCACTGGTGAGGCCACATCTGGACTACTGTGTCCAGCTTTGGGCCCCCCACTACAGAAAGGATGTAGACAAATTCGAGAGAGTGCAGCAGAGGGCAGCAAAAATGGTTAGGGGTGTGGGGCACATGACTTATGAGGAGAGGCTGAGGGAAGTGGGCTTATTTAGTCTGGAGGAGAGAAGACTGAGGGGGGATTTAATAACAGTCTCCAACTACTTGAAGGGTGGTTCCAAAGAGGATGGAGCCAGACTGTTCTCAGTGATAGCAGATGACAGAACAAGGAGCAATGGTCTCAAGCTGCAGGAAGGGAAATTTAGCTTAGATATTAGGAAATAACTTTCTCACTAGAAAGGTAATAAAACACTGGAACAGGTTACCCAGAGAGGTTGTGGGATCTCCATCCTTAGAGATTTTTAAGGCCTGGCTTGACAAAGCCCTGCCTGGAATGATCTAGTTGGGTATGGTCCTACCCTGAGCAGGGGTTGGACTAGATGACCTCCTGAGTTTTCTTCCAACCCTGATTTTCTATTATTCAATTTTTTGTCTTCTCCAATCTTTGAGTTACTTCCATTGCTTCGTCAGCAGCCACTATCATCTCCTCTTTCTTAAATCAAAAAGGAACAAGTGCCCCCCAACCCCACCCAGATGCCCTGCTACCTCTAGGTACACCTGTCCATACAAATTCCTCTTCTCTCTATGGACACTGGATTCCCCTTCTTGCTGGCTGCTTAGTTTTCTAAATACTCTGCCTAGGTCTGCTGCTCTCCATAGATGACCATGGCATACAACTATCTGTCAGTAGTGACCAAAGGCAGGAAGTAGTGACCAAAAGCAGCAAGCATGGGCAGATCCAGGATTTCCTAAAGGGTACTGAAATGCACTGCCCTTCAAACTAGGGACAGATGGGGGTGAGGCATGATGTCAGCCCTTGGGTTATCAGGGGACACTATGAAGCAGGACAGGCAGAAGGGAGGTCCAGAGCCACTCCTTTGGTAATCCAGCTGGGGGGTATGAGGAGCAGCTGCATGGGGAATTGCCAGAGACAGCAGTAGTGGAATGCAGTGTCCTTCTTGCAGCACCCTCCACTGCTGTCCCCACTACAAAGGAGCAGGCACTGGAAAGAGGAACTTGTATGCCAGTGCCACTGTCTCCAGCCAATCCTGGCTTCACACTTAGGTGCAGCTTGTGATGGGTCTATGGTGCATGCAGATCTGGGGCTCCCCCTCAGCCCAGATCAGTTGGGAACAGCAACAGAGAGTGGGGGATGCATTTTTACTGCCACACCACTTTGAATCTGTCCCTAGCTGTAGAGCCTCAGTCCTGCTCACAGCACACAGACCATTCTCTGTATTTGTAATGAAGAGCAGGGATCCTGCCTGCCCGCACATACCCCTACAGGCTTTCTAAGTACCCCTGGGGGTACATACCCCCAGCTGACAACCCCTGTTCTAAAGCTGGAGAGATGAACCTAGCTCCTGCATGAAGCCAAAGAAACTTCTGCAGGAACCTGACTGGGGCCTGAGGGACGGGAAGGTGTTGAGGAAAGTCCCACGTGGAGTGCCCACCCACCCACCTGCTGGCATGCAGACCCAGAGTGGCATGCTATTGGCCCAAGGGGGCTCTGCACCTCCATGCATGGCTTCACTGAAGGTCCGATAGCATGCCGCTCAGAGTCCGTGTGCCACCGGCCCATGGGCACTTCATGTCTTCCCCCAACACCTCCCCAGTCTCTCAGTCCCCAGCCAACTTCCTGCAGTCAGCTTCCCCCCCAGGCCTGCCCCACAACCCCCAAGCCCCACTTACCTCACAGGCTCCAGGAAGGAAAGTGATCCTGAGGCAAGCCTGGGGTGAGTGAAGAGCCTCAGGGTCCACCCTTCCTCTTCTCCCTTCCCCTCTGGGTAGGGTTGGGGGTTTCCTGCCCTTTTTGCAATCAGCTCTTGCAGGCTGGAACTCTGCCAGACTGCAGAGCTCTTTGCAAAAGCACGAAATACACAGGTTTCTCTGCTAAAAGGGAAAATCTATTTTTTCTCTGATGAAAATGGGAAATCCATGCTTTTCTCTGTTTTTCCATGGGAAATGGAAAGCCCAGATCCTGGTGATGAGAACTACGAGCATCTGAACCTACAGCAGATCCACAGATCTGAACCTTCCTCAGCCTTCCTCAGCCTGACAAAGGGTTTTTAAACCCAAAAGCTTGCTAAGAAAAAAATTTCCAACTATTTGAATTGGTCTAATAAAATATATCAGATTTACCCAAAGAACCTTGCCTGCTTATAGCTTGTGTTTTCATTCACACTACTCTGCTCCATGGGGCCAATACAAGCAATCTAAGGTCCTCCAGCAGCCCAGGCTGCACTGCGACAAGCCTTCCCCCACCACTATCCTCCTGTCAAAGGACTATCTATACTACCAAACTCTACTTCCCTGGATTTACACAAAGACAGGGAGAGTTGAGCAGTGACTGGTAGCTTTGGAGGTGAAGAGTGGTGAGCTGCAGGGGAGTGGGAAGTCACTGGGGAGTCACAGGAGACCTGCAGGTCAGCACAGAGCTGCTGGATAGTCAAGGAGCCATGGTGCAGACTTAGCAACTCCTAGCCATGTCCCTGCATGCCAGCCCACTAGCAGAAAGTCAGAGCTGTGCATGTCAGGGAGGGTATTAATTCTTAATGTGCGACTGCTCATAGCACAGTCTAACTTGAACACAAAATAACATTTCTTAGAGTTAGCTCATGAAAACTGCACTGTGTAACAACACCCTTACTAGGTAAAATAACCCGTGGACCTCCTTTTGAATGTGCTGCATCTACTGCATGATGAGCAACTGTGGGGTACATTTAAACGTGCCCCCGACTGTGCATTTGGTACAGCATAGTCCTGGTGGCACATGGTTATTTTTGGATGCTGCACTGCAAAAGCAACATGGCAATGTAGTCTCATGGAGACATACCCTGTGTGATCCAATTTCTTAACTGCTCTTATGAGACAAATATGCACAGCAGTAGGTCTCTTCCTACAAATTAGGAAGATTATTAGTATTTCTCATAGCAGCATTCAGACTAGTGCTGTAATCCATGTAGCAACAGCTCAACTGTCCAAGGTTAACAGGCACACATGGAAGGACCCCAGCTCTTACACACCTGAGTTTCATCAGTTTGCATTTGGGGTCTTTCACTCCCTCACACAGCAGACACACTCCTCCATCTTCCAGGTTGACCCACCGCAGGTCCAGCTCTGTCAGGGTCTGGCTGGTGCTGAGAGCAGAGGAGAGATACTCACAGCCAACAGTTTTCAGACCACAGTTCCTCAGTCTGCAGGAGGCAGAGAGACAGAGAAAACATCATCAATAATCAGATAATCCCATTCTCTGCCTTTCCCTTCACTGACTTCTCTGTGCTTTGATAACATGATTCTAAACAAAGAGACATTAATTGTATTTTATGTTTTTTTTTAAAAGCAAAGAGACCTATACAATACTCCAGGCCCTCAGGAGCACTAAAATAAGTCTTCACACAAGATAGCAGGTACCGTCAGATCTCCTTCATACCCTTCCTGTCACAGGCATGACACAGACATGGGGGGCTGGTGTTCAGGGGTAAGGGCACTAGTATGGGAAGTCCAAGAACCAGAAGTCCAGACACTAGAGGTAGTCAGGGATGCAGTCAGGGGTTAGGGTCTGGGAGACAGGGCAATTGTTCTGGCAGAGGCTGGGCACTGGGAGCTAGGCAATGGAGCAGGCAACAAGAAATCAGGAGCCAGTTTTAGAAATGGAGAACCAGACTAGGAAACTCAACGCAAGGACTCTATAGTACTGAGGCTATATAGAGCACTACAAGTCATACAGTCATAGAGATACAGGGCTGGAAGGGCATGCCAATATTATCCTGCTATAAAATGCTGTCAATATATGCTCAAGAGGTCCTCGGTATGGAGCCATGCTGCCTAGTACATGCCTCCTACCACCCCCAGCCCATATCAATCTGACTATGTGGTAAAATTCCTTCCTGACCCCAAATACGGCAATCAGTCTGGTCCTGAGCAGAGGAGCAAGAACCTCTGGCCAGGAACCTCCAGTTTTTTTCCCAGCAGGAGCATTGGCCCACCCTACTCAATGTCCCCAGCCAGGGCTGTAGCCAACACCTAATGCCTCTGGGAAGGAGTACATGCAGCAACTGCACCCAAGCACTTCAGCAGGGACCAGCTGCAGGCAGTCTGACAGTTGACAGCCAATTCCATATGGACAGTCAGGGCCAGCTAGAGTTCGTGTTTGCCTGCCACTCTGTCATTTCTTAATGATGATTAGACTGCTGTCATCATATGTCTAGTACTAAATAGTTATAGTTAGGTTACAACAAGTTATATTAATCTCCATGGGTTTTCTATCCTAAGGTAGCCTCTATTTTTCAGCCATTCCCTGGAAGACTCCCAGGATTTCTCTGCACAGGGGACTTTGCGCCTATGTTCTCTTCTGCCATGACTTGATGATAAAGAAAAGGGAAGTCTGGTGGTAAGGTCTCCTGTTAGGTTGGTCCCAGGATTTACCTTAGTGTAATGAGGGCTCCACCTGCTTTCCTGATCCACTGGGTGGGAATTAGTAGTCAATATTAATGGTGAAAGGTCCACAGGATACCCTGCAGTGGAGTCTTAATTCAAACTTAAAGCAAAGAAAGTTTAGGCATTGTTGATATCTTCACAGGGACTTCAAATGAATGTCCGTTTGGCTATACAGACTAATAGCTCATATGCAGGCAGCTAAGCTCCACTGTGGGGATTCACCGTCACCGAGTTCAATAACACAAACAAACTAAATTAGTTTACTGTAGTCCATATACAGGCATACCTCGTTTTATTGCGCTTCGCTTTATTGTGCTTCGCAGATATCGCGTTTTTTACAAATTGAAGGTTTGTGGCAACCCTGCGTCAAGTAAGTCTATCGGCGCCATTTTTCCATCGGCGCCATTTTTCCAACAGCATTTGCTCACTTCGTGTCTCTGTGTCACATTTTGGTAATTCTCACAATATTTCAAACTTTTTCATTATTATTATATTTGTTATGGTGATCTGTGATCTCTGATGTTACTATTGTAATTGTTTTGGGGCGCCACGATCCGCGCCCATAGAAGATGGCGAACTTAATCGATAAATGTTGTGTGTGTTCTGACTGTTCCACCGACCGGCTGTTCCCCCATCTCTCTCCCTCTCCTCAGGCCTCCCTATTCCCTGAGACACAACAATATTGAAATTAGGCCAATTAATAACCCTACAATGGCCTCTAAGTGTTCAAATGAAAAGAAGAGTCGCACGTCTCTCACTTTAAATCAAAAGCTAGAAATGATTAAGCTTAGTGAGGAAGGCATGTCAAAAGCCGAGACAGGCCGAAAGCTAGGCCTCTTGCGCCAAACAGTCAAGTTGCGAATGCAAAAGAAAAGTTCTTGAAGGAAATTAAAAGTGCTACTCCAGTGAAGACACAAATGATAAGAAAGCGAAACAGCCTTATTGCTGATATGGAGAAAGTTTCAGTGGTCTGGATAGATCAAACCAGCCACAACATTCCCTTAAGCCAAAGCCCAATCCAGAGCAAGGCCCTAACTCTCTTCAATTCTCTGAAGGCTGAGAGAGGTGAGGAAGCTATAGAAGAAAAGTTTGAAGCTGGCAGAGGTTGGTTCATGAGGTTTAAGGAAAGAAGCCATCTCCATACCATAAAAGTGCAAGGTGAAGCAGCAAGTGCTGATGTAGAAGCTGCAGCAAGTTATCCAGAAGATCTAGCTAAGATAATTGATGAAGGTGGCTACACTAAACAACAGATTTTCAATGTAGATGAAACAGCCTTATATTAGAAGAAGATACCATCTAGGACTTTCATAGCTAGAGGAGAAGTCAATGCCTGGCTTCAAAGCTTCAAAGGACAGGTTGACTCTCTTGTTAGGGGCTAATGCAGCTGGTGACTTCAAGTTGAAGTCAATGCTTATTTACCATTCTGAAAATCCTAGGGCCCTAAGAATTATGCTAAATCTACTCTGCCTGTGCTCTATAAATGGAACAAAGCCTGGATGACAGCACATCCGTTTACAGCGTGGTTTACTGAATATTTTAAGCCCACTGTTGAGACCTACTGCTCAGAAAAAAAGATTCCTTTCAAAATATTACTGCTCATTGACAATGCACCTGGTCACCCAAGAGCTCTGATGGAGTGTACTATGAGATTAATGTTGTTTTCATGCCACACAACATCCATTCTGCAGCCCATGGATCAAGGAGTAATTTCGACTTTCAAGTCTCATTATTTAAGAAATACATTTCGTAAGGCTATAGCTGCCATAGATGGTGATTCCTCTGATGAATCTGGGCAAAGTAAATTGAAAACCTTCTGGAAAGGATTCACCATTCTAGATGCCATTAAGAACATTCATGATTCATGGGAGGAGGTCAAAATATCAACATTAACAGGAGTTTGGAAGAAGTTGATTCCAACCCTCATGGATGACTTTGAGGGGTTCAAGACTTTAGTGGAGGAAGTAACTGCAGATGTGGTGGAAATAGCAAGAGAACTAGAATTAGAAGTGGAGCTTGAAGATGTGACTGAATTGCTGCAATCTCATGATAAAACTTTAATGGATGAGGAGTTGCTTCTTATGGATGACCAAAGAAAGTGGTTTCTTGAGATGGAATCTACTCCTGGTGAAGATGCTGTGAACATTGTTGAAATGACAACAAAGGATTTAGAATATTACGTAAACTTAGTTGATGAAGCAGTGGCAGGGTTTGAGAGGATTGACTCCAATTTTGAAAGAATGTGGGTAAAATACTATCAAACAGCATTGCATGCTACAGAGAAATCTTTCGTGAAAGGACGAGTCAATCGATGCAGCAAACTTCATTGTTGTCTTATTTCAAGAAATTGCCACAGCCACCCCAACCTTCAGCAACCACCACCCTGATCAGTCAGCAGCCATCAACATCGAGGCAAGACCCTCCACCAGCAAAAAGATTATGACTCACTGAAGGCTCAGATGATGGTTAGCATTTTTTAGCAATAAAGTATTTTTTAATTAAGGTATGTACATTGCTGGGAAACCAAAAAATTCGTGTGACTCACTTTATTGCGGTGGTCTGGAACCGAACCCGCAATATCTCCAAGGTATGCCTGTACCTGAGCCCCCATTCTGCTCTCACCTCTGTTCCCTAGCAGTAGTGCTGTCAGAGTGAAGGTGTTGGGGTTCCTGCTGTTTACTTTTCCTTGCAGCTCTCACAGCAGTATCTCTGGCTGCTGCAAACTTGCAGCTGGCTTCAGGAAAGCAGTTGCTGGCTTTCCCTCCTTCCTCACTCGGCTGTCCCAGCTCTCTCACTGTCAGAGTGAGGGGCTTCTGAGTAGCATTTAGCCTTGGCAACATGACAGCAGCAGGCAAGCACCCTTCAAACCCTAGCTTTTTTGTCTCTGCCACGGGGTTCGTTCTCCTACCTCACATATCCTGCCCCTCAAGACGCTGTTAGGCATTTCTTCTTTTTTTCTTACTTCATTATTTTCTTCTGGACTGTCATCCATCGGCTTCTCATCTTACTGTATCCCCTCTCCTCCACTGGGGTCACAGTGTGACAGGAAGTCAGCTACGGTGTTTGATTTCCCTGGCTTGTATGCAACGTAGAATCAAAAAGGTAGGAGTACTAAGGCCCACCGCATAATGTGGGCATTGTTGGTTTTTGCAGTATTCAACCACCTTAATGGAGCACAATCCATTATTAATTTAAATTCTCTGTCCCCAGCGAATAGCAAGACATTCCCTTTCCACTGTGGAGTACCTCTTTTCATGTTCATTCAACTTTCAGCTGGTGTATGGCACAGGTCATTCGATACTTTCTACTTCTTGGGTTAGGGCAGTTCCTAAAGCCACACCAGATGCATCTGTCTGTAAAGTGAGAAATTGGGGGCATGTTGTAACATCTCCTTGCATGGGGCTTGTTTGATGTCTTTGAAGGCCTTCTGGTGTACGGCATCCCATTCAATCTGATGAGTTCTCCTACCTTTAATAGCACCTACTAAAGGAGTTGTCAGTCACCTCAGCAAAATTTGGTAAGAAACATTTGTGATAAATTGCGAGGCCTAAGAAAGCTTCCATCTCCTTTTTATTCTGTGGCTCCTGATAGTCCCTAACAGCTCATCCCTTGTCTGCTAGGGCTCTAATATGACCTGTCCTACAAAAAATCCTAAATACTTAGTTTCTGCCTTGCCCAATGTGCATTTAATAGGGTTTGCTGTCAGCCCCACTTTTCTTAGCTCTTGACATATAATCCTTAAAGCAAACAAATGCTGTTCCCAGGAGTCTGCATATATCACTATATTGTTGATGTATGCTGATGCATAACCCTGCTGAGGTGCTAACACCCAATCTACCAATCTCTGAAATGTCGCAGCTACTCCATTAAGCCCAAATGTTATTCTCTTAACCTGAAAGAGCCCCCAAGGTGTCCCAAAGACAGTCCTTGGTTGATCTTTCAGCCTAAAGGTACCTGCCAGTAGCCGTTTGATAAATCAAGGGTCAAGATAAATTTCATGTGGCTGATACATTCTATTCATTCACTAACCTGTGGCATGGGGGATGCATTGAACTGGGTCATTGCATTTAATTTGTGAAAGTCTATACATAATCGTAGGATCCATTCAGGTTTAGGCACTGTGACCAGAGGGCTGTGCCAAGGACTGTAGGATTCTGTAATAATTCCCTGGGCTAGCATCTTCTCTAATTCCTCCTTAATAGGTTATTGTCACAGGACACTTAGGTGCCTGCTCCTAGAAGAGTAGAAAGTGCCTGGGGAGAGCCCAAAGAACCAGACAGGAGCCCAGGTGCAGGTTGCCATGGCAGCTAGCTAATGAGGAAATTAGCCTGCACCTGCACCTGGTCAGCTGGCCAGAAGGGGCAGGGCCCTGGGCCCATATAAACCCCAGGACTGGGACTAGGAGGCAGTTCTCTGCTGGTGGCTAAGGGAGAAGGAGCCTCCTAGAGCAAGTGAAGGGAAGAGGCCTGACTAAGTTCTGCTCTGGGTAATGTAAAGGAGCCGAGCACACCTTATGTAGCTTGTGTTATGTTATAGCCCAGGGGTTTATGTTTTGCTTGCTGTTTTATAAGACTGGTAGTTAGGGTGAGGCTAGTTGATGAAGGAGGAAGCTTCATTGGGGGCCCATGGTAGTGTGGGGACCCTGGTGCCAGAGAGGGTGTGGCATTTGGGGGGCAGAGACCCTGGTGCCAGAGAGGGTGTGGCATTTGGGGGGCACAGACCCTGGTGCCAGAGAGGGTGTGGCATTTGGGGGGCACAGACCAGTGTTGCAGAGAGCCCAGTGAAGACAAGGGGCTGAATTATAATGAGGCCTAGGCAAGACAATGGCAGTACCACTTGCGGGGCTTAGGGCGTGGTAAAGGGACGGTTGGAGCCATGCATATAGCCCATAAGCCTGGGGTGTCCCTGGGACATCCATTTTGAAATGGGCATGGTCTGGATGGACTTCCTTGAACCCCATGGGTCCTGGACCCCTTCTGGGTCCCAAGTAGGCTTAAAGGCAGCCTCCCTACTCATTACAATGACATCAAGACATGGCAGGAGAGAACAGAGGGTGCCCAGCAGGTTGTATTGGCATGGTCGACGAGCCCTAGGGCTCCAACATGGCTACCCTTAGGGACCCCACCCCGTGACCATTATCTAGTATACAGAATCCTCCTCCATTTCTCTTGAACTATTTGTCCCTTTCTGGTGACAATTTTATACTCAAACCCTCAGGCTTTCCTGGGTATTGCATTGAAAACATCTGAAAAGTCACAAATCAGCTGTTTCAATTGTCTTCATTGTTCTTCCTTAAATGACCCCAATGGGAACCCTTTCTTAATATTCTAGCTCACTGTGTCCTTTTGCCATTTCTCATCCAAATTCCTCCTATTCTGGATCAGATGAGATTTTAAAAAACCCTTGGGCTCATGACAAACTTTGAGTAAATTTATGTGATAGATCTGTTTTCTTTCTCAGCCCTCAGATGCAATATTTTGTACTCTACAAGTCCAACCCTTCTTATCACCTTGAAAGGCCCCTGCCAACATGTTAAAACATTGCTCACCAAGCTGGGCAGTAAGACCAACACCTTCTGACCTGCCCATAACTCTCCTCCCTAGTTTTTTAGGTCATATATCTCCTTTTGTTTGTTTTGTGCCCATGTCGAATTTTCACAAGCTGAAGGTAGTGCTTTAGGCCCCTCACATGTTCCAACATGGGCTGCTCCGCTTCCAGCACCACTTCCCACCCTTCTCTCACAACATCCAGTAAACTTCTGGGGCAGTGTCCATACATTAACTCAAAAGGAGAGTACCCTAACGAAGCTGGCAGGACACCTCTTATTGCAGAAAGCAAGGGAGGCACTAGGAAGTCCCACTTCCGTAGTTCAACTTGAACATACCTACATAGCATACCCTTTAATGTCCCATTAAAGCACTCTACCAACCCGTTTGTGGGTGGTAAACCGTGGTTTTTAAATGCTGAATCTGAAGAACTTTGCATAAATTGTCTATCACTTGGGACATGAAATTTGATCCCTGGTTGGTGACTATTTCTCCAGGGATACCTACCTTAGCCACTCATTTCATGAATTCCTTGGCTCTAGACCCTGTGACTGTATGCAGGCATATGGCATCTGGGTATCTGGTTGCATAATCTATCATAACTAAAATAAACTGCCATCCTGCAGCACTTTGAGTCAGTGGACTCACCACATCTAAGGCAATGCGTGAAAATGGCTCTTTTACAATTGGCATAAGCTACAAGGGGTCCTTCGGTGGCTTCTGGTTACTAACCTTTTGACACCTTTCACAAACTCTACAGAACCCTTCAATCTCTTCGTATATATATGGCCAAAAACACCAGTTTGCTAAGCAGGCTTCTGTTTTTGGTTTGCCTAAATATCCCCCCCGCCAAAGGGTTTCTATGGACTAACTGAAGGAATTTCACCCTTCTAAAGTAAGTGACTCTTCACTTTCTGTTCTTACTCCCAGTAGTCCAGCCTCTCGTCCCTGTGATGGACATGGGGATATCACTACATCATAAATCACCGGCCAGTCCCAACCTAGTATCATAAGGTATAACAGGTCTTCCTCTAGACCAACAGGTATCTTTCTTGTGACTCCCTGTACTTGCAGTTCTAACAGTCGGCTTTCATAATTGGTCTTCTGTCTGTCAAGACAAACCATCTTAACTCCTGTACATCTTGGCATTTGTCTTCATGGTATCAAGGAAGGTCTTATGATGGTTTGTGCACAGCCTGTGTCGACTCCAGCTTGGACTTATCTTCCTGCCACCACCACTGTTATCTCTAGCAATTGCTGGACTCCCTCTGCAAAGACTTCTCCTAGGCTGCAATCCATCATTTCAACATTGTGTCCTTCCCTCGGAGTGACTCAACTCCCTTTATGCTCATCCTTAAATTCCCTTGGTCTTGGTACAACCAAAGCCATGTGTCCAGTTCAACCACAATTAAAGCACACCACTTTAGCTGAGACACCTTTCTTGTTGTCCTGGCCTTCCGCTTCACCTTTACAATCTTGCTCCTGGTTATGATTCATTCTACCCCCTCTCATACTTTTCTCTCAACTGGTCACTCTGAGCAGTATCAAAATCCTCTGCCAACTGAAGGGCTTCAAGGGATAACTTCAGGCAATGACACCTAACCCATCTCTGGGTATAGTAGCATTTAGCCTCAGCAATGTGACAGCAGCAGGCAAGCACCCTTCAAACCCTAGCTTTTCTCTCCCTGCCACCAGGGTTCTTTCTCCTACCTCACAGACTCCTCACACACAGTAACTTCTCCCTGCCTCCATGTCCCACCATAGTACCTCCAGGTGCTCAAGGATGCAGCGTCCTCCCTCCAGCCCTTGCTCCTTGTCTGCTGCCCCCCTGCCCCTCCTGTCCCCACTACAAAAGAATAGGCACTGGAAAGAGGAATTTGTGCCGCTGTCACTGGCTCCATACATGGGTGCAGCCTGTGCTTGAAGTGTGGTGCATGCAGATCTGGGGGTCTCCCTCAGCCCAGATCAGTTGGAAACAGCGGCAGAGGTGGAGGATGCATCCTCACTGATGCACCCTGCCTACCCCAGGATCTGCCCCTGGCTGTAGGGCCTCTATCCTGCTCAGCGCACAGACCATTCCCTGTATTTGTAGTGATGAGAACCATGAGGCCAAGACCAGTCAGGAGGGAAAGAACATGGATGTGGCACTGACTGGTTAATGACAGATGCCAATAATGCCCACATTCAGGGGAGTCTGGCAGCTCCTCTCCATGACGTGGTGCAGAAAGGACAGGCCACATCCCACCCAAGAAGGGGAAAAGATTATTTGTCACCAGTGGGGGGAATGAAAGGAGAAAATTTAAAAAAGCCGGGAGATGAGAAGCCAGATTGTGTCAAACGCTGCATTGTCTCTGTCCATTTTGTAACAATAAAACAAGCAAAATCCAATATCAGTGCATGCCCCCAAGCACACGTGTTCTGGAATCAGTGAATTACAGGTCCATGGTCACTTGGTTCACACCCATCATGGTCTTACAGACCTCTATCATAACTCCCCCTCATTAACTCCCTCAAAGAACTCCAGCAGACCTGTGAAACAGGATTTCCTTTTACAGCAACCCTGCTGATTTCTTCCCAGTGTGTCATATTTGTCCACATGATGACTGAGTTAATTCTTTATTCCAGTCCACCAGCTTGCCAGAGAGAAAATTAACGCTCACTGGTCAGTAGTTCCCAGATTCACCTCTGGAAATGTTTTCTAAAGATGGTCTCTCTCTGAGAGACAGCGGATAGAGATGGGATTTTTTCTGCGGCCATAGGGAAGACAGGACTAGGAGCAATGAGCTCAAGCTGTAGAAGAGGAAATTGAGGTTGGAGGTTACGAAGATGTTGCTGACTATGAAAGTGGTCAAGCATTGGAAAGGCTACCTAAAGAAGCTGTGGAATCTCCATCCACGGACATCTTCAAAAGTAGGTTGGACATGCTCTGGGCTGGAGTGGTTTAATCAGGGATGGTCCTGTTTTGATCAGGAGACTGGACTAGGTGATCTTGTGAGGTCTCTTTCAGTCCTTCTTTCCTATTATGCTGGTTTATATATGTCCTGAATTAGCCAGTAAAGCCTGTCCTCTGCCTTTTCCCAGGGAAAACATTGCTCTGCCTTTGGGGGCAACAGAGACCTGGGGCAGAGATCCCAGCCACGCGAGTCACAGTATGCCTCCTTCTGTATTATTTGCCTTTCAGTGTTTGGTGGTTATTGGTAAGCAGCAGTCTGCTACTACTGTTTTTTGAGCAATCCAAAATCTATAGCTAGGCTTGGCAAAATTCAACTTTTATCTAATACCAGCAAACTGCTCTTCCAGAATGATGAGGGCAGACAAGTGGGGAACTCTGTGTTCGGCTCTGCTCTTCTCCATCCAGGGAGAGCACATACCAACTGCAGATGCTTCCTTAGCTTGACTAAGGGTTTTTAAACCCAAAACTTGCTAAGAAATTTTTTTCCAACTATTTAGTTGGTCTAATAAAAGGTATCAGATTTACCCAGAGAACCTTGTCTGCCTATGTCCTTAAACCAACATGGCTACAACCTACACCCCTGTAGCTTCTTTAAATTATTCTGTTCATTTATTGGGAAACAGCCTGGTGGGCAGGGACTAGAAGATGAGGGCAGAGCTCTGGGACCATGGTTTGGAGGGGAGAAGCAGTTGTGGCCCTGGGCCCCCCCAGGCTTAGTCAGCTCCATCTGGTCTTGTCAGGACCCTACTGTCACTGGGCTGGACCCTCAAATAGCCCCCACTACCCACCCCACCCTTTGAATAGGGATTTTAGAGCTTGTTATCTCCCTCCAACCTTCTTCCTGCAAGTGTGAAGGAAAAGCTAATTGCTTAATTGCTGATGCCTTAGGCAGGAAGGGGCAGCTAATCACTTATGAGTCATTAGGATGCCCATTGTTTTCTTCTTGTACCTCTCTGCCCTCTGTTCTTCCCTCTCTCTTTCTCTACTCTTCACTAGCAGGGTTAAAGGTTCCTTGTTACAGCCCCCTTTCTACACATTTTGATTATTACCAATGGAAATAGTTTTCCCTCAGTCTGTGAGCATCACCGTTTATTGAAGTTTACAGATAAAAATATCAAATCCTGCCAAGCTTATCTATAGCACACTGAGGTAGAGCCCATTGGAGACTAGTGGGGACAACGCCAGAGTCAGAAGCCATGCTCATGAAGTGCTGCAGTGGAGTATTTTCTCCTACAATATATCTTCTACTTTGCTACCATGGGGCATATCCAGATAAACGTGGATGTTTGGTCCCCTGGAGATGAGTAGCAGTGGTACACATTGAGCTGCAGCTACCTATCCCCAGGGAATGCCCATGCCATGTGTGCTTTTGTGCATGGAAAGTTACGCTGGGGATGGTAGGGAAGGCTGAGTCCAGCACTGTGCTGGCCCTAACGGCTTTATCTGCAGTCTTGGGGGCCTCCCGGGGCTGCAGCACAGGGATTCTGCCAGGTGAAGACTGGCCAGTAACTGGAACATGGCTCTGGGCAGCCTGGCTCTGCTCTTGTGTGTGCTGCTCCATTTTTTTTTTTCCTGTGAATTTTTTTTTTTTTTGATCCATGGATATCCAGGGGTCAAAAATCCTGCAGAAAAAAAAAGCACAGCAGTGCACACATGGGCCTTTGCAGCATGAAGTATATCTAAATGTGTGGTGTGTAGCACTGCATTCGGCACAGCTGTGCTCATTTGGATGGAGCCATGGTGTCCCACATCAGGGAGCTTCCACCAGTTTTCCTTGGAGGCACTTCCATGGGCTGCCAGATGTCACAGCAAGATTGTTAGAGCAGCACAGCAGGAAAATGAGCACCCTTTCACTGTGAATCTTTTCTCAATGCTGCCTCCCTCCTATGCTACCATCAGTGATATACTCACCCCCTGCAACTCTGAGGGAGAGAAGGAGAAGTAATAATAATAATGAGGAAGAATTACCTTTGCAATGAGAACCTCTGCAGGGAGGCAGGGATGAGTAGAAACCTTCAGTTACTGACTGCCACTGAAAAGGAGTTCCTGCATCTCCATTAATCTACTGGAAACAGTCACAGAAAAGCTATGCCTTTCTCCTCTCAGGAAGGGACAGGAAACTGCCCTTAGCAGGGGGACCAGGAGCTCAGTGGTGGCTCCCAGAGCAGTGGGAAGGAAAATGAATGGAGCTCTGACTGCCCTAAGAAAAGAAATCCCTGGAAGATAGTGCATTATGCCACATCTGGGTGTATGTGTCTTTCACAGTGGGTTGCAGCTTCTCCCTGCTGCAACATGTGTAATGGAGACGTTAACAATTCCTTCCACAAGACACTGCAGGCATTTTCCTCACCAAAGCAAAGGATAAAAGAGAAAAGAAAAAGCCATGAGATGATGAAGTTTTCATTGTTCAAATGAATCCAACTTTGGCAACTTTTCAGAAATGCCTGACTGATAACTATAAAATCATGTCTGTTGTGGGATCACACTGTACCCAGTTTCAAGACAAGACATGGCAATGCCTGTGGAGGAACACCTGTGAAGTTGGTGGGCAGATACTTAACTGTCAGCGTCCCCATATGACTACTGGATGTAGGCATCAGGCACATACCTGTGAAGTGACATATATGCAGGGGACCTAATAAATGCAGAGAAGTCAAGTGATACTTGCCCCAGTCTTTGTAACTTGCAGTTTGGATCTTTCATCCACTCACACAGCTGCCTTATTACACAATCTTTCATAAAAGTACGACGCAGATCCAAATCTATCAGGCTCCAGTGGATAGAAAGAACGGTGGCAAGATCCTCCCAGCTGGCTTCTGTGAGTTCACACCATTGCAGTCTGCAGGAGAAAGAAACAGGCAAAAGAGATCACATCATGATCTGGACTCAGCACAGCCATCTTAACTAGTAGCCACATCCAACAGCTCCTTTCCCAGACCGGTTAGCGTCCTAGATCCTGGGCTAAAGTTCCCTCCTCTGTCAATGAAAAAGTCTTCAAGGAACTTTCTGCTCTGTTCCCAGAGCTTGTGTTTCAACTTCGAATGATCAGCACTGAGAAGGGCCCAGACATTTTCATCTGAGCTTCACTTGTTGACCAATGAGAAATAAGAGCCAGGGTCAAACTTCCTCTGTAAACACCCATTCACTGGCCAGCCACAATTCAGCATGGGCAAAAATCTGACCTTTGCATCCTGCCCTGTCAGCTCTTGACCAACCAGATTGCTTTGGCACTGGTCAACCCTGGAATGATTCATCCCAATCAGAGAAGTCCTGTGGCTACAGGGAGGCCGTTGGGGGAGACACCTCACCAGACAGAAGGGCCAGGCTCCGCACAGGGAACTGGAGATCCTGCTTCTCCACATCCCTGGCACTAGCTCTTCTCCCTGCAGGACATGGCCATCTCCTGGCTCTCCCTCTCCCAGCAGCTCTCAGCTCTGATTGCCAGTAGGGGAGCAGGTGCCAAGCTCAGCACAGGCAGCATCATACTTGCCTTTCCACTAAGACCAGGGATCAAAGTAGGAGAGAGAGAAAGGGGAAGAGGCCCCAAGCAAGAAAGATGCCCAAACTTTAGGAAAAGAAGAGCCCTTGACAGGGGCCAAATTGGGAGCCTGTTGGCAGGGGCTTGTCTAGAGACTCTGGTCGGATTAAAACTTAATTTATCTGTTTTGTTTTTTTTCACTTTTATTCCCAGTAGAGTAAACAGTAGTGCTCCTAAGAGAGATGACAGCCAGCAGCTGAGCAGGTAACTGGCAGGAGGTTAGCTTCATACCTCCAAGACTATTCAATATGTAACAGCTATGTTTGGGATACTTTTCCTTCCCCAAAGAAGCCCATGAGAAACATGAGTATGACAGTTCTTTACCTACTGAACTACAAAATCTTATTGCACCTTGTAGGTACTGCACCCCCAGAGCTCCCTTCAGAAAGCAGATGTCACTTTACCAGAAAAGATGAGAAGTCTCAAACATTTCATAAAATCATAAGAGTAGAAAAAAGCCTCAAGGGTCATTTAGGCCACCCCTTTACACACATGCTAGTTTTTGCCTTACTAAACAGTTAGCCAACTACCAACAGCCTGCAGTGCCAGGGGAGACTGCAGTCAAGCAGTATAGCGGGTGTCGATCACAGCTGGGAACCTAAGCATGAGTTAGGATGCCCTGGGTTGTGGTGCCACAGCAGGGAGGCATGGAAAAGCAGCAGTGGGGAAATGGCACTGTGGGTTTCATGTGGAGCAGCTGTGGTAGGGCTCATGTTGCAACAGGGAGGTGTGAGGAACAGTAGTGGTGGGGCAAAGGGAGTACTGGGGAATTGGGGGCAGCAGTGGGGCCACATACTACAGCAAAGAGCAGTAGATGTGGGTAAGGAGAGCAGAGAGGCATGTCAGGGATAGAAGCAGCAGGGAGGTGTTAGCAACAGGAGGGCACTTAGGTATTATGTGAAGTGGGGCAGGAGGGGCATGTGGCCCCTGGGGCCCATGGCCCTTGCTGGTGCAGTCCTGAGCTTCATAGGATTTGGACAGCCTTGGTTGAACACATTTCTTAACTATACAGTTCTTTCAATTAAAGACCTTGCTTCCTATATATTTCCTGAGCCATCATGGCTACAGCAACACTCCAACCCTACTACATAAAACCAGGGGTCACTCAGCCCATTGCTCTGAATGAATGATTGATTTGGTCTTATCAAACAATTCCAGGGTGATGCGTATCCCACACCTTATTCAAAACTCAGGAGTCCCCAAGTGTCAGGTTGGGGAGGGAAAGCTTTAAGGTTTTTAGGATTGTTAGGGTCCCCAGGGTATGTTAGGCACAGACAGAGAAGAACCCCAACAGGCAGATGATTCTAAGGATGTGGGGAAGAGGGGAAATGGCACTGTGAGTTTCATGTGGAAAAACTAGGAAGGCATACCTTGATGGGAAAAACTTGGACTCTGAACCAGAGAGAGAAAGGAATGCCACAAAATGTAGAATTTAGAAAGACAGAGCACATCCCTGAGTGTTTCCCGGCAAATACACTAGAAAGGGGGAAGGAGAAATTTGAGAGAAGACATGGCTTTTAGAAACATAAGGGGCATGGCATACACAGTAGGGGGCACTACTACACAGAGCCACCTGCTTCACTGTGCCAGGTCCAAAATCTCATTTTGGGAGTCTCCCCTGGGGAGCCTACAGCCAGCTGCCCTGCTTCCGGGATAATACCTGCATGGATCCTATGACCCCAGCTGACTTCCTGCCCTTTGGGTGGGGGGCTTGACTCTATGATCTTCCGAGGTCCCTTCCAGCCCTGATGTCTACGAAATTTCCCAGCAGCTCCTGCCCACATGCTGCGGCTGGTTTCCATAGAGATGCCAGCAGTGGTGGTGGCATGACAGCAGGGCCAGGGTTCCTACAGAGACTGGCCCCAGCAGTGCTGTCGGGGCACACGACACAGCAGGGATTTACTCAGTGGCTGACAGCATGGTCCAGAGATAGGGCAGAGTTGCAATCCTCTGCCCACACACTCCAGACACAGGTGCGCAGGCAGTGTCCCAGCTCTGGACCTCATGGCTCTGCCCTGGCTCTGGACCACACTGTCACCACTGCAAGATCCCAGCCCCACCCCAGAGCAGCTCCCTGCTCAGTCACATGCCCTACTTCATGCTGTCAGTGTCACTGCACCTGGGGTCTCCATGCATAGACAGATTAATGCATGGGCTTGTTGGGCATGAGCCAAGGGGCCCCTGCCAATTCAGGGCCCTGGGATCCTCATCAGCAGGGAAGCAAAAGTGTTTTCACATTTATTTCCCTGCTGCATCCTGGAGCAGTGCCCATTCCCAAATGGGGTTGGGGGGTGGGGGCAGGCTGGGGCTGGCCAGTCATGAGTGCTGCATAGTGCTGTGCCTCTGCAGGTGGGCAGTGGTGCTGGATGAGGGCCTTGGGGGGGCTATAACCATCCAAAATTCACCTTAGCCCCTGTAGCCACCCTCCACAGGGCCTCCACAGGGCTGCCACCTGGCTGCAGAGGTGCGGTGCTCCCAGTCTGAGTCGGTTTGGCCCTGTGTATGCATGCGGCAGCATGGAGACAGCCCGGCAGCAGCTCCCTGCCGGTTAGTGCAACGGGGTGGGCAGGGAGTGAGATGGAGGGCTTGGGGGAGTGGGGAGGGTACCAGAGAAAAAGTCACACATGCACAGAATTTCCTGTCTGCAGCTGTTGGGGCCCATGAACAGACCGTCATGATGCCCCAGCTTCCAATCATCCTACCTTACTCCCCCCACCAGCTCCAGGCAATTCCTTGCTAGGGCAAGCCAGGAAGTACTAGGAAAGAAGAGGCACAGCAAAATCCTGGACAGTTGCTGATATTTTTTATAGAACTGCCCAGACCAAGATGGGAGGACCCAAAAAGAGAGCATGGCTGAGAAAATCTAGACATATGGTAACATTTGTTTACATCCTTTCTGTAGTGGCAAGCCCAAAGCTGGGCTCAGTACTCCAGATGTGGCTTCACCACTGCTGAACACAGGGGAAAAATCATGTCCCTCAATCTACTGACAACTCTCCTTCTAATGAAGCCCAGTATGCCGTTAGCTTTCTCCACAACAAGGGCACATTGTTGACTCATATTTAGCCTACTGTCCGCTGTAAGCCCCAGGCACTTTTCTGCAGAGCTGTGGCTTAGCCAGTTGGTCCCCAGCCTGTTCTCGTGCATGGGATTGTTCCTGCCTAAGTATAGGACTTTGCACTTGTCCTTATTAAAGGAGAAGTGCAGTAGAGTCTGAACGTGAATGAAAAATGTAGAACTATTACATAAAAAGGGAAAAGGTGGGGCACCAACATCACCCTAATATGCAATAACAGGAGCATTGTGTGCTAAATGTACAATAAAATAATCCTTTCACTCAGCCCAAGTAAGGTCATAGCAGTACTGGGTCCAACTGTGGAATCTCTAGGATAAAAGCAATAGTAAGAAGATTTTTAAAAGGAAAGAAATTACATACTGCAACTTCTCTAGTTTACAGTTTGAGTCCTTCAGTGCTTGACAGAGTGGGTAAATAGGCGAATGCTTTGATTCTTCCCTGAAAAACAAAAGAAAAAACACATATGTACAACACACATATACACACAACAAATCTTGCTCATTACCCTATGGATGGATTACTTTTCATTATATTTTTTAAATACTAAATGTCCCCTTATATTGGGGCAGGCAATTATTTCAGGTGGAGGGCTGCTTACCCAGTTTTGGCAGGTTGTTGAGGGCCGCCTGGGTAGCTCCGCCCCTTGACAGGTACCCCACCCATTGGTCACCATCTTGGGACCAGTGTCCCAGGGCCAGCACTTGTGGGGCTCAAAGCGGGGCACAGGCTGGCAAGGGTCTGTGGAGCCTGGCTGGGCTGCACCAGCAGGGAGAGGGGGGAGCTGGCCCAGCTCCATAGAGTCCCTGCTGGCTGGGACCCTGCGCTCCTGCTCTGGGCCCCACCAGCACTGGCCCCAGGGCACTGGTGCAGGCCCTGTGTTCCCGCTGGCTCCCTGTCCACTCAATCCCAGTGCCCCCCAACCCCGCAGTAAAGGCGGGGGGCAGTGCACAGCCCTGACCCCCTGCTCACTGGCAGGGATGAAGCTGGTGCTGAGTGCAGGGAAAAGTGGCCCCTCGCCAGCCCCATGGCTGGAGCTCCCTGCTGCAGGCGCTTACAGCCCATGCCCAGCTGTCTGGAGCAGGCACAGGCATCCCTACGTGGGCTGCAAGCCACTTGCCCCATGGCCATGGGGCACTAGCCATGGGGCAAGCGAGGGGCCGCTTTTCCCCGCACACAGCAGCAGCTTGTAACCTGGCCCCACTGCCAGCCTTGGCTCCAAGCCAGCTCCAGGCTCACCTCTTGGCAGCAGCAACTGTAGCCCACCCACTTGGCAGGCAGCAACAAACATTGCCCACTGCGGCAAGTGGGGGGGCCACAGCTGCTGTCACCATGTGCAGCCCCAATGGGCAAGCCAGGAGCTGGCACAGGGCCCAGTCTGGCAGCAGGGCCAGGTTACAAGGTGGTGCTGAGTGCGGGGTGGGGGCAGCCCCTCACCCGTCCCCCCTACACTGCCGCTGCTTGCAGCCTGCCTGGGGCTGCCTGTACCTGCTCCAGACAGCTCTGCATGGGCTACCAGTGGCTGCAGTGCAGGGTGCTGTCCATGGGGTGGGGGAGGGGCCACTTTCCTCTGCACCAGAAAGGAGCCCAGGAAAAGCTGAGCACGGGGAGGGGGAAGTGACTCCTCCCCTGCTCCATGGCCCATGCTCCCTGCTGCAGCCACTCACAGCTTCACGGGGCTGTCTGAAGCAGGTACAGGCAGCATGCGGGCTGCGAGCTGCTGCAGTGCCAGGCACAGGGTGGGCGAGGGGCTGTTTTCCCCCCTGCCCATGCTCAGGTTTTCCCTGGGCTGCTTTTCCCCTGGCTCCTTCCCTGCCTGGGGTCCTCCCCTGCCCTCCCCTCCCTTTCCCCTTACCTGAGGTTCCAGTGCAGGGCAGCCATGTGGTTCTGGGCCTGCTGGGGCTTCTGGGGGCAGGGCCAGGTGGGCCCTGCTGTTGTGGGAGTCTTCCAGGGCTTCCCCTGGGTCCTAATCCCCTTGGGGCCTGTCATTTTTGACAGGAACAAAGGGCAGATGAATATTAATTTTCTAAAAATTTTAGGGGCCCTGTGCACTGGATAAAATGGCCTCATGGATTGGATCCAGCCTGCAGGTTATATTTTTCCCACCCCTGCCTTATATGATGTGATCATACCTTACCTTAGACTTATAGAATAGCTTTAGTTTAATGTAAATCTTCCAAAACAAAGCAATGTTCAGTGCCAGATGTACTGCAAGATCCAGAAGCAAACAGCAAATCCATTTTAGATGGGACATTGTGTAGCAAGCTCTAGGCCCAAGGGGTGGCCGTGACTCCCCTGGTAGCCACATATCTCCTGCTTCCCCCTGGATTTCTGGGTACCCTCCCCTTCTCCCCACCTATCACACCTTGATGTAATTCTTTATCTTGGAAAAGGGAGGTTGTCCAGGGGTACCAGAAAGAGCCCTCATCCACTAACAAGCTATGCTCTAGCATTCTAAGAGCCTTAAAAACCAAAATTTGTGGCCTCTGACTTCCCCTATAGCTACACCCATGTCTCAAAGATACTGCTGTTAAATCACTCTCCCTTCCTGGGGCCTTGGCTTTCTGGTCTCCTCCCCTTTCCTCTAACTGGGTCTCCTAGCCCAGGCCCACTGTGCTGCAATTAGTTTCTGTGCTCCAGCTCTTTTCCCACCTGCTTTAGCTCCAGGCCCTTGGCCCTGGTATCTCTGCCTTTCCTGGGCACTGGGACCTCTGGCCCTGTCTACACCCTGCTTGGGCACTGGGTGCCCTAGCCCCATGTCTGTCCTGCTGGGGCACTCCTGGGATCTTCTCTACCCCAGCAGTCCCAACCCAAACCTCCAGTGCAGCATCCAAACTGAAGACATGTACACTGACTATAACTATAAACCTTGGCTTACCAGCTGCACAATCAAACTGCATCCTCTATCCTTGGCCAAAGTCTCTTGAAGCCTTCAGCCCCTTACATGCATTCCCATGGCAGCTCAGGAATAAGGCATGTACGCTCCTGCAGCCCTCCCAGCCAGGAGCTATTTCCTCTTCAGTTTTGAGGGCCAGATTGCTCCCCCACTTCCCCTGAGATCAGACCCCCAGGCTTATATGCTCCCTATACCCTTGCCCCTTCCAGCCAGGTGGCTTCCCATGACTAGCTACACATGTGCCCTTTTAACTAAACGGACAGCTCATTGACTAGGCAGCAGCATTTCCTTGTGGCTTTCCCTCTTGCAGCCAACCCCTCTTCAGCTGCCTGGCCTCTATCTGCTGCTGTTTCTCTCTTGAAGTAACAGGAGCCTCCAGGCTCCTTGTTACACATTCTCCAAAAATTAGGCACTTAAAACTAACATCATGAAGCAATGGAATGTGGTTAGGTCTCTTGTATTTCTGTACAGACAGTGTTGATACTTAGCCCCATCCCAGTCTAAGGGGAATTCAAACGCAAAACAGTAGAGCTGGGAGGCATACTCCACTTCTTTAGGTGAAGCTGGACCATTGTTCACCCAAGACTCAGGAGTCAGAAGGAGAGAGGAAGTAGAAAGGAGGTTGACTATGTAACCCCTAAGGAGGGCACTCAGCTGGGAGGAAAACTGCTGGTTCTGGTAGATGTTCTCAGGTTCTTTCTGGGTTTCTGGCCCATGGTTGTTAAAAGACAATGTTGTAGTTTTGATGAGACCAGGGACTAGAACATAATTTTTATTCCACCCAACTGAGCTCCTTAACTTCTGGGTTACAGAGTCATGTTCCTGCTTGCATGCACAGGTGTTTTCTCATAACCTCCTTGATCCACAATGAAAGACCTTTCAAACACTGACTGGTTCAGTGAGCTGCTCTCTGCCTTCTTACAAACCATTGAGACAAAGCCCGCTCAGCTTCCTAGTTCTCTTCTCTCAGTTGCTTACAATATTTGGAAAAAGGTGTGATGTAAGTAGGAGGAAATAGAACAAATATGATAAGAAAATGAAAGATACATTTTCCTTGTAGGTGGGAATCTAAGAAAGCCTCCATGGTGTCCTTACCTTGCTATAATAATTGAATTATTTCAACTGAAATCACTAACCACCCATTTAGTAGTTAGCAAGGGAAAGGCAAAAATATTTAATCTCTCAAACACTTATGAGTATCTGCACTCAGGTAATACTTACTTATAAAAAGACTTCAGCAGTCTTTGAACTAATGTTTCTTTGGGGACTTCAGAGTTAAATTCACAAAACGGCAATAGAAGTGACTTCAGATGATGACATTTCCTTATACAAAACAAGAGAACTTTACGATCCATTTGGGTAAAAGTCTTATCTTGTATTTCTACTTTAGTAAAATGATTCAATACTTCCTTAAAATATTCTTCTCCGATCTCATTCAAAAAATAAAATACCTCAAGATCATCTCTTTTGTGATTTGCTGCTTGGCAATATGTAGTTAGCCATGCCAGTAACTCTGACTTAATTGCAGATGATGTTTTGCAACCAAGTTTTTCTTCTATGTCTTTCATTCTCTCCTCATTTAATAAACCAAACAGAAATTGCAGTGTTAACCGCAAATGCTTTTTAGACTCCCCATAGTACTCCAGTAGACTTTTCACCTGTCTTTTGGAAATAGCTGGATCTTTCTCTGGACCCTCGTCTTCTTCCAGTATGTAGGACAAAGCTGCAAAAAACTCTTGGAAACTTAAGTGAGTGAAGCTGTACACGCTCACACTGCCAATGTCTCTTTGAATAATGCTCTCATTCAGAAAGAGGGGAAGAAAGTCTACCTGATCCAAGCCATGCTTCTCAATTTCTTCTGCAACAAAGAATATCTTCTGCTCCCAAATGCCATCAGCAGCCAGGGAGCAAAGTCTGCTCAGATGTGTTTGCCTCTGTGGTGTTGAACCACTGCCAGAAGGGCCGACCAAACTGCCTAAGTAGTATAGATACACTCCTGTGACAGTCTGTGAAGCTTGTGCAAGCTCTTCCCCCCTTTCCATCTGTTGTTTCAGAACGGTGCAGATGATCCAACACACAATAGGGACAAAGGACATGGTGAAGAGAATTTCATTTTCTCTCACAAAGTTGAAGGCTGCTGAGGCTTCTTTTTCATTTCCAAAGAACTTTAGGAAATATTTCTTCCTGTCCTCCTCAGAAAAACCCAGGAGCTCCACGTAACGTGAGTTCTTCAAGCACTGCCCGACTTTCTGCAGAGACGCTGGTCTGGTGGTGA
Source organism: Crocodylus siamensis (assembly GCF_052110815.1). NCBI lineage: Eukaryota > Metazoa > Chordata > Crocodylia > Crocodylidae > Crocodylus > Crocodylus siamensis. The sequence goes on from NC_143396.1 coordinate 172,463,515, forward strand.
TTAGCAAGTAGCATTCAGGGAGAACCGTTCTCCTCAATAAACTACTCACGATGATTCCCACTGGCTTCTTCTCCAAGGGATCAGAGCACAGATCATTTTCTGGCTGATCAAAAGAAAATTTCAGTTCATCAAAACCATCCATTATGAAGAGGAGCTTTTCTGGATTTGCCAGAATTTGCCCAACTGGTGCGTTTTTAGTTGGATAACTTTTCAAAATCATGTCACCCACACTTCTGTCTTGAGTAAGTAGGTTCATTTCCCTACAGTTGATGTAGTACATGTAATCAAACTGGTCCTTGTAGAGTTTTCCATTTGCCCAGTCCAGCATGATCTTTCTTGCTGTCATGGTTTTTCCAATCCCTGAAGCTCCCACCAGCATAATGACTTGTGGTGCTTGTCCATCCTTACCAGGTTTAAAAAGGCTGTCCAAGGTAATCACAGAACTAGCATGTTTATTCATTGTTTTGGTATGTCTCTGCCCAGTGCCCATTATTTCATGTTCTCTTTCCTTTTTAGAACGATGCTCATTAACCATAATCAGTTTCGTGTATCTGCTGTGCAGAGTCACAGCCTCACAAGGACGAGCATTTCTGTCTGCTGTTAGCTGGTACTCCTTCACTATATGTTTTCTGTACTTCGCCCTGTAATCTAAGCCAGTCACATGAAGCATCAGAAACACTGAAGCAGTAACATTACAAATGACAATAGATTTCTTATTAGTCTAGTTCCTTTGTCAATGGCATATGATAAAGGAGGTTGTTGCCTACAAACGTTTGTGCCTCAAAGAGTTAGTCTTTAAATGACAGATCATGCCTTCCCTTTTACTAAAATGAGCATTCATCTCTGTTTTAAACATTACTTCTAGAGTTGGAGTAAGACCAAGGGGAATGTAATGTACGTATTAAACAGGGAGGAAAATGTGAAGGAGACAGTTTAAGTGAAGCACTAGGCAGCAGGAAATTCCTGCTGTGTATGTCCTGTGTCATTTGCCTACCATGTTTCTCCTCTCTATGGTTCACTCTTTTTTTAAGAGCCTGGCTTTAGCCAGACAAGACAGCTTCAGCTTTCCCAAAACTTTTCCTAGCCTGTGAACTGTGATATCACATAGCTCAGGAAAAGGCAAGGAGGCTTCTAATGCCCACACAAGGGCTTTATTGCAACAACTAACATGCATGCAAAGGTAGGTGACAACTTCTTGCTGATTTCATCATGTCAGCCCCCAGGAAGGGAGTTAACCCTTACTACTACATGACCCGAGAAGCAAGCAAAATCCTTGCCATAAACAGCTACATATTAGGGCTGTGTGAAATTTCACCCAGCATTTCATTTCGTAGCTGTTTTGATGCATTTTGAGCTCAAAACAGTGAAATCGAAATGAAACAAAAGCCTTCGAAACAGCCTTGAAATGAAACACGGAAACTCAAAAAGTTTTAAAAGTTTAGAAACATTTTGAGTTTCGAAGCCAGTCTTCCTACCTTCAGCACCAGTCCCAGGTGGCAGCATCCGGCTCCTCTCATCCAGAGGCAGAACAGAGGTTCGCCCACACCCCCAGGGAGGCTGTGGGGGCTTTGCTGGAGTCCTCCCAGGGGGTGACTTCGGCACAGCCCCTGCAGCCTCCCTGGGGGCGTGGGCACCCGAGCTACCAGTGGTAACTTTACTAGAACCCATGGTTTTCCCTCATCTGGGGAACTATGGTCCCTTCCAGAAAAGTATTTTCTGACTGTTATTTCCCTGCTTACTCGTTTGTATGCTTTCCCAGAGCTTTCCTTATAAAAGAAAGCCTGTGTGTCTGGGTAGTTTCCCATGTGGGTATGACCTACCTTTTACTGACATCTCTGGTGTTCTATTATGCAGGTCCAGATCTGAAAGGGAAAACAAAGTGAAACCCCATTGTTAGAATTTATAGAGCATTTATGTTGTTGGTAGAGCCATCCAGGGACTGACTGGTGTGACTGCAGCTCAGGTTTAAAAGAGCGTTGCAGAAGAGAAAAGCAGCCCAGGAATTGTTGGCAAAGGCTTTTCCTGGAAAAGACTGACTTGTTGAAGCTGCAACTTCCTACACAACTGTACATGCTGGTTCTGGCAAGAAAGCTCTCTCAGGTTCAGGATGATGCCTTTGGTCAAAAGTATTTTGAAACATTTGGTTAAAACCAGATGGGCAGAAACTCCCTGAACAGACAATACCTCAGCATACAGCACTCTCACCTGGGATGTGGGAAACTCAAGGAGAAGTCCCCATCTCCCCAAAGCAGAACAACGGGTCTTCAGATGACTGCCCTGACCAGCCAGCTTTAGGGCATTTCAAGGGAAGGGGCTGATAGACTAGGGGTATCCCATTTGAAACAAGGTAGTTGGTGTGTACAAACAGTACTGCTGTCAGCTGTCCCTGGCTGAAGTTGTTTGGGGAGTACAGTAAAACCATCTCTGTCCCTGGGACCTGTCTCTGCCTGGGTCTGTTCATGATTCATCTGCAGTTTACAGTGAGTCAGCTCCAACCTCAGGGGAGCACATGGAGAGCCATTCTGAGGACAGGCAGAGGCGAACTGCTTCTTGGGAGGGATATATTCAAGAGAAAGCAAATAGGGTGGGGAGAAATGGGCCTATCTCCTACTAATATATCACTATAGATTATCAGGGAATCCACATTATATAGACATGAGCTTTTACATAGAGTGGTCCACTCAGCCAATACCCACATGTGACTGACATTACTTATTATCAGGGATCCAGGTTCTCTGTTTCCCATGGGAAAATGGAGTAAAGGGTGGATTTCTCATTTTAGCAGAGAAACCCATGGGTTTGCACTGAGCTCCCTGCAGGCTGGAAGAGTTCTGTCCTGCAAGGTGCTGGGGGGAGCCGGAGGAGGGTGCTCAGGCATGAGAAGCCATGCGCATGTATATAGGTCATTGAGGCCCCGTAGGAGGGAGGGAGCTGGGCAGGGCTGGAACTTGGGGCCACAGTGCATGGCTGCAGGGCCCCAGCAGTGGGGCTGTGGGTGTCTTGGGCAGGGGGTGGGGGGAATGGGGCCAGCTCCCTGCTGCAGCATCCACTCCCTGGGGGTAGGGGGCACCTGCGCCCCTCAGACCAGTGCTTGGAGTGGGTGTGACGGTGGGTGTGGGCTGCTTGCTGTGGGCACAGGCACCCGCCCTGCTGCCCTCCCCCAGGGCCTCCACAGCCTGGTGGGCATGACCCAGTGCAGCACAGCAGAGCGCGGCCACATAGGAAAGCTCTGTGCTGCTCCAGTGACCTGTCCCTGGCATGGAAACTGTTTCAAAACTTGACAAAACGAAACGGAACAGCTGTTGTGAATCGAAACAAAATTCAAAACAAATGCTGCCATTTCGCACAGCCCTAACTGACATCACTGATTATTGTTTGTCTTCTGGTAAGCGAGCGAGCAGAGTCCCGGTGAAAGAATCAGGGATGTTCAATAAGATACGCTTCTTACCTTTCTTCCCTTCTATTAGTTTGGCAGCAGCATCTCTGAGATTGATCTGAGTGAAAACATTTATAGTCACATCAACTACAGCATCTTCACCATAGTATTGTATCAGGAGCTTCTTAGTATCTATCCTGTCAGCATTTTCCAGGTGCCCTCGGGGAATTTTATCTTTCCCTGTAAAGTCAGTGTATAATAATTTGTCTTTAAACCTTTTGAAGTTTTCCTCGAGGAGGTCATCGAGGGCTTTTAAGAGCAGTTCACTTATTTGGCTGCTTCGGTTTTCCATCATTTTCATCAGCAGACAAAACTAAAATGCAATGGAACATCCAAAATTAATATGTAATACAGTATAAAGTATTTTGCCTTTTGTAAGGAAATGAAGTGTCGCCTAGCATTAAAGGTAATTCTTTCTCAGCCACCCCACTCACAAGCAGGTGAATTAACTGTCTTTTAACAACCTGACCATCAGGATGCATCACTGGTATATTTGCAGTCAGACACATTTGACTGCAGCCAGACTCTTGTATGTTCAGGGCAATATTCTTTTTGCTCTTTACTCATGCTGATTACACTGAGACAGGCGATGACAGTCCACATTTTACTCAAGGTCAGCAAGCCCATGAAATCTAGCCATAACAGATTAAACCAAGTTTTGTGGAACAATTTGGTAATCCCATTTTTCAAAAAAACAAGAACCCTTGATACATTACCTTTCCCAGTTTACTCTCCACTTTAGCACACTGGATTGTGTGCACAGTCCCATGCATGAGCATTTGTGCCCTCCTGTCCTCTTACTGCAGTGCTCACTATAACAGAGCTGGGGGCTCCTGTTAGTTTAAGAAGAAAACTGGAGCTAGAGGGGCCAGGCAATGGCAAAACCCTGGTGCCCAGACAGGGGAGAGTCCCATCCAGGTAAAGGGGTTGCACCCACTGTCAGCCAGGAGATCCCTGCCTAGGGCGAGCTGGCTGCAAGGGAATAGGCAGCTGAAGACCAGCAGCTACCACTGCTTACTGTGAGCCTGGCAGCCCACAACAAGCCAGGGTCAGTAGTCTCTCACCTGGACCCCAGACTTTCATCTTCTTCTATTACAGAAGCACCTGTGTCCTGCCCAAAGCTACAGCATAGTCTCTCCCACTGGGACACCTCCCCTCCCACTGGGAGCTGGCCAGTGAGGTCCTAACCTTGTAGCTGGGAACCAGGTGCTGCCAGGCTGGTCCTGGCTGGCTCCTTGCCCCACATGCAGGTCCAGGCTTGCAGCTGGCAACTGCCTGCTGCAGCCAGAACAGGACAGGCAGGGCTAGTTCCTTGCTGTGCTATGCAGGTCTGGGCCTTGTAGTCAGCCTGGGGTGGTCTGGGCCCTGGTAGGTACATAGGCCCAGTGCTCCTAGTGCAGTTATTGGCACACCTACCAAGTTCCCCCAATCACCTGGGCAGCTGTTACAACACCCCTAATCTTAACACTGCACAGAAGAATAATTTGGATATGAGCACATCAAAGAAGAGTAAGGTAGATGTTGGATGCCAAATATTCGACAAGGAATGGACCTCTAAATATTTTTTTACTGAAGTAGGTGGAAAAGCTGTGTGCTTAATTTGCAAAGAAAGTGTGGCTGTATGCAAAGAATACAATTTGAATCGGCATTTTGAGACCAAGCATGCGTCCAAATATGAAAAATTGTCAGCCCAAGAAAAAGCAAAGAAAGCAGAGGAGATGGTTGCTGCAGTGCAGAAAGAGAATTTTTTTTTCAGAAAAGCATTGGCAGCACAGGATGGAATTATGAGAACGAGTTATGAGGTCGCACACACAATTGCCAACAGGAGCAAACCATTCTCTGATGAAGAGTTTGTAAAGGATTCTGTACTCAAGTTTGTTGCAAATTTGTGCCCAGACAAGAAAAAGCAGTTTCCAAATGTTATCTTGTCAAGTCACATTATTGTGAGGCGTATTGGAGAAATCTGTGAGAACCTGCACCACCAACTGAAAAGTAAGGTAAATGATTTCTCATACTTTGCATTGGCACTCAATGGCAGTTGTGATGTCAAAGACACAGCCCAGTTGTTGATTTTCATTCGAGGAATCACTGAAAATGTTGAGCTTTCAGAAGAATTGGCATCCATGTAGTCAATGAAACAACTGGACAAGATTTATTGGACACAGTAAATGAATGTGTGTCAAAATTGGGAATGGACTGGAAAAAATAGGTGAATGTGGCTGTGGCAGAAGGCCACCTCTGTTTCTGCCCAAAAACTCTGTTCTGTGATGATTTGGTTAAGATGGGCCCAGCAGAGGATACACACCTTGCCCTATCTCTTAAGGTAACCTGAGCTGGATCCTTTCCTGAGGGAGGGGGGAAATCTGCTCCCTCTGCCTACATGACTGGCATTACATACCTGGGTGAGGGGCTCGGGCGCCCTGGGGAGCTAGGAACTGCCAGTCTGCCCAGCAACTAGTGATGCATTTCAAATTGGTTGGCTGACAGCCAACAGGTGCTGGCCTCCATTGGACCAGGTAAATCAGGTCATAAGGGCTATCGAAGTTAAGGACTGCTCAGGAGGAGGGGCAGCAGCCATGAGGAAGACTCAAAGAGAGAGAAGAGCTGGACCATCTAAAACTTGCGCTCTCTCTCTCAAACCTCATGATCAAGGAACTGCTTGCCTCCAGAGGCAATCTCTACCTGCCTCTGGATGATACTTGTGAGTAAGCTACCTGAGAGCTAACCAGATATGTAGCTTGCAGTAACTCAGATACGTGATCAAAGGCTACCCAGCCATGCCAGTTTGCTCTATGGGATTTCTCTGATATTACTCTACCCTGTACCCTATTCCAGCCCTACTCCTTGTAAGCAATAAAGTTCTCCTTTGTATCTAGTGTGGGAGACTTATTTGGAGCAGGTCTAGATTATGCCTTGGGGTCCCCTTCGTCTGGCTGACTAAGGGAGACCACTATTTGTGCTTCCAACTGAGAGAAGCATCCCAAGTTCTTGAAGTGAATCAAGTACCCTTTGAGGGCTACTAGGCCTGCATTTCCCAGGGGGCGGAGAGCCAGAATCAAGCCCATCCCTGGGTGGTGGCAGTTGTACCCCAGGCTACCGGGTGTGTTCCAGGAAGGGGGTTGGCCAGACGCGAGGCACCCCCAGGGAGGCACTCAGAGCCTGGAAGGTGGTCGGATGCAGTGAGGTGGGTGGCTCAACACAGGAGCACCCCCTACTGGCCCACCACAGTGACCACTGATGGAAGCCCAAATTTGACAGGCAAACATGTTGGATCACTCAAAAGAATTCAAGATCAAGTCAAAGAAAAAAATCCAGAACAGAAAATTATTTTTTTACACTGTATCATGCATCAAGAGGCCCTCTGTTAAAATGTTCTAAAGCTAAGCACTATTATGGACACGGTTACAAAAGTGGTCAACTACATTCGAGCAAGAGGAGTAAACCACAGGCAATTTGTAACTTTGCTTGAGGAGTCTGGATCTGAGCACACACATGTTCTGTATCATACCAATGTAAGATGGCTCAGTTTGGGTAGTGTTTTGAAAAGAGTATGGGAACTGAGAGCTGAGATTGGTTCATTTTTGAACATGAAAGGAAAAGATTTGGATTTCCCACGCTGAATGATGCAGATTGGCTCTCTGATTTTACATTTGCCATTGATATCATGGGCTACATGAATGATCTGAATTCATGACTGCAAGGGAAGGGGCTTTTTGCTCATGAATTGCATTCCAGTGGCAAGTCACTTATGATGAAAGTACTCCTTTTCATCCATCAGATAGAAAACAAAGATTGCGGCCATTTTCCTACATTGCAGCAGATTACTGTTTCTGATCAAAATCTAAAAAAAATACACACCACTACTAGTGCAGTCACATGCTGAATTTTCTTGCTGATTTGAAGATTTTTGCATAATAGAAAAAGACTTGTCTTTGGTCTCCTCACCTTTCGCATTTACTGTTGACAGCACTCCATGTGACCTACAACTTGAGCTTGTTGACCTGCAGTGTGATGCACTGCTTGCAGAGCAATTCAAATCAGTTCTACTTCCTAGCTTTTATGCCTCTCTCAATGAACAGAAGTTTTCAAAGATCAAGGCTCATGCCCAATAGATACTTGTGTTGTTTGGATCAATGTAAGTATGTGAGCAGCCATTTTCTGTAATGAAAATCAACCAATCAAACCTTAGATCTTCAATTAGCGATGACCACCTTGCAGTAATGCTCCGCATTGCAACAACAGAGATGATGCCTGATTTTGATTTTCTGGTTAACTCACATCAGAGGCTTCATTCTCACATTGAGTTCCTTTATTTGTCTTTAAGTTAATTATTTAAGTTATTTATATTATGGTTGTATGTCTCTCATGTTGTTTTCGGAAGAATTAAGTTAAGTTAATCACAACTCAAATCATTTTTTTAAATAAAATGAAAATCTGGAATAGTAGATGTTTGATTTTTAGTATATGATACTGTATCTACACCTTGTTAAAATGATTTGTTCTGAAAGATTGTGTGTGCAGTCCTTGACTCAATTGGTTTGCCTCCATTCTGGGGGCAGTCTGATGGCCCTGAAACCCCACTGCTGGGGCAGGATGTTAGAGAGGACACAGCCCCTTGCTATCTGGTAAGTTGTGCCTGTACCTCATGGCCCATAGGGCAGAACTGTTGGGGTCCCAGGAGCAGGCCACACACTGTGAGGGTAGGCCCTGGGGTTGGGCAGTGTTTCCCAGTCAAGGGGTAGACCTTCTGGTGTCAGGGCTCGTGTGCTGAGGGCAGGGGATTCTGGGACAGATATGGCGAGCAGGGCAGTTTGGTGTGGGCTGGGTGGGTCTTATGACACAGACAATATGAGAGGGTGTAACTTTCAGTTCCAAGGCCATCTCCCCAAAAAGAGTCCTTCCAGGGGCAAGGGGAGGGACTTTGGGTGGCAAAGGTCAGGGTTAGGGGGCAAGACTTCTGGTCCCAAGATGGCGACCAGGGGGTGGGGCAACTGTCAAGGGCTGGGGCTACCCATGTGGACCTCAACAGCTCACCAAAACTCATCAAGCAGCCCTCCGCCCAAAATAATTGCTCACCCCTGGCATAGAGAAATATGTTGTGAATTGGAGAGTGGCAAGTTTTTGGGACCTTTAGGACAGTTATCAGCAGGGATTACTTTGATGACTGGGGCTATCTCTTCTCATGCCCAAACCTCACTTATTTACTTAAAATAAAAGGAAACTGTACAGTTTTCAAATGTCTCAGGAAAGCAGCTGCCAAAAACAAACAGGCCTGGGTCAGCGCCCAGGTTCTTTTAAATAGCATCTTTAGTATTTGCTATTCTTTCTAGAAAATCAAGTTTGTCTGGCAAAGCCTTTCTGCTTTTAGGTGTCAGCAACATGGGAACATTTACCTTACTCTGTAATGCAAGAAATTGTTTTGAAGACCAAAACACTTATTTTAAGCACTTCCTAATGTTAAACTTCACCATGTCGCAGAACAGACCCCAAGGCTTACACTTCTTTTCAGATCATACTCACATTTGTGAGATCAAAATCAAGAACAGGAAATTTTAGGGCAGATGAAGTAGAAGCAGCAGAAACAAACATTACACCAAAATCCTGGACACAAAAACCAGCAGCGCCAGCTCCGGTGCACAGAATAAAAGCTTAGTGTTGTATTCAATCACAAAAATATGTTCAGGTAACGCCCACTATGCAGGATGAACAGGTACGTGTACAAGTCAAGGGAGTCGAGACTCCCAGAGTCTTTTTGACAGGAATGCAATAAATAGTATTTATAGCTCATGACCTGTATTTATACCTCACAGACTATAAATCCTGGCTTCCCTGGACTTTGACTCAGTATTGAACTAGATAAATAAAAGGACTTTGGGAGGGAACAATAAGCTATAGAAAGAGTGCTTATGCTATAGAAAGAGTGCTCTTGGGGCCTTGTTACTCATTCATTTTAGATGGCTCCTGGAGCTCTTAACCCCTGAAGTGTCCACATACTAAGACCTGAAACTATTTTTAAGCATGCTTTAGGTAGCTTCAGGTTACACCACTTGAGGGCAGGTTTATCTCTGATTGATGATATCCAGCTCGTGTTCCATTATGGGTGGCCACTCTCCACAGATGAGGTGCCCAAGTTGCAGTCCACCAGCATCCCAGGATACAATGTCCCCTTCTCCACCCTCTTCTTCTGTGTGTACAAATATTGTATCCCCTAAACTCTACTACCAAGGGGTTGAGTTGGCCAACTCCCCCTCCTGCCCCCAAAGGTGTGACCTTCCCACCTCCATGGTTGCAAGCCCATGCAAGCAGTCTGCACAGCACATGCTACCTAGCCATGTTGTAGGGCGTGGATGGGTCCAAGAGTAGGGTCTGGTGAGGTATGGGGGGAAAAAGGTAGGAAGCCAGATTGGGTCCCCATGAGCTGGGGCTTCCTTTCCAGGGTAGGGCTAAAATCAACTCCAAATGTGCCTTCCCTCACCACTCCCACATCCTCGCTACCTTGGGAAACACGAGAAGCTACCCCCACCCCACAATCCCAAATCCCAATTTATTAAAACATGGGACCTTCTTTACTTTACTTTCTCTTCATTTTTAAAAATTTTTGTACTACTATTTATTTTATTTTTCAGTGGCTGACTTCTTTCATTTCACCACCCTTCCCTCCCCGCATTTCTTTTCCCCCTCCCATCCCATTACCCACCCCATCCCATCAACTCTCTGCTCCCAAGATTCATGTTCCTACCCCCACTCCATCTCTCTCACACCCCGACCTAGAGCAGGGATAGAAACCTGTCCTGGCCCACCAGCTCTGCTGCGGCACCTCACTGCTGGAGCGTCTAGTCAGGGCCCTGTCACCAGCTGTCTAGTGTTGAGTCACAGCCGTGCAGGCAAGGGGTGGTCAGAAAAGGTTTTTAGGCTCAGGGCCTTGTTACATGTTACACTGTGATCTGCACAAATGTTGATTGGCTGAGTGCTCGCCTGCAGTTACACTTTCAATTTGAGCAGCACATCTATGCGAGGGGCCATACCTTAGGCCATTTGTACATGCCACCAAATTGGCTTAATGCTGTTTTGTTAATGGTGGAGCTGTTTGCACGTGATATAATGCATGATAAGTGACTCTGGGACATGACAAAATAAGACATCTCTGAGGTGGTTTCCTTTGCTGTGGATGGAAGTACTGGGCCCCATGCACCTCAGGGGCTGTCCAGGCAGTCCATGGAGGCAGCCCAGTGGCAGCCTGTGAAGGCAGGCTCCACTGAAGGAAAAAAGGTGGGGGCCCGGTGCTTCCCTCCGCAGCTGTTGTGCCCTCCAGGACTATTCGGGCCAGGTGCTTGCCGGTGGGTCCCACCTGGGGGGCACCACCGCTGCTCCACAGGGAAGCACTAGCCCTCCTACCCACCCCCAGCACAGGGACTGCTCGGCCACTGGCAGCTTGTCCTCCCCTCCCCGCCGCTGGAGAGGCAGGTAAGGGTTGCCCCTGACCCTTGTGTACACGATACAGGGGTTTACTTCACCTTGAATTGAAGCAGTGTTTTTCAAGACCCACCACTTCAATTTAGGGAGAATTAAACTGAAGTGAACCCCCTTGGCATGTACAAATGCCCATTATGGAACAGGAGCTGGTTTATGCAGATCAAGAGATAATTCTGCCCTGGAGTGCCATAACAGTGACTTGCATAATGAGTGCTTTAAGCCACTTACAGGTGTTAATGTGAAGACAATCCAGGGGTTAAGATCTCCAGGAGCCACCCAAAATAAACAGTAATAAGGCCCTAAAAGGTGCCAATGCTCCAAGCTTGAGAAAGCACTAGCACCAATCAGCTCAAGGTACAGTGTGTAACAAGGCCCTTGCCCTTCACTTCCTATTAGAGACCCCAGCAAATAGGAAACATTCAGTTTTTGAACACAAGTCAAAGAGAAAAAACACTCCTGAAGATGGACATCCTCCCTTACAGCAAGAGGTGACTGTGCACTGGACATGTCTTCTTCGCAGTGCACAAACAACTCGGCCTTTCTTTATTGAACCTGACTGGACGCAACATGAGAAAGATTAAGAACCATATCATGCACTTTGAACTCACATTGAGGATGAAGACAGCTTGTTCTATGCAGAGTATGTAGCTATTCTTTCAAGACAAAATGAATTAAGTACAAGTTAGAAGCAGACAGACAAAACAGAAACATCCAATTTTGCTACGCTGTGGTAAGTCCCTGCCAGCTCTTTAACTAGTGTAGAAGTTTCTTTTGTCCATGCCCTGAACTGGATCATTCCGTAACAAACACCTTTGAACATCAGCTCTTTCCTCACCAACCTGCACCACACCATGTGAATATATGTACCACCCACACACCTCGTACGTTCTACTTACTTAGGTCCATGTTCTCCCCTTTTGCCTCCCCTGGACAAAAAAAATAGTTAGCATGCTGTATCTTACCTCATGGGTGCACACAATATAAGCTGAATAACTGTGGGGACAAGGCAGACACAAAAGTTTCTTGCCTCTCTCTCTGTCTTCCAGCAGATACCAGTAATTTGGACAAAATAATTTTCACATTGAAGTAAAATTCCTTTCTGTCACCTGTTTTCCTATCATCTCTATGATCCTGATAAAAAAAAAAGAGACAGAATCAGGATCTTGTATATCCAATCCTTGTTTCTCTTGAGTGTTGCAAGCAGGAAACACAGAGACCTCTGTCACAGGCCCACTAAGCCAATTGGTCTACCAGTTTCAGTCAAAGTCCATTCCAGCTTCATCCTGCTGGCACTGGATTTATGACTCAGATATAACTCGTTCCAGGAAGACCCAAACCTTCAGGCTAGTCATGGCATTTCCTGTCAATAATAGGCAAGTTTTATTGCTACACAGTGATAACAGATAAGAATAATGCAAACAATTCTGTACCTACCAGTCCTAGACCTGTCATCAGAGTCAAGGTACACCTGGCCAGTACGCAAGCTTCACCCTGAGGTTCATCTTGAGTGTCAGTAGCCTGCCCAGTGGGGTGGATGAGACGAGCTAGTGGTATGTCCTCTGTCTATGGTGCCATGTTGCTTTGAAATCCCTTCTTTTGTATTCTTTTCCCCTCCTGATGACTCTTCATCCATGGACATCACTGATACGTCTTTCTGTGGTCATCATACAGTCCACAGTCTGTCCTGTCAGCATATTGCTTTGTTTCACAAGCCCATCACATGCATACATCCTAATTTGGGCTTAACTGATGTCCTCTTAACTTGGTCTGGCCCCCAAACCGGAAATCCCAAGGGCTTACACTTGGGCACTGTGACCTGGTGCCACCTGATCTCATGTTAAGGAGCACTGGAGTACATGGCTTCAGTGTCCCAGCCTCTGTGTCTGTCCTTATCTGCCTTGAAGGCTGTGAAACTGTGTGACAACCAGACTTTTAGAAATCGATTAATCCTTGCTGTTGCCCTGCACCATTGTTCTAATAAATGTATACTTCACCTATAAGCCATTTCCCAAAAGCAAACCTCTGAATACCATTTTCTAGCCAGCACCTCCCATCTGTTCCTGCTCACATTAAGACATAGCTACTCAGGTTGCTATAACCCAGCAACAAGCAAAATATGGCCCATGGGCTGCAACCGGCCCACCAGGCCATTCTATCCGGGCTGCGGAGCCCGTAAAAATTTAGTAAATTAATATTTATTTGCCCCAGCTCACTGTCGAAGACGGCTGGAGCCAGGGGGAGTAGGAACCAGAGGGAGCCCTCAGCAGGCTTGCAGGCTTGAGCTGCCCAGCCCCACCCACCCCCAGTCAGTTCCCTGCTTTCCTGCCCCTCCCCCCTCCATTCCAGCACCATGTGGCTGTGGCTCCCAGCTGCATCCCCGGACCATGGAGCATGGGACCATGCTGGTAGGGGTGTGTCTGAGTGTGCATGCACACGCGTGTGTCAGCAGGCACAGGGGCAGAGTGTGTGTGTGTGTGTGTGTGTGTGTATGTATGTTCATAGGGTGCATCCCACATGCATACCCCTCCATCCACATGTACCTACGCCTCCCCTTGCACTACCATTCACAAACCCCAAACACCCCCCATACTCACCTGCACCCCATCAACCCACACACCCACAGCCGCCACAAACCTATACCCACCCACCACAATATGCAAGAATAAGACTTCATTTTAAGTTACTGTGCAGTCACCGCTGTGTACACAACACAAACACATGTAAATCAGGACCAAAGTATTTTTTTTAAATCAAATTAATGATAGTTGTAGATGATCGCTTTTTAGAATATAATTTGGTATTTTTCTGGTTCTGAGATGGCAAAACGCCCTGCTGAAAGGAGTATTTCTGGGGTTAAGGGGAGGATCTTCTGGTGGCAAAGGTCAGGGTTTAGGGGCTGGGACTTCTAGTCACAAGATGGTGACCAGGGGGCGGGGCACCTGTCAAGGCGTGGGTCTACCCATGCATCCCTTGACACCTGGCCAAAACTCAGTAAGCGGCCCTCTGCCCAAAATAATTGCCCGCCCCTACTATAACTTGATGCTATGATTCTAACCCTGTCACATAACTGCCAGGCATATTGCTCAAAAACAACAAGAGTGCCACCAGCTGCCACATGTGATGCTAGGGAACAGGTGGTTCCAGGGCCCAACTACTGCAAGGACAGTTGAAATAAACTCAAGAGATGCAAAGAAGAGGGCCATGCCTCGCACTACAGAGATAGGCAATCATAGTGGGTACATCTACATATTCATTAATGTGCTGTAGTTACTGCACATTAAGCGTACAATTTGTGAGCATTTATGCACATACCTGATAGGGCTGTGTGAGTCAGCAGCGATCTGATTTGATCCAGCTTTGGATCCACCCGCTTCGGATGACCGCGGTCTGATCTGAACTCCGGACCAGGTTTCCGCCTCGATCCAGCCAAAGCTTCAGAGCCACCTCGGAGATCTGGCCATAAAGTATAGTGGGGAATCAATGAAATATCTGTAACTTTGTTGTTTTATGTCTGATTGGGATGAACCTTGCAGGGTGGTAGCCTCTGCCAAGAACATGAAGCCTGCCAAGTTTAAAGAAGATCGATGCAAGGGTTTGGGGGGAATGGTACCCCAAAGTCTTGAAAGCCAAACTCATGTCACATCTATGTGTTACACCACAAGGGGGGTCAAAACTGTAGGGATGGTAGCCCCTGGTGAGGCCACGGAGCCTGCCAAGTTTCAAGAAGATCAGTGCAGGTGTTTGGGGTAACTGCCCCTCAAGCTGAAGACAAGCAAAACTCATGCCATGGGTGACAGTGTGTGTGTTAAAGCACAGCGGGGTGACAGATGCAGGGATGGTGGCCCCTGCTGTGGCCACAAAACCTGCCAGCTGTCGAGGAGATCAGTGCAGGGGGGTTCTAGGGCCTGGCACCCCTAGCTGCTGATGGACAAAACTCCTGCCATGGGTGCTTGTGGGAATGGCTTTGTGGACTCAGCAGAGCCTACCACCCCTGAAAATTTCATCCAAATTGGACAAAAAGCAACAAAGTTAAAGATAATTAATTATTTCCCCATTATACCCTACGGCCAGATCTCTGAGGCAGCTCCGATGCACTTTGGAAACGTTGAACTGCTTCGGGAAGCCGAACGAGGCCAGCGTGTCGACCCGGATGTGCTGCTTCGGACCCCGAAGCATCTGAAGCTTCTCCGGATTCGAAGCTCTGTCCAAAGCTTTGCACAGCCCTAATACCTGACTCTGCTCTGAAGTGCTGGAAATCCAGCGCATTGGAGCAGATTTGATTAACTGAGTCTGCAGAGCATGTGAGCTGATGCTCCCGACGCCGCATCACATCCTTTTATATAAATGGGAAAATGCACGTCAGCACACAGAAAATGATGGTGTTGTGGGTTTAAACCAGAACACCTTTGATGGGTTTTAATTCAAAAGACCACTGCTGCCATTTTCTCAGTGCTGATGTGCATTTTGCCATATATACAAATGCACTTGACACAGCACCAGGAACTTTTGACACAGTACCAGGTACTTTTAAATACATGTGTAAAAATGCCCTTTCGTACCAGGTACTAAATTCATGTGCAGCAACAAGCACTATGACGCAGTAGCACCGGTGCAAGCCTTTTAAGTGATGCTAATACACAGTAGGCTAATACTACTGAGCATTAGAGTATTAGCACAGCTTTTGCTGTGACACAGTAGCATACAATATAATTAGTCCACTGCACATTTAACATCTCATGTAGATGTGCCCAGTCTGTACCAATCTGACCATGGGTCCTTCCTGATCCCAGATGGGGTGATCTGTCTGAGCAGGAGGACAAGACCTTCCAACCTGCAACTTCTCTGTTTGAATTTCAGCACTAGAACTGGCACATCCCAATCAAAATCCCCAGGCTTGGCTGTAGATGAGATCCAATGCTTCTGAGGAAGGCAAACAAATAGTCCCAAACAACTAACAAACAACCCCCACCCCCAAAGAACGCCCTGAAACCCAACACCCTCCATTCTTGAGCTTTATCTAGAGTTTTGTCTCAACTCACAGAAGTTGAGGAGAAGATAGATCAAGTGCATGAAGAAAAAGATTTGGCTGATTTTGCATGTTCTCAGAACTGCTTGGTGATTATATTTGTCTTACTGCTGCAGTAAAAGGTGTGTTTGATCACCGCATGAAATGCTGGCAGAAATGAAAGATGCTCAGGTCACTTTACAGAAAAAGCATGGAGCAGAGGTTAAAACAGTTATAGTCCCTCACTCCCAGCCCCATCCTGGCCCCAGCTTCTTCCCCTGAGTCCACCCTGTGGCCAGAGGGGCTCCTGGCTCTGTTCACACCGAAGTGGGTGGCGATGTTGCAGAGGCAGGGGCCCAGTCTGGGTGCCCATGTCTGAGCTACCTTCCAAATGTATGCACCTGCCCTGCCCTGGCCTTGTGCACGTCAACTGAGCCTCCCCAGGACTGGGGGAGAATGCAGGTATCTGGGCATTTGGCCCCATTCCCCTCGAAGGACTGTATTTACTTGCATTGAAAAGGAGGCTTTTTCCCCTCTCAGCATAATCTGGGCTGGGCAGGGGAGCTGCTCATCTTGTATTTGAGTCCAAGCTAAGTGAGTAGCCAGCTGCTGTGGCTCCAGCTCCAATGCCAGCCCTGACCTGAGCTCAGGCTCGAGGTAAGAATTGAAATGCCAGCCCTTTTCCTCCTAGGGATGCCAAATTCAATAGGAATAATAATAAAGTTGCAAGTGTTGGCAACACTGATTCACACTGATGTGGCTATAACTAATAGACTGTGCTTGCTGGCAGCAAGCTCATTAGCAGCTAGCTTGCTTCCAAGCTGTTAGCCCTCCTTGATGCAGCACAGTCTACTATAGTTTCCTCTTAAAGTAACAGAAGGCTTCTGGCTCCCTGTTACAAGGGGATAGAAAAAACCAAACAAACAAGTTCAGTTTGTCTAGTTAGAGGGTGCTCTGTATGGAGCTGTGCTTACTGGCCACTGTAGGCTGCTATGGGCAGAGTCTGGGCAGATCACAGCAGGCTATGTTTGGTCAAGCTAGTTGAGCTGACCAGTTTTACTTCTGCAGCTGGCTTTGGCCAAGGACCCACTGTGCAGGGCTGTTGCCTCTGCTGCAGCCAGGCTAGTGGATGCTACCCAGAGGCCACCCCAGATTTGTTAGCCATGCAAAACAAAAGACATTAAACAAGTAAGTTAGCACTTAGCTGTCTTCCAGTGGCTCTTCCAGGCTTCGCTCTGTTAGAAATAGAATATTGTTAGAAATGCGCAGCTTGCATCTTGCACCTGATAAGAAAGAAATACTGCCAAGGACTTCTTTCCCAGCCTTGCTACAGCCTTTCTTATGCTAATTGCAGTTTCTCCCCCTCACCTGCCTTAAGTCTTTATCATGCGGATTGCAGGAGCCAAAATTCAATTATCTGTGTCCTTGAAAGGCGGGGGGGGGGGGGGGGGGAGTAAACTTTTGGTGACCTGTTGTAGTTTCTGACCATGCTTAATTAGCTGATGCATATTTACTTCTCCGCCCTGCATACTTAAGTAGTTAATTATACTATACATACGATGTATGTAGTGATGTAACTTACATGTATGCTTGTATGAAACGGAAGTAAGCTGTAAGAGTTCCTGTTTCTGCACACGTGCCCAGGAGAGAGAAGATAAATTTCGCTTGTGAATACCAATACGGGGTCAGAGTAATCTGAGTACCTGACTCTGCTCTGACCTTTGTTTGCAAACAAATGCCACCTTTGTACCACTTAATGTATGTGTGTCTGTGATTTTTTGTGGGCCTCCAGAGAAACGAACCGCTTTATGTATCAAATCTGGCGACCGCGGCAGGACATCTTCTGGATCACCTCGGAACCCAGTGACAAGATCGTCTCTGCCACCATGGGGAGTGCTCACCGAGCCGCCTTTTTGGGCTCGCCCAGGGGGTTTGAGACGTGAGTCGGGGTATCCAAGAGATTAAAAGCTCCTGTGCAAAATTTTTGGTTTCTGAGGATGCCAGACACACATTCCGGCATTCTGATCGGGATCTCTGGGGTATCTGAGTGAGTATACGAATTCCCTTGCCCAATTTGGTCTGGATCCGGGAAAAAGACGTGTTCGATTTGGTTTAATACTAGGAAATTTTCGGCCTGGTATATGCGAACCGTCTGTAACTAGGATCTTTTGGTATTTGGTGTGTGTTGGGCGCACTCTTGTGGGCATATGGGTGCGGGTCGCTCCCGTGTAGAAAACTCGGATACGCCCTTAGGTTATATATTACGGAACTTCAGTAAATATGCAAAGCAGGCAGATTATGGAGTGAAGATGAAAAAGGGTAATTTAATTAAGTTTTGTCAACTCGAGTGGCCAGCATTCGGGGTCCACTGGACCCCGAAAGGATCCTTTGTAGTAAAAGAAGTGATAGCTATCCATGAAATAGTTATGCAGAACGGATATTGGAATCAATTTCCTTATATCGATTGTTGGTTGGAAGTGGTTCAAAATCAGCCACCTTGGATGAAGAAATGCTTAGTAAAGTCTCATGTGATGGTTGTTAAAGGAAAGACTCGAGGAGGACCACCTGTACTCCCTGAGTCTAATGAGGGGGGGGATTCTGAATTGGCTGAGTATCGGACCCACTCTCCGGTCACCCTGTCAGGTAGCGAGGATGAATCAGACACCTCCTCGGGATCCAGTCCCTCTGCACCACCGCTCCCTCCCTCGGGGAAACCACCACCTGCGTATCAAAGCATACCTAACGATTCAGAGCGTGTGCTTCAGCCAAGTGCCCCATCTGAATCAGAGAATAAGGGCTATTATTTGCGTAAGACTATAGAATCACAGCTGGTGCTGAATTGCCCGATGCGAGAGGTTATCGGAGAGGGGGGCAATGCAACTTTTGTCTACACCCCGTTTAGTACTTCAGATTTATTTAACTGGAAGAATCAGAGCTCCTCTTTTCGTGAAGACCCTGAAAAGATGAGGGACCTGTTTCGATCTATTGGACAAACCCATCGACCCACTTGGGCTGATTTCCAGATGATGCTCCAAACCCTCCTGACCCCGGAGGAGAGAAGATTAGTGTTGGGGACGGCAGAGCGCATTGCAGCAGCCAGGGTAGAAGCGGAGGGAGCTGCTGGTCGTACCTTGCGTGATACCTGCCCTGTTGAGGAACCGAGATGGGATAATCATACCGCAGAAGGAAGAGAGCTGAGTGCACGGTATCTGGGGATTATAGTGGAAGCAATGGGGAAGGCAGTGCCTCGGGTTACTAATCTGTCTAAATTGTATGAAGTGAGACAGGGAAAAGAAGAGGATCCCTCAGCTTTCCTCGGGAGGCTGTATGAGGTGTTCCGCAGGTTTTTGGACCTAGATCCAGAAGCCCCAGATAATCAACGCATGGTAAATCTTATGTTTATTGGTCAGTCCGCTGCTGATATTCGTAAGAAGCTACAGAAAACTGAGGGAGGTGCTGGGAAACCGATTTCAGAGCTGGTGGAAATTGCATGTAAGGTATATGGGAATCGTGAGCAAGTGCAGGAGCGCAAGGAGGATAAAAAAGGCTCAGCGACAGATGGCAGCGCTGGCAGCTGCTATAACTGGAGGTAACCCTGGAAAGGCTGGGATACAGAAAGGGAAAGGAGAAAGAGTGGGAGCAGACGTTTGTGCTTACTGCAGGGGGAAAGGACACTGGAAGAGGGAATGCCCAAAGTTAAAGGAGAAGAGAGAGGGTGAACCAAGAGGTCACCTCATGCGGGCAGAGGAAAAGGGTGAGGACACAGAATGAAGGGGACGGGGATCTAAGACCACTACCCTCCGGGTTGGAGCCCGAGAAGATCCCATGGTAACCATTAGGGTTGGTGGCAAAAACTTTGAAGCCTTGGTGGATACTAGGGCTACATTTTCAATGATTCCAGAAAACCCCCCCTGTGCAAGAGCTAGTGAACAGCATGTTCTTGTAGAAGGGATTGAGGTAATGCAATCCCGACTCCCTGTTTGTAAGCCACTCCTCACCAAAGTGGGGGACCATTTGCTCGAGCACTCCTTTGTATATTCTCCAAGTTGCCCGGTTGCACTACTTGGGCGGGACCTACTCACAAAACTGCAAGCTGAGATATTTTTCAGAGACAACCAGATGGTGGTCCAGTTACCTGTGAAGCAGAGCTCGAACTATCAGATGGCTCTCCTGGAGGACCGACACCCTGTAGTAAGTTCTGAAGATCACATGACTGGAGTAGACCCTTCGGTATGGGCTGATGGAACCCCTGCATGAGCTAAGTCGGTCTCCCCGGTAAGGAGCATACTCAAGGATGGGGAGGGGCCCGTTCGGGTAAAGCAGTATCCACTCAGCCGAGCGGCCAGAGTTGGACTCAAGCTGTTAATAGAGAAATACAAGAAGTACAGATGGCTAGTGGAAGGATCCTTACCATATAATACCCCCATTCTTGGAGTGCCGAAGGCAGATGGGGTCTCATACAGACTGGTCCAAGACCTGCAAGCAGTAAATAAGAAAGTCCTTTCAGACCACCCTGTAGTCCCGAACCCACACACGATTTTGACACAAGTACTGGCGGAAGCTGAAATATTTTCAGTGCTAGATTTGAAAGATGCTTTCTTCTCTATTCCCCTTCACCGAGAGAATCAAAAATTGTTTGCTTTTGAATGGGAGGACCCAGATACTTTCCATAAAGCCCAACTCATGTGGACAGTTCTTCCACAAGGATTCATAGCAGCCCCCCATATTTTCGGACTTGCCCTTCAGAAGGACTTGGAGGAGTGGAAGGGATCACACCCCGCAGTGACTCTCCTCCAGTATGTGGATGACTTGCTAGTTGCAAGCCCAAACTTGCAACTCTGCGAGGAAGCCACCAGGTCACTGTTAAACACCCTAGGGGAAAAAGGATATAAAGTCTCTAGAGAGAAAGCCCAAATATGTCAGCCTCAAGTCACATTTTTGGGATATAAGCTCTCAAAAGGAGTCAGAGCCCTGAGTGCAGATCGCATACAGGCAATCCAAGGTCTAACCTCACCTAGGTCACCCAAGGAGCTGCGGGCATTCCTAGGGCTAACTGGGTTCTGTCGACTATGGATACCAGATTATGGTGGGAAGGCTAGACCACTGTATAACTCCCTGACTAAGGAGAGTCTCACTAAATGGAAATGGAATAAAGAAATGCAGCTTGCCTTTGATCTGCTTAAGGCAGCATTAACCCAGCCCCCTGCCCTGGCCATCCCAAATAGTAAAAAGCCATATCGACTGTATGTTCATGAGAATCGAGGGGTCGCATCAGGGGTGCTGACACAGCCATCAGGCCTGACCTGGAGACCCGTGGGATATTACTCAAAGGTTCTAGATCCAGTTGCACTCGGGTGGCCAGCCTGTCTTCGGGCTGTGGCAGCCACAGCAGTGGTTGTTGAAGAAGCCCAGAAGATAGTCATGGGTGTGGATATGGAAATACACACCCCACATGGAGTTCCCCAGATTCTAGGGACTGAGGGAGGAAAGTTTCTCAACCCCTCCAGACAATCATGGTATGAGATATTTTTGCTCTCTAATCCAGGACTTACTTTCAAACATACTACAGCCTTGAACCCTGCAACCTTGCTGCCGGAGCCAGGGAAACCGATGCATGACTGCCTTGAGGTCCTGAATCAAACCACACAGGTGCGGCCTGATCTTGCTGAGGACCCAATTGAAGACCCAGATGCTGAATACTTCGTAGACGGCTCCAGCTCTGTCATCGATGGAAAAAGAAGAACAGGATGTGCAGTGGTAACCTTGGATAAGGTAGTATGGAGGGAGTCATTGCCGAGCTCATGGTCGGCACAGGCCGCGGAACTCACTGCGCTCACCCGAGCATTACAGCTGGGGACAGGCCAGCGGGTTAATGTATACACTGATTCTCGCTATGCTTTTTCTACAGTCCACGCGCACGAACTATTGTGGAAAGAAAGGGGTTTCATTACGGCTTCTGGGAATAAAATTGCTAATGGCCCTCAGATTATCAAGCTACTAGAGGCACTCCACCAGCCTAAAGAGGTAGCTGTCATTCATGTGCGGGCCCATGGGAAGGCTGCTGAGGAAAAGCATAAGCTTGGAAACGCAAAGGCTGATGCGGCAGCAAAGGAAGCCGCATTTATTGGTGGAGAAGCGGAGGAAGTATCCAGGCAGGGCTTGTCCCATGCCATATGGCCATACGTCTGGGATTTAGTCCCGCAGTATTCCCCTGAAAAAGATAAATTTGCACATAAATCTTGTGCAAAAAAGAACTCCCAGGGGTGGTGGATAGTACCGGGAGGAAAGGTCATGATACCCAGGCCATTGCTTCGGAAAGTGCTGCATCAGCTTCATGCAAGAACCCACATGGGAGGCTTGGCTATGGGTGATCTAGTGACCCGCCAAGCAGTAGCCCCAGGGCTATATGTAGAAGCTCAGCGTATTGCTACCAGGTGCATCACATGCCAGAAAGTAAACCCTCGAAGGAAACCCCCTGTGCCAATGGGAGGTAGACCCTGGGCAGCGTACCCTGGACAAGCATGGCAGATTGATTTTGCCGAGCTCCCACGGTCCGGACATCATGGGTTTTTACTTGTCATGGTAGACCAGCTCTCTGGTTGGGTCGAGGCCTGGCCCACCAGGATTGCCACTGCGGCTACAGTAGTGAAGTATTTGTTGCAGGAGATCATTCCCCGGTCTTCTCTGCCTGAATCCATCGAGTCGGATCAAGGACAACACTTTGTGGGAAAGGTAGTTCAAGAAGTCGCACAAGCTCTCAAGATCACTTGGAAACTACACACACCATGGAGACCACAGAGTTCAGGACAAGTGGAACGCATGAATAGGACCTTAAAGACTCTACTCACCAAAATCTGTATTGAAGCATGCCTTAAGTGGCCTCAAGCATTGCCGCTAGCTCTTACTTGCATTCGAAACACTTCCCGACGGGGCATTAAATTAACCCCATATGAAATTATGTTTGGCAAGCCCCCTCGAGTCTTACCCCCTGGGATGCGAGAAAATGTAACTTTTGAATTAGATAATAGCGAACTTCATATGTACGTTATCGCTTTGCAGTCTGTCTTGTCTTCTCTTCACAGGTATGCAGCCTCCTTTCAGCGTCTGCCTTTAGACGTACCGGTACATGACTTCTCCCCGGGAGACTGGGTCTTGGTGCAGCGGTTGAAAAAGGAACCTTTGACTGAGAGGTGGAGTGGCCCTTTCCAGGTACTTCTAACAACCCACACCGTTGTAAAGATTGCTGGCCATGACCGTTGGATACACCATACCCGAGTGAAACGACATCCACGAGCGTCAGAGGACACCAACTCCCAGGACAAACTCACTCCGGAAGCTGAGTCGTCCTCGGAACAAGAAGCCAGCAAGTAGAGCTGTGAACCTACTGGTGATCTCCAAGTGCACCTGAGACGGCTTAATCAAAGTTCAGAAAATTAGACGAGAAAGTAAAAAGAAAAAGTTTAGGCTGTATTTGATCTCAAGAAAGGGAGAATATGGTGGGAATCTTAATATGCCTTGTTGTTATCTATGTAGTAAGAAAAGCAGGATTGAGCAGAAAAGCAAGATTGAGCAGCCCTAGCCACCAGCCTATATCCCCGCTTCCCCCAATTGCTCCCCCAGGGACAAATTTGTATGTTGACATGATGGAAAGAATTGCAGGTACCTTCAATCTCACCAACTGCTGGGCCTGTGGGGGACTCCGAGAGGCCGGAGAACAGTGGCCTTGGAGGGCTTTTCCTTTGGCCCCAAAATGGTTGGTAAGTGATAAGGCAGATGTTAAGAGTACTGGTCAAGAATAGCATGAGAACCGCAGCTGGGATCTTTCCCAAGTGGTATTAGGAGAGTACTGTCTCACTAGATTGATAACCACCACAGTTGAAGGGATGCAAGTTGCAGCAGTCCCCCTCAAAGCGCAGACTGTAGCAAAAGTCATGGTACTCAGAAAAATTCCTCGTAATTAACTTGATCTGCCTAAATGAAAATGGGGAGCAGAAAGAAAGCATCTTGAGAGGGGAATATTGTTAGAAATGGAATATAGTTAGAAATGGAGTATTGTTAGAAATGCACAGCTTGCATCTTGCACCCGATAAGAAAGAAACACTGCCAAGGACTTTTTTCCTTTCCCAGCCTTGCCACAGCTTTTCTTATGCTAAATCGCAGACTCTCCCCCAGCTTCTCCCTAGCCTTTCTCATACAGATTACAGAAGCTGGAATGCAACTGACTGTGTCCTTGAAAAGGGAGCAGGTTTGAACTCTTGGTGACCTATAGTAGTCTCTGAGCATGCTTAATTAGCTGATGCATATTTACCTCTCCGCCCTGCATACTTAAGTAGTTAATTATACTATACATGCGATGTATATAGTGATGTAACCACATGTATGCTTGTATGAAACGGAAGTGAGCTGTAAAAGTTCCTGTTTCTGCACACGTGCCCAGGAGGGAAAAGATAAATACAGCCTTCAAAATTCCTTTGTGGGTTCAGAGTAATCTGAGTTTTTGACTCTCCTCTGACCCTATTTGCAAATACACCTTTTGTGCCATCTAATGAGTGTGTGTCTGTGATTTTTGTGGCCTCCAGAGAAACGAACCGCTTTATGCATCACTTGCATGCCAGTGGAAGGGCAAGGGGCCCAGCCCTGACAACCCCACCGAGCATCTGAACCGCAGCACCAGCCTGCCATCAAGTCTGACCCGGAGAGTCTTTGTTTTCTTTCTTAAGGACAGCTGCTCCTGCTTTCCTGGCCTCCTGCACCCTGGTCTCAGCCCTCTCTCAGCATTTCCCCCGAGGCTGGGCCAGTACAGCGGCGCGTCCCCATACCTACCCGAGTTCAGATGCCAGGGATCCTGTCACAGTCAGGTCTAGCTGCCTGCGAGGCTGAGTCGGTCTCAGTCCCCTTTGCTGCTCATGACATCTGTACCAGAAATGGGACAGGAAGGGGTAAAACAGGTTGCATCTGACCAGCAGCTCCTTCCACTCCGGGGTCCAGAGACATAGGGTGCAGCGAGAGCCTGCACAGAGATGCAGCAGTTGAGGGACTGAGGACTCCCGATACTGGGGGCTACAACAGCCAGAGCCAGACTCCCCCAGTGGCGTCACCTGACTAACCCTCAACACAGCCCTCCCCTTTTTCCCCCAAACTAGAGCTACAA